>NC_087256.1:27417500-28017500 GCF_037042905.1 Lytechinus pictus | reverse complement strand
CGCTTGGTGTCCTTAAAGAGGACATCATTCATCCCGAGGTGTTAAAATTACACCCTATAGAGTTTGAACGTAACACCAAAAAGTGTTAAAGTAGCAACCAAAGGTGTTGTAATTACACCCATGTGTGTCGAACTAACAATGAACAAGGGGGTGTTTCACAAAGCTTTATATTCCTGGTGCTAGACCGTAAAATTCGGGTGTTAAAATGGACACCGCTTGGTGTCCTTAAACAAAACATCATCCTGACGTGATTAAATTGCACTCTATCGAGATTGAACGTAACACAGAGTAACAACCAAAGGTGTCATAATAACACCATCCCGTAGTTTTTTACTTAACACTACATTTTTCACCAGAGTAAAATGACTGGTGTAGCCATCAATTTAGGCTACACCAGTTGTCTTTTTTTTCCGGTGCATGAAATTCGAATCAAAATGTAAGGAAGTTTTCCCAGACTATTTAACAATGTATATCTTTCATTATCAATAAAATGATTTATATTTTGATTGAAACTACACAATCAATACAAACGTTGCCATCTTATCAAAATCTGTAAAAGAGAGATCACTGACCACCGAAATGCCTTGTCATCTTGAGGTCGATCGAGAAGTTGTTCATAACTTTACGAACAATTTATGTAAAACCCCCCTTTCTTAAATATCTTACAATTCTGTGGATTTACAGGACTAAGACAAAAGCCAGTGGTAATCCATGAGCAATATGATTTAATGGTTGAAATCCGTGATCCCAATCAGGTCCCTGGGAACGAGTTTTTAATAATAATATGTAGTTTTTATATAGCGCTTAATACAATACAGATTCTAACCGCTTTACAATTTAAAGAGAACGTAAATAAAACAAGTACAATATCATAAATTTAGAAAGAAACAAAGTATGAATTATAAGTGTACAACATTAAGAGGTAATTAATAGGGAGTACTTTTTAGGGGAAAAAAGGTTTTCACCATATACATGAATGTGATTTTGGTTAAATTTCTACTTTTTTAACATAGGCCTACCTACCGGATGTCCGGGGGGGGGGGGCTTTCTCTGGTTAATTACACACGCAGCACCCCCAGGAAAATGTTGGCAATGTGACCGATGTCCTCTTTCTAAATCAGGACGTTCATTCACTCGTCGAAAATCAACACTTTTCTTAATAAGACAGTGCTAGGATACGCCCTTGATATTTGATCAAGACTTAATAATCAGAAGGAATGATGAATGGATAAATAGATAATTATTTCATACATATCCCAATTCCATTATCACATTAGAAAAATATGGATCTTGGCCCTGGAGAGTTGTATTCGAACGATTTGCCAAAGTATTTCAATACCGAAGCTGCTGACATAACATTGAACGTTAAGGCAGAACAAAGCATATGCCGATATGATAACATAAAGGACTGACGATAAAATATCTTTACAAGGAAAAACACAATGCATTTTGTCATCAACCTAGCAAAAGAAAAGTTTAGAAATGGCCAGGTGAGCTGTATTCTGGCGATTCCCTTGCCTCTTGGCAGAAATGCACTATTTGATATTATGCATCTACAAAATGCCGAAACTAAAGGCATTAATCGAAGACAGAACAAGATATATCACCAAAAAAGAGGACCACGTAAAATCAGGGTTTTTATGATGGAGAAATGTGGTAAAGTTATTGTTCCGAGCATGCAGGAAAACTTCCAAACCGTAGGTTCACTTGCTTCTCACATACCGGTTCTATTTGTAGACGGGCGGCTTTGGGATCGATCTGATAATATAGATTTGATTAAAGACAGACAGTTGCGTTGACGAGAATGTGCACGAGTTGTTTTGAATTCCAGATAATTCCCCGCACAGTAATGATTACATGGGACTTAAACGTATTTTCCACCTCTTATCCACTGTCCATCCTTCTTCGTGGATTCTGGTTCTTAAAGATGAAAATAGGCCAGGTCACACGAGGAAAAGATAGCGATTAGTCTGTTTTTCAGCTTTGCGGAAAAATGTGTCCTAGTTTTGAGCTAATAATCCTAACAGCTGCTGTAAACATGGTAAATGCAAAATTTATGGAGTGGTGCATTATCAAACACATTAATTGATCGAACATATTGTGACTTAAAACTTCTATATTTAATGTCAAGCATTTAGTGTTCTACTATGATTACGTATCAGATTTTGTTATCTTACCTCCATCATTAAAAAGGCACATTTTACAAAAAAATAGAAAATAAAAATCTCAATTTCTTATTTAAGAAAAGACATAGCCTATCCCTGTCAAGACGATGTTTAAAGGGTTTGTGCACATTATTTAAGCCCACAACTCTAACAAATAATGTTTAAACTTATTCAAATTTTTCAACGAACTTGTTTGAAAGTTTAAACATTAATTGTTAGATTGACGGGCTTATTCAACGTGCTTATAATTTCACACAGTGTTTTAAAGAATAAAGGTCATCACCTGTAGACCTATTATAATATATTTTAGAAAATGTCACGTCATGACTGGGTTTTTCTCATTTCACTACTATACACTGCATCCCCGGTAGTTCTTTCCACAGAACTAAACGCTTCTTTGCCTTAATTATGTATACCATGAAAACCATAAATACGTATGTGGTAGCGTTCCGCATAAACAGTGAAAGTCATGATTGGAATATTGGTTGTTGTTTTGTTATTGTTCTCCGAGCTGCATTCAGTAAGGAAGACACCCCTGGTCCGTAATGTCTATATTGTTTGAAATCAACATGATTTAAAAACTGTTCCGCATAGATATAGCAGAGTTAGTTTACAGATTCCAGGTATTTCTGTTTTTTATACCCGATGAGCCTTTCATAATTGCCTGGCAAATTGTCAAGATGTCAACTTACAACTTTCCTTGATTTTGATTGGCTGAAAGGCGTTGTCGTCATTCGTGTCTGACTTTACTTTGATAATTGTCGGAGAAAACAGACTAAATACTTTCGTGAAGCCCTCCCCAGATTCCCGTTCCCAAACACCTCTAAGAACCTCTCGAGGAATCTCGTCGTACCCTTCACGTTGCCACGAATACCTGTGGAGTCCCCCCTTACTACAAAAACCTGGAATTTGACTCGTCAGCTATGCCGACAATCCACAACTCAAAGTACACAATAATTAAAGACACATGAGCGAACATATGTCTTGATAAACATAACATTAGCAGGCTGGTTTTCGCCAGGACCACTTTCATGCTACGATAGATGATCATCATCACCAGCAAATATTCTTTAAGCATTACCCCCCCCCCCCCATCATCCTTCCCCTCTGTCCTTTGAGGCACGTGTTGTAATGTTCAAATCCTCCTAAGTAGTGTAATTCCACCAGGGCTCCGTAACACAAAGATTAGCGATGAATAGCAAATATGAGAGAACAATTTTGATTGGTTCCTGGTCAGTATTTTGCGCCAAATGCGCGTGTAATGCTGACCTTAATTGGTCAGTTCATTCAGCGATTGATCACCAATCATTGTGTTACGGAGCCCAGAAGTACAAATAAGATATGGATGCCATTGAAATGGTATACAGTTATAGAAACTTTCATATAATTATCACTCGTTGTGTGGTTTTTTTTTATCTTCATAAAAATAGTTTTCGATATTGCCCTTGCCCAATTTGAAAGAATACTTACCTCGTGTGAGTTGGTAAAGTAAAACATTGTTTTTTCCAGGTCATGAAAATTATTGTTATGGTATCAATATCCTTCATCAGATTCGTCGGATATTATTGCGGGAAAATGTGATTTTTTTTTTTGAAAAATATAAAGATAAGCAATGAGAAGGAAGAGAATACCTTCACGAAGGACTTGAAAACGGGGTAAAGCAAGAGGAAGGGATGACGAAAAGTGATGGCTTTTACCAGTTCGAACTATTAAGCTATCCATCTCAATTTAGTGAGGAGGTCTTTAAAATTGGATGAGAGGAATAGTGGCTCCGCCGTCCTGGTTGCTGTAATATTCATCTTCTTAAAGTGAATTATCCCTGCCATTGATTAGTGAAAATGACCTTCATGAGTTGAGTAGAATCGATGGACCCGTCTCATTTAATGGACCCATCGATTGATTACCGACATCGAGACTGGTAAACAAGGACTTGTCGGAAAAGTTCTTGCAATTTGCACAAGGTATACGTAATGTATGCGGCAGGGGGTAGATATTGCGTTTGAAAAGCACCAAACTAAAAATCGATCTTAGCTGATGTTGAGCTCAGGAAGGAAATACAAAATTAATATACAGTATAAATTGCACCCAGGTCCTCATTTTCATACTTTCAATATTATTATGATGATGTTATTATAAATACATACAGAGTTTTATGTTGAAACGAAAAACTAAAGTGGCATCGATAAAGTGGCTCCGGGTCGTACACAGCAAAAACTGTGGTGTTAACCGGTGTACATAGAGGACCACACCAGTTGTTTTACACCGGTGTTAAATTAGTGGTGTTAGTTTTACACCCATAGGTGTTATCATAACACCTTTGGCTATTACATTGACACTCTTTGGTGTTATGTTCAATCTCTAGGGTGTCATTTTAACACCTCAGGGTGTGGTCCTCTTTTAACACCAACTGGTGTCAGTTTTAACACCACAGTTTTTACAGTGTATGAAACAATAACGTCCACTCAAATTTTTTGCTGGAAAATTTGCATTGGCTGTCGGCAAACAGAAGAGAAAAGGAGGAAAGGAAAAAAGAAAATAAAATGTCAGGATCAGTGAAAAAACAGGGCAAAAACCCGCAAACGAAGACAGAGAGCGGAAAGCGTGTAACTTTATGTGCTTTGCATAGTGTAGAAACGATTTCTTGTATATTATTAATGAGCATGGTGAGGAAGATAAAATATGCATACATGCTTCTGATATCTTGATTAAATACCATATTTTTAATGACCGAATAATAGTTATATTGGTATCAAAAGTATATATTTTTTTACTCATTCATAGAATCCAAGACAGGGTAGCTTCATTCAGTAGATTGAAACCAGGTGCTAAAAATCTGCTTAGAATAGTTGTAATTTGTAGCTTGAATGTCACTTGAATAAAAAAAATGGAAAAACTATATTTCTTATATACTATTAAGTGAGCTTTGTGTGAAAGATGTATAAAATATGCATACATACTTCTTATATCTTGAGTGAATACCATTTTTAATGACCAAATGATAATTCTATTGTGATCAAAAGTACATTTTACTCACACATAGAATCTTAGACCAATAAGACAAGGTAACTTCGTTTAGTTGCATTTTGTAGCTTGAATATCGCTTTTGAATATATAGTGCGTGGTAAAACAAAATAGGCAAAGCTGATAAAATTATGCTAATAGATATGGCTTAGATTTTTTGTGATATTGATAGATACTCTATAGATTTTTTTTGTATCAGGTGACACAAGAAACACACACACAAAAAACAGAATTTAATTAACTGCCGAATAGAGCAAAACTTCATCGTAACATAAACATGCCTTCATTTACTCTGTAATATTTTCAAATGAAGGAATCTTTACATATAAGAAGGTTTGTCTATGGTCTAGTAAAAATCTCCGTGCATTGTGTGTATTCCAGTTCATAAATGCCATCAAGAGTTGAAAGTAGTTACACATTTAATAATCAACAGAAAATTACGGCGAAAAAAGAAAATACTATCATCTTTATGATTGACAAAATTTAAAAATAATCATTAATATTTTCAGCCCGAAATTCAGAAAGCTGGGAGCGTTTCATGATAGGACTTGTCGCGCGTTTTAACATGATTAAAAATGGATATGTTAATCCATGTAGGAATTTATCAATGGAAATAATGTCTTAATTATCCTATACGGTATTATTATAGAAGGTGGGGCTGTTCGAGGTGGGGAGTGGGGAATAGTGTTAAAAGTGAGGAAGCAAAATGGAAAGAGAATGAGTATTTTTAAAAACAGTAATCAATGTTGTATAACTTTCATATTGTCGTTATTGAATTAAGAGAAAAGGACGTCACTCTCAATACATCTCCCCCCCCCCCACCCTCCATTAAAAATAGCCTGGCGCCGCCCCTAAAAATAACTTTTTTTGAATACTTAATAGTGTGGATGATTATGTTATTATGCTGATATTGCATACTTGCAATATGATGACAAAGTTTGCTTGATTACTTAACGGGATACATACCGACTTATGTCGAGAAATCCTAACATTAGGGTTATGAAAACAGGGACCCGCTCACCAGACAAGCGCATATCATCCCATCCATCTCCCAACTACTTAGCCGCGGTGTATTGGTGACCACGAACTGTGACATTTCCCCCGAGTAGTTCATACTCATCGCTCACTTCAGTCCCATTCATTGTCGATGGTGTTCGTTATTGCATTCCACATGCCACGGAGCTGAATAACCCATCGTCCGGTCACATCAGTGGTGCCTCCGCGTGTCTAGCAAGCTCAGGCAATCAAACCATATCCAACCACAGATGTACATTTTCAAGTGGTGAGTTACTGCTTGACGATCCTCTACCTATTGCCCAATACCTTCGCGTTTGCCATTCTTTGCATTCTCGATCGCTAATCCATGTCGCTAATGATCTTTAATAACCTCAGGCAGACCTAATTCTTCGATGAGAATGTTGTGTTGGCTAACTATCTTGTCTCAGTAGTGTGCAGTCTGCAAAGGAATAAAAACATTGGAGATAGCGGCCTCCCAAGCTCACTCGCGTCCTTCTCATCTTGTATTCCAGCCACAATCATCTTAATAAACACTCGGGTCGACAACGATTCAAAAGGCAAGATATACTTCAAAGAAAGCATTGAACTCCCAGAGGATACAGCACTGCCTGGGAGTGACCTCCACTTACCGCTTCCCGCTCAGCTGCAATTACTCAGAAGCAGACGGGATCGTGTGACTTGGCGGGAAAATGTTATCATAATAACAATGACAAGATGGAAAGCGGCTCGTAAATTATCAGTACATTGAAATGACTCTACCAAGAACATACATGCAATCTTCAGAGGAAAGGATCCAATAGATATAATTACGCTTGTTAGGTGATTTTTGTTTATTTACACCTTCAAAATTACCTGTGATATACAGCGATTTTTGTTGAGGAATGTCTAATACTGATAGTTTGTTACTTCAGCTATGATGCAAAAAGGATAATGCGATGCAATATATTGTTGTTTTCATTAATTTGAATTGGCTGTTGTAAATATTATGGAATAAATAATTTGGAGAATTTGTCGCGTGCCATCTTGGGCGTTCGTCTTTGACTATACTACCCGTGGACATGATTACAATACCTGTGGACATTTTGCTACATTTTGCTACCTGTTGAAGGTTCCATTTCTTGTTTGAAACGGTTGTTGGAGGAAACCCATTTACTATGGGTGACTACAACGTGAGGAACAGCTTCCCGTTGGACGACTTTTACGATGACAACGAATTCGAAGCACCGCCTAAGTATAGCCTGGTGGAAAAGAAGGAGCCGGTGGTGGCTCAGACGGTGATCGTGGAGGAGCAGGTGGAGCCGATGGAGGAGGAGCCGTTAGAAGAGGCACCGAGTGAATTTGAAGAAGAGGAACCACCCAAGGAGCCATCCATGCTCCGCATTGTCCTCCATCATTGTTTGACCAACGGCGGACTCATTATCTTTCTCGTCGCCTATACATGTATGGGCGCAGCTGTATTCCAACGACTAGAGGCTCCTTTGGAAAAGTCCAAGTTCCTGAAGCTCGTCATGGACAGGCAGACCAATCGAAGTGAATTCCTCAATAATATCAAGAGCCAACTTCCCTTGGCATTTAGTGACGAAGCCACGTGGCGAGAAATGACAAGTGATTATTTGGAGAGGTATGAACACGCCCTCGGCGTCATTGTTGTCGAAAAAGAGGAGAACCCACTTTCTAGTTGGAATTTCTATGGTTCTATGTTTTTCGCCACTACAGTACTAACAACAATTGGTAAGTTATTGCAGCGTCTGGTCCACCTGTCTTGTCGTAATGGTGCCATGCTTGGTAAGACAGGAACGCCTTGAGCACCTAGCAAGGTAGATACGTGCGCTAAACAAATCCTATATTATTATTATTTTATTTATATCCATATGCATGAGGATGTGGGTCGTTCCGCTAAGGTTTTGGTTATGACCCATCACTAACCCTGCTATGTTGCCGACAAGAAAGGGTGCCAACTAGAAATATTAACAATGTGCAAGGTAATCACAACAGGTTATAAGTAGTCTAAGTTCTTATGTGATAATCAGCATGCTCAGGTTAAATTTGTTACATTAATTTTAATTCATTAGAAAACTAGATTCAGTGTACCATAACGAAAATGGTCATATGGGGATAACAGCATTCGAAATCCCTCCCTTCAAAATGCATATAGGATGTATAAAGCTGTATAAAGCATATCCATTGCATGCACCTTGTCCTGTCATAAAGGTGATTAGGTTAAGGTCAGTGTTAGACATAACACAGGCAATCAAAGCCTGGAAAGATTGCGGTGTATCATGGGTCAAATCTTTAGAGGGGGAGGGTTACGAAGTTAAAGATGATGGATATTATGTGATTGGTATTTTCGCAGGCGTGCTTTAATCAGGTATGATTATTTACGTTTCGGACCAACCTGTAGCAATACCGTCCGGAGAACGTGACTAGTGCTCGAAACTCTAACTTCTGCATCAATTTGTAACTTCCCTTATATAGCTTGGATTATACAGGCGCGCGCCACAACGCCATGTCCCAGTGGTCCAAGCAGGTGATGTAATCGGCGTCCTTGTAGGTTTACATATTTAAGTGAAGGTAATGTATGTGGAGTCGTGTTATTTGCTGTATTAGCCCCCATTTCTTGCACCCCTTCCGCCTCATCTAAAGGGGAAAGGGGTGGGAATCGCCATGTCCAACCCCGCCCAGCTCCGCCATTTGGGGAAGCAGTAAACCTGATCTGATTACCCTTATGGACCCATCGGGTAACCAAGTAACAGCCTATCGATGAGTTTGATCTTAGTGTGTATCAGATAACATCATTGCAGGGAGGCCAAAACATCATTATAGACTGATTGGTATAGGCTGGTATTCGCCCTATATACAATGTAAATAAAGGACCATCGGGTAATCTGGTCATGGATAAAACAAAACGTCATGTGCTATAGGGTAGATGACCATAAACAAGAAATGCTGTCACAGAAGCCACATGCACTTTCATCATATTTATCAAATTGATACGATTGCGAATCATGGTGTAAATAGTATGGATAAACTACACTGTAAAAAACTGGGGTGTTAAAACTAGCACCGGTTGGTAAACCTTGAGGACCACATCCTGAGGTGTTTAAATTATAACATAGAGATTCAATATAACACCGACGAGTGTAAAAGCAGCAACTTAAGGTTTCGTAATAACATCTATTAGCGTAATTGAACTAACACCCCCCAAAAAATCAACATCGGAGCAAAATGTCTGGTTTAGCCCTTTGTGTACACCAATCACGGTTTTTGGATGTTTATTTCAAATCTGTATCATAAATGAAATGATCGGTCGAATGCTTAAAATAAGAAAGAGAATAAAGAGGATTGGAAATAAGTTAAGATTGAGAGAAAAAGTGTTAAATTATAAATGGAATAACTTATAACCCCGTTAAGGGGGGTGTTCTAAGAAAGTATGTCATATCGCAGTGAGCATCACTGACTGTAATAACTAAATGAGGAGACTTAAGAGCCTCTCGAGAAATGATTAAGAAATAAAGGTCTGTTTTTATTGTTTTCAGAGACGCAGGTGGAACATAAACAAAATGATGTGATAGCCAATTAGCCAGTCATTCTAACGTTTTTGTCTTCGAAATGTTTGTTAGAAATTACTTCATATCCAACACAGATTGAACAATTCTCTTTACGATGCCCCCTTCAGCTTCCCAAAGCTAGAATTGAACATAAAAGAAAATCTTTCGCATATGTCGGACCCAAATTATTTAATGCACTTCCTTCAAATTTACAAGTTTTTACCTCCTTGTTAGTTTTTAAAAAATTATGCAAAGCCTTTCATACTAATTGATAAAGAGCGAAATGATATTCCATTGATTTACAATGCTATGTATGTTTAAATTGTCACTTCCCACTCTATATTTTGGTGTTAATTGTTTCTGATGTTAGATATTTTGTATTATGTATTTTTGATGTTGTTTGTTGTTGTTGTTCATAGTTATCTCGACATGTATTTTAAACTGCAGGGCGTCTTTGTTAAGCAGTTTTAAGAACTGAACAGGCCTACCCTGCAGTATAAAATAAATAAAACAAAATAAATAAATAAATAATAAATAAATAAATTTAAAAATATATGTTCAATTTATGCTCACACGTCGTCTACCAACACCACACTCGCCAATATTATGAGCATTGTAGATGATACATATTTTGTTAATTTGTTTTTTTATATCTAATTCCGTACCAGGTGTAAGATGTTATACCTTTTATATCTACTTTGGTTATTGACAAACGAAATATTAGCTGAGATCTAGTATAAATTCAAGATGAGACATCTTTTTCGAAAGATAAAATACAGCGGTCAGTGGTCATTTAACGCGATAAAAAGACACCCACCTCAAGTGGGTGGAGGATCGCCTAGGCATGAAGCAAACTTTATTTTAAATTGTATTGTGAGCAAAGGCTTAAACATATGACTTTAGGTTCAAATTTGAAATTGGGGCATAAATTCCAGCCAGGATTTTGCCAACAGGAAACACTGCGAAACTCGATCACGTCCACTTATCTGCCACTTATCTTAAAGAAAAAACTTGAACTAAGTTATTTATAGTTTGGTATGACATAAACAAAATGGATTTTATAAGAAAAGGTTCACATCTAACTGAGATAGTAAGTCTATACATAAAGATGATCATCGTGTAGGAGCCCAACACCTTGTTTTACCCTAACATGACATTTAGGACATGAGGTTAGGAAAAAGCGGCGATTTCGTGAGTTTTTTTGGTAACATCGGGGAGATGAGGCGGCGAGACGATCCCCTCTCTTAGTTTGCAATGCATCATTTGAAAATAGAAGGGGCACGCCCCCCCCCCCCCGATAGCCCGCCAGTGACCTGAGGGACCAATTATATTCTAATTACCCGTGAGTTTCATCCCATACATATAACCCCACGTTCGCTCACAACATGGGGGTAGATATCAACGGTCAAATGACACAGATAACTAGCCAATTAAATTTATTAAAAAAATATATATAAATATGTTTTCTTGAAAAGGCGCACAATTTCCATCGCGATAGAAAGTGTTATATATTCTCATTGAGAAAATGCACATAGCATATTATATACCACCACTTTAATAGCTTGCACGAGTAGGTCTTCCGTGAAATTATGTTTCTATTTAAACGTTTTGTTAGAATTTTGCCTTCAAAAATCCAAACCTGTCTTCAACGTGCATGATGTACGTTTCTCTTCCTGTATTCGCACTATGAGCTACAGTATCATACGAAAAGATTTTATCGAATATCCTTAACTCGAAATTTGCAGCCGCCCGTGACAGTGAAAAAAAATGTCTGCAGGATATTAAAATTGTTCTCCTTCCTGCCTTGATGTCCTGACTTCAAAATATTAACCGAACAAGACTATAAAAGTTGATATAGGTGTACTTCCGAATAGTATTATAACAACACACAGTACACTTGTAGATGTCACATCCAGTCAAATATGACGCTTCCACGGAGGCTTCGATAGTGACAAGGTGGGATCAATATGTCTTATTAAGATGTAGAATGGACAGAAGCTTTGGATGTTGAAGGAGGGGAGGGTGAAGAAGATAGGAACAACAACAATGAAAAGAAGAGGTAAAAGAAGATTTTACTTAAAAAGGGAAAAGAATGAGAAAATAAGAAGAAGAAGAAGAGAAAAGACAAAGAATGTCAAAGAAAGAGAAGGTGGTGAAGAAGGAGGAGAAGAAAAAGTAGCTGTAGATGAAGAGGGAGAAAAAGAAGAGGAGGAGGAGGAAGACGAAGGAGAAGAAGAAGAAGAAGAAGAAGAAAGAGAAGTAGTAGAAGAAGGAGAAGCAGAATGAGAAGAAGAAGTAGAAGCAGAATAAAAAAAGAAGGAGAAGCCGACGAAGAAGCAGAAGAAGAATTAGGTTGTTGAGGAGAAGGATAAGAAGAGGGAGAAAATGAAGAAAAAGGAGAAGAAAATGAAACAGATGAAGACAACAAAGTAGGAGTGTGATAACATGAAAAGTAAAAGAAAGGGAAGACGAGGTGGTTGAGGAGAAAAGGAAGAAGAAAAAAAACGAAAGAAGGAAAAGGGAAGGAAGAAAAACAAGGAAGAACAGAACGAGATGTAAACATCTAAAGTTATTAGAGACAGGCAGATCGATTGATTCGTTTTGACATGACATTGACGGGTGCACCCTTATTCCATGCAGCATCAGAAGATTATGTCACCTGATGCGAGCATGGGGTTGGTGGAATGTAAATCAAAGAAGTAGGTCCCTCGTCTGAGATGAGAGTGACACAGTCAAGAGAGATGGACAGAGAGAGAGAGAGAGAGAGAAACAGACAATGACAGAGTTAGCAGGTGAGTGACGATGAGAGGTAGAGAGGGGAGAGAGAGAGACAAAGTGCAGAAATATCAACCGCGACCCTACCTAATTAGACCCAGATGCATTCTTATTTAGGGCATCGCCCAGTCTGGCAGAGATCAAATTCATTTGAATGGTCTAATAGTATTGTTTGTTGACAAATCTGCGAGTTCATGTCGACTTTGAAACGTACCAAATTTTTGCCCAGGTTAGGAGAGGATGGAATGTTATTGTATCAAGTTTTACTTTTCTTTGCTTTTTAAAAATTAATTACTATCTAAATATCATTATTGATATGATTATCATATTGATTAGTGTCTATTGTAAATGTTTATCTATCGATGTCATATTGTCATAGTGTATATATTTGTATATTCATTTATATCTTTGTATTAATGATTTCTTTTATTGTTAAATTGACTTGAGTTGAAATGACATAAACCAAACTGAACTGAAACTGAAAAAACTATTTTACATTACATGGTAAAAACCGGCGAAATCGAACGGATTTTTCTCTATTGTTTTTTTTTAAAGATTTCACTTACAAAATTGCTAGTGACTTTGGAATTGATTTATGAAATGTAGAGTAGTGTGCATCGTTATGAAAGAGTGTTTCATTCCACGTCATACAATATCATTTTCGTGAGGAGTGTGTTCACACCTAAAAGAATAGGAAACAATCAAGGCAGTGAAAAGAAAAAAACGTCATATTTCCATTACTATTGAAAGGAATCGTTCTTCAAGGCAACTATTATGACCATGGATGACTCTCTTTTCGCGCCAAGCATAGGTTATTGATTGTAACCATGTCGAAAAGTGTTACTGAAAATGTCCTTGCCCATTCGAAGCATTATTTAAATGACTGAAAACAATGGACTATTTTGGAACAATTTTTTTTTTTTTCATTTATTGGTTTTGGCAACATGTTTCATAACAAAAATCTCGACAAGAAAATACATAACTCGAATTTGACATAAGGGTATATTATTTTGTTTTTTAAATCATCAAATGTATCATACATAAACAATTTAAGCGGTATTTTCTGTTGCACAATGAATAAGATGGTTGCAAGGGTCGTCACAAGAGCAAAGCACGTGAACTACCACGTACGATGTATGAGGCGCCGAATGTACCAATATTATATAGAACAATTATTTGTTATATAATCATTATTTATTAAATAATAACTATTATTTATATATAATTTACATTTTATTTGTAAATAACTACTATTATATAAAATATCATTTCTAATTATTTATATATAATTCCAAGTAATACTTCATTATTTGTAAATAATAATAGTTCGACATTCCATTATTTATAAATAATGATTATTTGTTTTTCATTTTTTATAAATAATGATTATTTGTTTTTCATTATTTATAAATAATGATTATTTGTTTTTCATTATTTATATATAATGATTATTTGTTTTTCATTAGTTACAAATAGTGATTATTTGTTTTTCATTATTTATAAATAATGATTATTTGTTTTTCATTATTTATAAATAATGATTATTTGTTTTTCATTATTTATAAATAATGATTATTTGTTTTTCATTATTTATAAATAATGATTATTTGTTTTTCATTATTTACAAATAATGATTATTTGTTTTTCATTATTTATAAATAATGATTATTTGTTTTTCATTATTTATAAATAATTTGTTGAGTTTTCGATTATTTATAAATAATGATTATTTGTTAAATAATGAAAACGTCTACTTCATTATTTATAAATAATTTTTTCGAGTGCACTATTATTCTCATTATTTATAAATAATCATTATTTAATGTTCGAGTTTTCCATTATTTATAAATAAAGATTATTTGTTAAATAATGAAATATCTACTTCATTATTTATAAATAATAATTTTGTTTCAATATCCCATTATTTATAAATAATCATTATTTATAAACAATTTTTACAGTTTGCCATTATATACAAATAATCATTATTTATATACAAATAACCATTATTTATTAAATAATGCCATTATTTATTAAATAATGGAAAACTCGCTATAACATGCAAATGTGGGACCGCCCATGATATGAATATTCATGATGCGATTTCCTTTTTCGTGATTTTTCTTCACAAATTTTTGTCCATTTCCTCTTCATAATGACATTTCTTGAAGCAATTTTCTAGGGATATGGTCTGATTGTAATATTCTTCATTTTCTATATAACTTCGTCTTCGTAGAAATATCAAAAAGTGTAATTTTATACGATTTTTCCTACAGTTCACAATCCCCATAGGCGCGCGTGTACGGTAGGGACAACCGGTGAATCGACGGAGTGCTCTTCATCGAAATACGACGTTGGTTGGTCCCCGGAAGTGGCGGGCGGAATTTAGCCCGAATCCTCGATGGAAGTCGATCAAGTGCATATGAGCTGAGAGAGTGAAATATCAGTGTACTTGTACAGGCCCTTCTACTTTTTATAAATATTTCTTGTTGCTTTTTTTGTTAAGTTAATTTTTCCTGGTGTAGAGATAAGTTTCAGTTCTAATAATGCACTTCAAATACATTTTGGAGTGTCTGTTTGAGGCGTTTGGGGCGATTTCACCCTGGCCCCAAAATGCTCGCAACGACAATACGGGGGCATGATGACCCCTAAATTTTTAAAAACTTATTTTTCTATTGAAAATTATCACAAAATTCACCAAAAGTGTGCACGAAAGCCTTCGTATTTCACTTTTAAAACTCCGAAAAGTGCCCAAATGACAAGCTTGGTCGCTTCGCTGTGTCTCTTTCAACTTGAGAACGTTTACGCGTCTGCTCCCCCCCCCCCCTCCTCCGAAAGAAATTCTGTATACGGCCATGCTCTAAAGAGCCTGGCACATTGATTTATGTATACTTTCATTTTCATTATTTTTATCTCATTATCAACATGGCCTTACGTAGAATTTTTTCCAGGGGGGCCGGGGCCGGAGCATGACGCGCGTAAACTTTCTCAAAAAAATCTTGAAAGCGAGACAGCCACGGGACCAAGCCCAAATGACAAGCTTTGTCGCTTCGCTGTCTCGCTTTCAACTTGAGAACGTTTACACGCGTCTGCCCCCACCCCCCGAAAGAAATTCTGTGAACGGCCATGCTCAAAAGAGCATATGGCACATTGATTTATATGTACTTTTCATTTTCATTATTTTTATCACATTATCATCATGGCCTTACACAGAATTTTTACAGGGGGGGGGGGGCAGCTAGGACGCGCGTAAAGTTTCTCAAAAAAATCTTGAAAGCGAGACAGCGACGCGACCAAGCTCAAATGACAAGCTTGGTCGCTTCGCTTTCTCAAGATTTTTATGAGAAAGTTTACGCGCGTCCTGCTCCCCCCACCCCCCCCCCCCCGCCGGAAAAAATTCTGCGTAAGGCCATGATGATAATGAGATAAAAATAATGAAAATGAAGTATACATAAATCAATGTGCCAGGCTCTTTAGAGCATGGCCGTTCACAGAATTTCTTTCGGGGGGTGGGGGCAGACGCGTGTAAACGTTCTCAAGTTGAAAGCGACACAGCGAAGCGACCAAGCTTGTCATTTGGGCACTTTTTGGAGTTTTAAAAGTGAAATACGAAGGCTTTCGTGCACACTTTTGGTGAATTTTGTGATAATTTTCAATAGAAAAATAAGTTTTTTAAAAATTAGGGGTCATCCCCCGTATTGTCGTTGCGAGCATTTTGGGGCCAGGGTGAAATCGCCCCAAACGCCTCAAACAGACACTCCAAAATGTATTTGAAGTGCATTATAAGAACTGAAACTTATCTCTACACCAGGAAAAATTAACTCAACAAAAAAAGCAACAAGAAATATTTATAAAAAGTAGAAGGGCCTGTACAAGTACACTGATATTTCACTCTCTCAGCTCATATGCACTTGATCGACTTCCATCGAGGATTCGGGCTAAATTCCGCCCGCCACTTCCGGGGACCAACCAACGTAGTATTTCGATGAAGAGCACTCCGTCGATTCACCGGTTGTCCCTACCGTACACGCGCGCCTATGGGGATTGTGAACTGTAGGAAAAATCGTATAAAATTACACTTTTTGATATTTCTACGAAGACGAAGTTATATAGAAAATGAAGAATATTACAATCAGACCATATCCCTAGAAAATTGCTTCAAGAAATGTCATTATGAAGAGGAAATGGACAAAAATTTGTGAAGAAAATCACGAAAAAGGAAATCGCATCATGAATATTCATATCATGGGCGGTCCCACATTTGCATGTTATAGCGAGTTTTCCATTATTTAATAAATAATGGCATTATTTAATAAATAATGGCATTATTTAATAAATAATGGCATTATTTAATAAATAATGGTTATTTGTATATAAATAATGATTATTTGTATATAATGGCAAACTGTAAAAATTGTTTATAAATAATGATTATTTATAAATAATGGGATATTGAAACAAAATTATTATTTACAAATAATGAAGTAGATATTTCATTATTTAACAAATAATCTTTATTTATAAATAATGGAAAACTCGAACATTAAATAATGATTATTTATAAATAATGAGAATAATGGTGCACTCGTAAAAATTATTTATAAATAATGAAGTAGACGTTTTCATTATTTAACAAATAATCATTATTTATAAATAATGGAAAACTCAACAAATTATTTATAAATAATGAAAAACAAATAATCATTATTTATAAATAATGAAAAACAAATAATAATTATTTGTAAATAATGAAAAACAAATAATCATTATTTATAAATAATGAAAAACAAATAATCATTATTTATAAATAATGAAA
The DNA here is from genome assembly GCF_037042905.1 of Lytechinus pictus. NCBI lineage: Eukaryota > Metazoa > Echinodermata > Echinoidea > Temnopleuroida > Toxopneustidae > Lytechinus > Lytechinus pictus. The sequence continues at coordinate 28,000,158 of NC_087256.1, read as the reverse complement.
AACAAATAATCATTATTTATAAATAATGAAAAACAAATAATCATTATTTGTAAATAATGAAAAACAAATAATCATTATTTATAAATAATGAAAAACAAATAATCATTATTTATAAATAATGAAAAACAAATAATCATTATTTGTAAATAATGAAAAACAAATAATCATTATTTATAAATAATGAAAAACAAATAATCATTATTTATAAATAATGAAAAACAAATAATCATTATTTATAAATAATGGAATGTCGAACTATTATTATTTACAAATAATGAAGTATTACTTGGAATTATATATAAATAATTAGAAATGATATTTTATATGATAGTAGTTATTTACAAATAAAATGTAAATTATATATAAATAATAGTTATTATTTAATAAATAATGATTATATAACAAATAATTGTTCTATATAATATTGGTACATTCGGCGCCTCATAACGATGTACCTTTATCTCAAATATATTATTGTTGTTGTTTTCTAAGTAAGCGCTTTGAGTGCCTGATTTGCAAAGGTCGACGCTGAGTTTATAATTTTCTAAAATAATTTTCATTTCATATTATTTAGATGTTTATTATTTAGCCTTTTTATTATCTTTTTTGGGGGAATAATTTACCCTGGGCAAAAATATGATTCCATGATGAATATTTATGCAAAACAACGGTGTTTTTAACGGATATTTCACTAAATGACGTACATTTAATAATCATGACCATACCACACATTTTTTCCACATGAGCATCACAATGAATTGTCTTTCCTACTGAACTCTTTTAGTCTCCATCCTAGATTTCATTAAATGAAACATCTGGATACTTCAGAACCAAACAGGTCGAGATAGATTTAGATTACATTTAGATTTATTTATTTCCGTTTAAAAAGGTGATATAACAGTGTAAATACATGTTCAAAATAATACATACTCAAAATGATAAGTAAAATTCTATGACATTTCATGACAAATTTATTGAAGATAACTTAACTGAACGAAGGGACATACAAGTTACATATTGAGAGATACATACAAGTTACATTTTGATACATGTTTTATCTTAGAATGCTATATATAGACTCTGAAAAGAAATCACCAGCAATTGCTTTGATTTGCCTGACTCATAAATTATATGAGCACCGCGCTATCTATGAATCACTTTCCCTCTTTTCTCTTATATTGCTTACTAATTTATTTTATTTCTAACTTTTTACCCCCTTGCATTCTCGTGCAAATAAGCGTGGAGTCTTGAAAATTAGTTATCTGTCAATTAATTAGTCTATTTGTGTACCTAGTAATGACAGTAATAAAGTACCAGACCGTCCCCTGTTGTAATTATGGCCCCTAGGTCAGGTTAAAAGTCTGGACCAGGTCGTTCACAGTCCCACACGTAGCGTATTTTGCGGCTGTAATTGGTTTGAGCAGCTGACCGCTCAACACGTAACATTATGACAGGAATGGGAATACAGGGCCATATCCTGTTGTGAGAACAAATAGGCCTTCCCAAATGTTGTTGATGTTTGAGGAAAATTCCAAGGGGGTATATCAACTAACAACAGGTATAAAATTTTATATAACTTGATTTACAATATGAACTCACGGTTGTTGTTTGACATTAAAAAAAAATATTTCAGAAACATTTATCAAGTGTTCTAATGTTTTATATTGAACATTGCTATTTAAATTTCAAACATTGTCTTTGAAATTTAAACAATATCTGATCAGTTTATAGAGTAAATAAGTTGGATTTATTATTGTGTTCAATTTCTAAATAGCCTTCTGAAAGATACCATTAACGGGGTTTGAAGTACACAGTAAAACAAATAGCACGTTGTTTAAGCTTGTCACTCTAACAACAAGTTGTTTAAACTTTTTAAACAACGTGTTTAAACAGCTGTTTAAAAAGCTTAAAAGTTGTTTCAATAGTTAAAACAGTTGTTTGAAAAATTTGAACAGTTGTTTGCATAAAAAGTTTAAACAATAGTTGTTAGAGTGACGGACTCAAGCAACGTGCCTAAAATTCTACACAGCGTTGTTACAGTGTATATACTAATTTTGATTAACCAATAAAATGTCAGATTTTACACCCGAAACAGGAATTCATGTATTGGATGCTATTTCACACCCTTTTCGGGAGTTCTCTTTCTTTAACATATTTCTTTCCATTTGTAAATGTAAATGAAGAATATTGGATTTCAAACACATATAGGCTCGTATTCTGAAGTCGGGTTTAACTTAAACTCAGGTTTAAAGTTATGAATTAAGTATGGATAGCCAATTGTTACATAAATCATTCAGCTCATTTGGCTCTCAAATCATTCATAATTGTCTAGGAAGTATAAATATATGATTGTCTTCACCATCGATGAATCAGGAAAGAGCACAGTAAACATAAGAAAAATAAAACTTGATAAAGATTTATGACACTTATGGCTTCCCATAATTTTAGCACAGAGTTAGACCATGGTCTAATTTAAACCTGACTTCAGAATACGGGCCATTCTCTACACGGGCACGTTGCAGAAAGTATTGTGTTTAAATGCAAGTCAAAGAATGAAACGCAAGTTCAGAATACGTGCTTCTGGTTGGTTGAAAATGTAGTCGCGTTTGATTGTTATAGTTGCGTTCGATCGCATCTCTTTCTGCAATGTCCCCATATATTTTTTTTAAAGTAAGAAAAAGTTCAAGATTCGCAATTCTTTTCGGGAGTTCTCTTTCTTTAACATATTTCTTTCCATTTGTAAATGTAAATGAAGAATATTGGATTTCAAACACATATAGGCTCGTATTCTGAAGTCGGGTTTAACTTAAACTCAGGTTTAAAGTTATGAATTAAGTATGGATAGCCAATTGTTACATAAATCATTCAGCTCATTTGGCTCTCAAATCATTCATAATTGTCTAGGAAGTATAAATATATGATTGTCTTCACCATCGATGAATCAGGAAAGAGCACAGTAAACATAAGAAAAATAAAACTTGATAAAGATTTATGACACTTATGGCTTCCCATAATTTTAGCACAGAGTTAGACCATGGTCTAATTTAAACCTGACTTCAGAATACGGGCCATTCTCTACACGGGCACGTTGCAGAAAGTATTGTGTTTAAATGCAAGTCAAAGAATGAAACGCAAGTTCAGAATACGTGCTTCTGGTTGGTTGAAAATGTAGTCGCGTTTGATTGTTATAGTTGCGTTCGATCGCATCTCTTTCTGCAATGTCCCCATATATTTTTTTTAAAGTAAGAAAAAGTTCAAGATTCGCAATTCAAGACTTTTATTCTATTTCCATAAAATAGAATGGTTTAGGCCTATACATATATATTTACAAAATAATAGGTTATAGAAAATCAAATCGAAATCTATATTATATATAAAGAAATGAGGAGTCCACCAAAAAGTATAGTTCTCCCACGAACAAATGGTCATTATTCCTGCATAATTCAAGCAAATACGGCGAAATATCTATTTACAGAAACTTTTAAGGGATTTAAATATGCAAGTTTTAGAACAAATTATGAATGAATCAGCAATTAAATAAATGAATCTTCTTCCATTTCCATAAAATAATTACAGAATAGCATAGTGTATCATGACATTACCATACCAACATGGTTTTCTGGATAGTGTTAAGATTAAGACCATTTTGGCAATTCCATTGTAGTATAACAAAATCATGTTCTATAAGTAGGATAAAATAATTGTAGAATTCATTTGCTATCTCTTGTCTATGTTGCTATATATGTATTATTTGTATTTTCTTATTATCTTGGACAAGAGTTTGATGTGTATTTTATACGATATTTTGAATAGTTGCTTTATCAAAGCATCTACCGAGATGAAGTTAACCAAAGTGAGATTTACTAGATAGTCTTAACCGAACACTTTTGCATACATGTATGTCCTTAGTTTGCAGTTCAATTTGCTTATAACTGTTTAGTCATGAAATATAATGAAAGTCAAGAGATATCTTTATTTTGAATGATTAAACATTTACAGGAATTGTAATTGAACTTAGTTTCTATAGATATTACACCACCTCATTCAATAATTTGTATTTTAGTTGGCGAATTAATTTATGGTTACGGATTACATAATTACGGATTAGACAGTTATACATTAGTTGAGTTACTTAGGATAAGAGGTTATGATCATTAAGATTCATCACTGAGATTCATGGGTCAGCGGCATGACCGATAAACGGCATATATACCCAAGTGTAGATCAGCACAAGATAGCCGAAGACCAGCCAAGTTTTCGACATCGGCATTGATCCGTCTTTTCTTCGATCCTCACGAGGTAGATCCTTCTTGGAAGGGTCTTTTTTCTTAGATTCATCATAGAGGTACCGTAGAGCTAATACACTCTAAAAAAAGTTTACCCAATATTGGGTAAAATGGGAACGTGCATGTTTGTTGGGTAAAAGGATACCCAATATTTTGTAAATTTTACGCAATGTTGCGTTGGAATAGCCCAATATAAAAGAAAATATCCAGCAAACATGCATGATGTTCCCTTTCTACTCAATATTGTGTAAAAATTTTACTCAGTGTTTTTTTAGTGTACTTTACTCGTCAGTTTCAACTTCTCGGAATTGTTCTTCAAAGCTTAAATCGGTTCGCAAACACATTAAAAGGCCTAACTTAATAAACCCAGGTTTATAGTTATTGTAACTGGGGATACTGTGCACATGTGGTAGTAAAATTCCATAACAAATTGTGGAATTATAACTGAATTTTGTTTGTTAAATTGTCAAAACCATTATTCGTTTGATTATATGAGATGATCTGAAAATGATATATACCTATTTCTTGATAGAAATATCATGTGATACAGGGGCCGCGGAACGATTTTCAAAGTGGGGGCTGAGCATAAAGTGGGGGGGCTGACCATGCAAAAAATCACAATCATATGGTAATTTTTACGTTTTATGATACTGTCTTGGATAAAAATTGATATTTGGATTAGGTAAGACTTCTAATCTGATGCAGCCTTGGCTAAGATGACTCTGTTTAGGCTTACTAGGAATGCGATTTGGTCCTCCTTTCTCTTCTAAATAGGACATCACATCACCTAAACTAGCAGGCTTGGTGCTATTAATGATCTCCATGTCAACAACTCCAGACTCCATTCCTTTATATACTGTAGATCGGTTGTGCAATAAATTACGAGTTTTATCAGGTTTGTCTGCACATGAACCATAATAGGTCAAATCCCTATCATAGCCGCCATGGAGCGTTTTGTAGACAACACATGGGGAATTCACACAGTAATAGAAATGGATATGTAATCCTTCGTCTCTTCGCCTCGATATCATGAACCGAACACTCTTTAAGTGATCTGCAAATAAGTGGAGTCCGAAGTGTTTGGCTTCCTTCTCGAGACTGTCCAATTCATTTTCGTTGAGTGGGTCGAAAATTACACCCTTTTCGAGGTAGTTAATGATATGATGAAACACTTTGCTGTCACCCCTTTTCAAGATGTAGATTCCCTGGAAGTCCCTAGGAACGACAGCTTCTCCACTCAACATCTTGGTAAAGAATGACTTTTCCTCTTTCAATAAGATATCCTTAGTGGTATAGAAAATCTTTCCATCTGGAAACATGAGTCCAACTGACATCATCGACACATGTCTCTCGATATACTCTGAGAGTTTCTCAAGCTGGAAAAAATCTGCCTGGCATTCGAGGAGACTGTACTCACCGAAGCCTTCTGGTAGCACTAGTTTGCCATACCTCAGGAAATTGAGGACGTGGCGGAATATTTTACCGTCTTGGTCGATAAGAAAATTCCCTTGGTCATCTTTAGCCGATGGGACGGAGCCTTCTAGTAAGCTCGAAAAGAAACTGCCAGGAATACATAACAACGTGGAACGAGAGGTCTTGAAGATCTTTCCACCAACATTCAAGCCAACATAGTTATCTTGTCTGCTGACTTCGTGTTCATCAGCCATGCTGGATAAAGGAGCTGTGTTTCATTTGCTGATGCTTTGTACAGAATGTCGAAAGAGCAACTGATTTGAACGGTTTCATTAAACAGATGTCTATGCCATCAGCGAGATCTGGGAATTCCCCGCGGGATTTCCCAGTTTCGTCATACTCTTTGTATAAGTACCCGGTTATTGTTCAATGTGCAATATCGAGGTGTTTACTATGGTGGCCCTGAAGGGACATCGCATATAGACCAAATCGCGAATATTCACGACGAAATTCACGACGTCGCCAATTTCGTCGTGAATATTTCAATCGACGACGAAATTCACGACGAAATTGGCGACGTCGTGAATTTCGTCGCCAATTTCTTCGTGAATATTCGCGATTTGGTCTTTATGCGATGTCCCTTCAGGGCCACCATAGTTTACGTATCCTTGATTCAGACTGTGCTATTGAATGAAGAAAAGAATTGGGGTGTTACTGTTACGGCACAGTTTGGCAGATTGTACATTTCGGTTGGCCTTCAACCAATGGATTCGGAGTTGCTATTTCCCTCTACACGGCCTAAATGAGCCTGAAAAAATGGCGCGATAACTTGCCCAAAGGCTACATTCTGATATACATATCCAAAGCATGCAATTACTGTGACTTAACTATGTTACGGAACATTTCGGTAACTATGTTATTGCAGATTTCGGCAACAGCATAGGCCTATTTATTGTTTTGATAAAGTGACCAAAATTCGCGGGCACATTGACCGTACATTTTGGTCACCTAAAAGGTTCATGCTCTCAACATGGATCCACTGCATACAAACACACATTACAACATATTGTAACTGTATACGAGGAGGTTGAATATCACTAAACAACAATGAATCTGACTGTTTAACATCACATCGGATATACTTATATGGTCTGCTATTAATTTTGTCTAATCGCTATTTGGTCTAAGCTCTAAAACCTGCGTGTAAGCAAGCTCGAAATCCTCGCACTCACTCGACTTTTTTGCAAATAGTCTTTTTTTCCAGTCGGTAGGTATGTGATATAAATATCATAATAGACACAGGGCCTTGATTAAAGGCTGCGATGTCTCATACCCACTTGGTTTAATTACCAATACATTTAGTGACCAATATTGGTCCCATTATCACCTCGTATACTTTGTTTATGATTCGCTTTACAAGTTGTGTCTTTTTGTCCACGGTTCTGTACCTCATGTATTCACCATTTGGGGCTACAACCCACTCGGTCTATATAATTATTCTTTGGTCTGATATATCGTTTTAGTCTTTTGAAAGTTTCTTGGAAAGAGTTCCTTTTGCGACAGCCACCCTAACCCTATATACCCTTAACCCTACTCCAAACACTACCACTAACCCGAATCCTAATCCTAATACTATGTATTTAGCAGGTCTATTTTCCATTTTATATATTAATATAACAATGATAACCGCGCATTTATATATTTCAATGACCAGACCCCCCCCCCCCCCACACACACACACACGGAAGTATATAAAGGGCCTTTAGGCCTATTCATCAATATATGGGACTAGATTATACAAATCGGTCATTATACCAAATGCTTGTGGGTTTAATTTGATGGAAATGTATCTTTTAACAAAATTGAGGTTAGACGAAAATAGTCCATTGACCATCTGGAACTCTTAAAGTGATTGGTTAACATTGGTTTGACTTTAAAAAAATCTGAGCTAGAAGGTCACACTTGTCACCTGTGTCTGTGATATGTTACAAAAATGAAACCCAGAAAAATCGCGTCCGAAAATCATTATTTAGTGCTTGATTGGTTGGTGATTGATTGGTGGTGATTTTTTTACCTGATTGCTAAGAAAGCATGAATGCTTGTAAGCAAGCAACCAGAGGACCGACGGCTTAAGGTCCCCTCCGAAGGACCTGGTACAGAGGATTAATGCCTTATTCACCGGAATACGAGTCCCCCGCTCTACCGACTTAGCTATCGCGCCTCCACTGAGCTATCGCTTCAAAAATTGAAATATAAAGTGACCGGAAACACCATCTTAATTTCATTCCATACACTTATGTGTACTATTTAGGCGTCTATAAGACGCCTATTTACAAAATCTGGGTTTGCCTTGTAGTTTTAGCTTTTCATTCTCAATAATGGTTGTTTTCAGGGTGTATTAGTTCTAATACATGCACTTGTACACATGTTTCATCTTGGTTTGAGAATTTTTTAAATCGGCTGCTCACAAAGTTAAACAATACCTTTAAATTCCAATCCGCTCACCGTCTTAACATAATGTTTATCTCAGAAATAGTTAGTTTGGCCCCAAGCTGGTCACTTATGTTAGTTTTAAAAGTCAAATAATTATGTCCAAATTTCACCAGTACCAATGTAGAGTTGGTGTTATTCCTCATGGAACATGTTAAGTCATTACCATTTAGTTTAGTGTGAACATTCGTATAAACAAACATTCGATCAGGAGATGGGTTAATATTCTGGGCAATCGATCAAGGCATATAGATGATAGAGTAGTACATCCAAGTACAAATTCAATTATTGGCACGTGACTGCACGCTGTACTTCACTTCTCCTCGTGTGGAATTCCCCTGGAATAGAACCCAATCGATTAATATTAACCTGATTAGTATTTCTGTTTTTTACATCAACCCACGCGTTGTGGATATCTGCCTCTTATATCAGCATCGCGACCCGGAATCCGGTGGGACAAAATCACCGCCTTAATTACAACTGTCAATTCGAGCTAGATCAGCAGTTTGATATGTACCTAAATTAACCAGTCTAATTAAACAGCGCTATGTAGGGCTGGGTGATATAAACGCTATGCCAATCACATGAAATGTGTTTAAAACATGTTGAATGTGTGTTTGTGTCTGGCTTGCAGAGTTGCAGATATAAATTAAACATTTAACGGTTAAGTCGACCCCCAACGTGAAGTTGACTAATAAGTGCAGATGAATCAGAAGTTGTTTATCAAAATCGGATCTAAAAAAAGTTATGACATTTTTCATTTTACGCCTGTTTTTGCGAAAAACAATTATGTAACCCATTGGTGATTACTGATATGTTTGTTTGTTTTATTTATTTCAATACGGTAAAAAAAAACTTGCTATCAGCCAACAAGGCTGTTTTTCAGCAAGTCCGTAAAAATAAAAGTTACAAAATATATAAAAACAACAAATCAAATTTATACTTTTTTTCATAATAGCATTAATGATAATAATTCATTACACGCACATATATACATAAATACATACACACACACTCACGCAATACATCCACACACAAAATACAGCATCTCAATGTGCTTAAAACACCATGTGAAATACGTTTGATATGCCTCTGATAAAAGAAGACAGATTTACTTCATTCCGTATCAGTTGAGGAAGTTCATTAAAAATCTGCGATGCTTATAAAGGCTGCTTAATTTCAAAATGTTTGTATTTGGTTTATCTAAAACTGATGTTCTTTCTGTATTTCTTAATGAGTATGAACTAGTTTTGTACATAACCTGGAGCATATAAGATCAGGTGCTAGATAATTCAACAGTTTGAAAATGAGAGTTACTTAATCCTTTCTTATTCTTACATTAAAGCCGTCAACCTTAACTCTCTTGAATAGGTCAACTCTATTATGCTGAAATTCTACTTGCAAAACAGGACGCAAAGCCCTGTTCTGAACAATTTGTAATCTTTTTAACGATTGGGAATTGGGATGCATTCAAATGTATCCGAAATGGGGCTGTATGATTGTTTGATATAAAATCATCGCAGTTATGTCGTCAAAGTACGGCCTCGCTCTTCCTAGCATGAAAAAAAAATTTGGAAGTAATTTAGACTTGACATTATATATTTGGCCTTTCCAGGACAAATGTTTATCTATCACAATGCCCAAATACTTGCAATCATCGACAACCTCCAACGGCTGACGAGGGAGCCAAGTACATATTGAATACAATTATCTTTTTTTTTATTTGAAAAGTCAAATACGTCCAGTTTCCGTCAATGATATAATTTGGTCCTCATGTAACATTTTCAAGTCATCATCATTTAATATTATATAGGTCAATGAATGACTTCTTTATCACAAAATATATTTTTTTAGAGAATATTTCATGCAACAGAATAATAAATAGTTCATAAAATTACCACCACCCTAACTTGCATACAAAAGTGCATGTCCATACAACTGCTTAGTAACAAATTTAAATAAATACAAACGTCACAACCTGCTAACTTTCTTAATTTACATGCGATTTTGATTTGACTGTCAAGGAAATGCTTATTGTGATCTTTATTTCAAATTAACGTGTGGTTGGGTTTGACTTGGTCTTTAAGCTATGCTCGGGACCTACCATGGATTTTTGTATGAAAGCAATATCTACCTGTTTCTTATAATGACAATAACTAAAACAGGAAACTAAATGCAGACCCTCTCATAGTCACGAATTAAGTTGGCTTGGAAACTGGGTCACCCTTGTGGTAGTATAGTTTTACAGGAGAAGTTAAATGAAATGATTATTTGTCTAAGCGGATTCTTCCAAACCGACACATAAACAAAATAAAAAAAATGACCCAAAGCAGGAGTTATTGCTAGAGATTAAACAATATTCAAGGACATCAATAGTAAGCAATTTATTGAAACAACTGAGCTCACGCATATTCTTGTTTTTTAGCTAAGTTAAGATTCTCATCTATGTACAACATATTTTTGTGATTTTTTTGTCTATATACTCGTGTCTCCCCTTTTCAGACTTTCTCAGTATAACTTTTTATTTGATATTCTTCCAATTCTTTATCAGAAAAGTATTCCAGTCATATATTTAGAGCATCAAACCTGTCCATAATATCTTCAACTTTACTTTTTTTTGTTCATGTATACATTGTCTCTATGAATGCCGTTCTTAAATCTAATCAAATATCATTCGCCACGATAGAACAAGCCCGGCTCCTGATTAATTGCGGTCAACTCAGGCGTGATATTTTCTGCGTGACATTAAAAAAAAAAAAATTTCAATCCAAATATTGATTCATCAGGCTTCATCATTTACCCCTGTACAGAGTCTAAGATTACCTGATTAGCAGTGTGCCTTGTTGTTATAAACCACACATGCAGGTTGTGATAAAATAGTGTTGACTATTAAAATTAATTTTAGTTTCTTTCGCAAAATAATTAATTCTGATATTTTGTAAAACGAACACTTTTTCCAGTTTAAAGGTCAAGATATAAATTCTTATTCGACAAAATCAGACCATGTTGTGTTACTTTTTCACAAAGTTGATCGGAACCCATTCCTTCATGAACGTCTGGAATAAATCGAACCGAAATTGAAAACACACTGCAAAAAGAATCTATATATGACCTCACCCGAGAAGAAATGAAACAACCAGACAGGAATCGAACCGGTAATCTTTTAATTAGTAATGTTTAAACATCTATCTGGTGTTAGCCCAAAACCAAACCAGTGCTGTTTTAACACGTGTATGCACGTGGTCATATATAGATTCCGCGCTGTGTGTTAAATCAACTCCGGAGTTTTTAACAGTGTCCCCAAGAAGTGATTCAATATTTCCAAGTAATTTTTGTTGTATCTACGCTTGATTGCAGTCCATATGGTATGCTGATGAATCCATTATTGCAAATTGTGTTGGTAATGAAACATCCAAATTGAATTGAAAATTGGATGTTATGCAGAGGGTTTTCTGTCTTCAAAATTTTGAATAGATTTCCTTCCCTCACCATGGCAAGTATTTATACAACTAATATACCTGGAGATGTGATTGGGTAATTATCTCCATTTCTTCATTTGGGCACATTTGTTTTCTTAAGATGTGTTTTGGAAGATGGAGCAGAACTCGGTCAGAAATATTCTTTCAAAAATAAAAATAGTGACCGATCGAATGTTTCTTCTTTTGATATCATAAACATTTCCATTATTTGGGATGAAATTGCTTATTGATGAAATATGGTGGTTTATAAGCAGATGGTCCAATTTTCAGATCGTCTGGAGACGATCTGAAAATTGGACCATCCCTGGTTCTTACTACTTGCGAATTGCCAATTTTCTCATTTTTCAAATGACGTTTTCTTCTTTCTGTTTGTCAAATTGAACACAGGATATGGTAACATAGCCCCGGTGACGGTTGGTGGCCGTGTATTCTGCATGGTGTACGCAGTCTTCGGAATAGCCCTTCTCTTACTCGTGCTTGCCAGCATCGGTACTCTCCTGGCCCGTGGGGCAACGCTTGGCTACAGGCGCATCCTCAGATGGATCAAGAAGAAACGCAGCAAGGACGAAACGGACGTCGTCACCTTCCAGCGTGATCCACGAGCACAGGAGGTCATCGACGAGGGATGGAAGGGCGATGATGGGGACTCGCATAAGATCGATATCCAAGGGAAAAACGGTGAGAGCGCAGGCGCGGTCGAAAAAGGAGATTCAGCAGCTGTTGAGGGTGAGGAAGAAAAGCCACCGGAAGCGGAAGCCCAGATTCCTCTAACTTTCATTCTCGTGTTCGCTTTTCTCTACATCTGTTTCCTGGCGTGTCTACTTCAAGCATGGGAGGACCAGTGGAGCTACTTCGAAGCCTTCTACTTCTCGTTTATAACTCTGACCACCATTGGCTTTGGTGATTTGGTACCGCATCACCAAAAGAACCTGCTGGCATGTACCTTCTTTATTCTCCTCGGTATGGCCATAATGTCAATGTGTATCGCTCTTGCCCAGGAGATGATTATCCAGAAGGTAGCGTGGCTCAGTAAGAAAATTGGTGTTGCGTTTGCAAGTCACAAGCAAAGAAAAGGCGACGATTCGTCGTAACGTCAAGCCTAGATGTTTCTACATCACCATCACAATGCCTTTGGACAGTTTAACTCATATTGAGGATTGATAACGGATGAAAATTTCAGTTTGTAAATCATCCAATGGCTTTTTGTGTGTTTTTTTTTGTTTAGGATTAAGACGTCCGAAGTTCAATACATTGAAGTGCCTCGATGACACTGTTGAAAACTGAACAATGCGCCGTGCACTATGATTCCGTCGTAGAGACTATGTATATATAGGGGGCCTACGATTCAAAATGGGAGTTGCAGGTCGGACAACATAGAGCACCTGCGTCTAACTCAACACGTGCAAAATAGAAGATGATTGTACCAGGAAAATATTCCTAACACCAACAAGCCTTGTCCTGATCACAGAACCATCATGGACACTGTAAAAATAGAGCAGCACCATTCGGTTTTCTGAGATCGGACCACACTATCAGGAGTTTGGAAAGTACCATTAACACCAAATTGTGTTAAAGATACACTTAACAGAATGTGTTAAAATACAACTAATCAGTGTTTAACTAACGCCTTTAATTTAACATTGGTGTAAATTGATTTGTATGGTCCTCTCAGTACGCAGACTGGTATAGTGTTAGCATCACTAGTTTTACAGTGTACAAATAATGTCAAGGAAACTACGAGGATGGGTCGTTATGTGGTTCGCGCATGCGCAATGTGCCGTGGCCAGCTGGTCCAGGGCGCCTGACTACGCGCGTGAAAGTCTGGGGTTCGGTTCCTGGCACTACCTTCATGCCCTTGGATATGGCATTTACTGTTCCTTCTATCGTAAATCAAATGGAAAAGCAGTGGATACCAACCTGTGCAGGTGTTGGGGGTATTTGGTTGAAATTCAATATTTTTCTCCGAGATTACCGTTTTGAAAGGTACGGTATTGAATCGTTAAGTCCCTAATGCACCGTTGATTGATTGAAAAATCACTTTGCACATTATAGAAAGAATAGAATTAAGGCGATGAATATTGTTTATTTATTGTATACGTGCTCAGAGACAGGGTTGAAGCAAAACAATTGCATATTATTGTCTGCACATTGAGAAATAATAATGATTGCTTATTGACCACATAAATATTGTCTACGCTTATGAAATAATGCAGATGTATTGAGTGTGAAACTGGTTTGGACTTTTATCAACCTGTTAGTAAGGTAAGAACGACCTCAAGTCAGACTGATGACCATTTCTTCGTTGCGTAATCAGAATCACAATCATTTGAATTCAAATTCAGCTGAAATTGAAATTCGGTCTTTCTCGATTCAGAGTATCATTTTTAACAAGCATCTTGATTTTTTTTCCAAATTTGGTTTGACTGACATGAGAGTTGTTGAATCATGTAACTAATTATTTGGATCACTGCATATATGCAATCAACAAATTTTGATTGTAAGAAGGGGGTGCATGCGTGATTGAATGAGGACAATTTCAGAGATTTAATTTCATTGAGACTTGTGACTCTTTAACAGTTAACACTTGAAAAGAGACTTCCATTTAGAATGCTTATTGTCTGCTGGAATGGATTGGGAAATAGTTCAATTTTATGTAACATTTCATCTGATCGTGTGCCCTCATTTCGAATAAATGCCCGTTCACGATGACAGCCGTTTTCGGGCTTGCTAGATATTTTCTGACATAGCAACATTTCAATAATGCATACTGACTTGATTCCCAGTGTTTAACCCCTCTGATAATAATCACCCTATCGAGCAGTCCAAAGAAGAAGGAGGATCACCTTAAATTTTCAAATATATGGTGTAGTCAATTTGGATAATTTTTATAAAATATTTCCTGTCCATTTTACTCAGACAATCATTATTCTGGCAATCATAGTAAAAGTAATAATAAATACCAAGCGCATGCAAATCTCAATGAGTTCTGTAGGTACTTTACAGCGATTAAGAGCAAATATAAATTCCATAGTATTTAAACAATATGTATTATTCAATTTTAATTATTGATTACTTTTTTGTCGTCTATTGTATATTGAAACAAAACTGAATCTATGAACTGAAATATAATCAAGACTAAAATGAAATTCCTCAACATAATGTCAAATTTGTTCATACACTGCAAAAACGCCGGTGTTAATTTAACACCAGCCTGATATCTACATTATATCGAAAAACACCTGAGAAATGTTGAAACACCAGTTTGGCTTGAAGCTAACACCAATATGGCATTTAGGCAACACCAATTAGTGTTAAACCAATGTCGGTTTGATTTTAAACTGGTGTTTTCCGATATGGTTACCAGGCTGGTTTTAAATTAACATATATATGTCAAAATATTTTAAAGCCAAAATGGCTTGAATTTAACCAGGAAACGGATGAGTACTCCACTTGGGAAAAATAAGGTTTGAAGCAGACATAGCGAGGAAAATATTATGATGTAAAATTTATCGCATGATATTTAATGTTTGTACATCTAAGATACATGGTTTTGTGTCTACATCTGTTGGCGAGAGCGTCGGGAACAGCCGTCTATGGTTTAAAGAGACACATTAATGTTTATTTATAAACCAACAAGTGTCATTTGTATATTTGCTGTATGATAAGGAATAGATAATAATTATTTGCAATTTTTATATTGAATGTATTGATATTTGTGGATTTGATACCATTTGCTTTCCAAAGAATGTGTGTGTGTGTTTTTTGCTGATTGCTTTCTTTCTTATTTTGCCTATGACAAAACACTGAAAACGAATAACATAACGTAAGTCAGCAAGTGCGCCTTGTTCGCACACCGCTCGTACCATTTTATTTGTATTTTTATCGTTTTTTACGCGCTAATCATGTGCATGCTGCAAGATGTATGATTTCATCTCGTCCGAGGTCAAATTTCTTCGGATTTCTTTTAATGAATTGAACAAATATGATATTTAAGATCGTAATTAAGTTAGACAACGTCGATACGATTACCCTTCTTACTCGAGTGATACTTATTGTGATGGCAATATCTTATACAAATTATATTCAAACTGAAATACTCCCGTCACAAATAAGAAAATTATCTTATCTTGCCAATATTTCTTTTCATTTTGCACGGCCATACTCCTTCATGAACAGTACGATTTGATTAATTTCAGATGCTGTTTCTTATAATTCATACTACATTATAACCCAAAGTTTTAACAGCATTAATGATGTGAAGCTTATTAAAGATAAAAGGTATATTTCTGTCCTACAGAGAAATCATAAATGGAATAGACCAATAGCTTTCTTCGTTTTGATCGGTTGTTATTGATTTCAACCTATTGAAAATATCTATTTGCAAAATCTTCTATTCACGATGAAAAATAATGATTTACCATTAATTCGTGTAATTCTTATCTCAAATATGGTAAATCAGAGTTTCTCGTCACAAAATGTATTCCTCATTAAAGTTTACCATGGCCGCGTATAAAATTTTGGTAATTTGCAAAGGATTTTTTATTTTGTGACTGGAAATGTTATATCTCAAACGTTATAATGAATGTATTAATGTTATTATTCTCATTTTTTATCATTTGTCATGTGACATTCGCGAATTCTTAAGAATAAAATGGTTGACATGAATGAAAAAAGACTTGGTAGTTTTCAGCTGTTTAATGTGGTGTAGAATGACGTTGAATTAAGAACTTACGCTGCTCAGATAACGAAAAATTGGACCCGTCGGCCACTTTACTTATTATCTGATATGTAATGTTGGTGATGCTGAAGAAGATGATGATGGTGATGCTATTGGTGGTGTTGATGGTGCTAATGATGATGATGCTAAAGATGATGATGATGGTGGTGATTATGGTCATCATAATGATGATGGTGATGTTGGTGGTTTTTATCGATAATAATAGTTATTATAGTACTAATAAAAGTGATTGATTATAACAAAGTATACTGCTGCTGCTGCTGCTGCTGCTACTACTATACTACTACTACTACTACTACTACTACTACTACTTCTACTACTACAACTACTACTGATGATGATAACAATAATAATAATAGTACTAATGATAATGATAATAACGATAAATGATAACGACAATGGTGGAATAGATTATAACAAAGACGAAAAAATAAGTGATATTCATAACTATAATAATAATAATTATAACGATAATCATAATAATGAGAAGAAGAAGAGGAGGAGAAGGAGGAGTAGGAGGAAGAAGAAGAATATCAACAAAACATTACCAAACAAATCAACAAAAAGATAACCCCTAAAAATATCAATTAGCAACATGGCATCAATCGTGCTCTCCAGTACTGACTTCTCTGGTATCGGATGATAATTTAGAGTGAGGTGAAGGATGAAGATGTCGCAAAGCTCTACCTGTCGTTGCCTCATTCAAAACAGAGAGTTAACGGAATGTGACTTTACAAGTATGCAGACGACCCAGTGCTAGAGTATACTCAAGAAGATTAAGCCGCCAGGTTCCCGCCAAGAAACCAGCCCCACCAGTAAGGTCATACCACGCGCTTGTGTTAGTATGTAACTAAAGACAGATAACACGTTCTATCTCTACCTGTCTGTTCGCCTTTGCTGTTTGTGTTTTGTCTACTTCGGCCTTTAGGTCTGTATGGTGTTGATGATCTGATTGATAGCATAAAATAGTCAAGAAAATTGTTCAATCAGTTAATGGAATAACCTTGATAAAAATGATAACATCAATTATAACAACAATGATGACAAATCATGACATAGATAATATAACTAATGGTGTGATTAATAGCAATCAGTGCCGTAATGAACCAAGCATTTTGAGACTGCACATTATGGGTATGGAGCAAGTTGAGCAACATTTCTTAAAAGGTCGCGAGGGAGCAAAAAAAAATGCGCTTTAAATCAAAATACATTTTGAAACAAAATAATTCATTAAAAATGATATCATACTTCCCCCTATTCCCGTTACTTTTCTTCCTTTTTTCTCCTTCGTGTTCTTGTTTTTTTTTTTTTTTTTTTTAACATTCCCTGCTGGAAAGATCAGTGTCACACAGTGTGATCACAGTGTGTTCGTATAGTGGACTATGTGCAAAATATTATTCACACTGTTAAAATGCTCAAATTCAACAGTGTGAAGATATTTTCACACTGTGGACACCTCGACAGATGGACTGTTCACAGCGTGTTCACATGGTCGACTAAGTGAATATGTGACTCTCACTGTTGAAATTGTATAAAGTTAACAGTGTGAAGGTGATTTCACATTGTGTTCCACACTGTGAACACACTGTGAATACACTGTGGCATACACTGTGGGACATGGTGTTGTTTCTAGTAGGGTTAGTCGTGGAACTTTTGGGGGGAGGGGTGCAATGCTCCACCCCCTCATCTGCACGCCAGTTCCAACAATATCGATTGAAGATTTTTCATATCTTATTTGATTCATTTTATATTATGCAAAATATTCTAGACTTTAACCAGGAAAATGATTGGTGGAATATCTAGCAGCCTCCATCACGTGAGCATGATCTGACCAATGGGGCGATGCGTTATAAACCGAACTCTTTGTGAAGGTGACGAAATATAAAGACGTTTATCACGGGCTAGATCATGATTGGCAGGTTCAACTCCGCAGTGGGTCTTAATTTTTAAACAATATTGAGCGGAGCCCCTCGGAGATGCTAGGGTGAGTGGAAGGATGAGCGATCAAAGGTTATGTATTAAATAAACGCAGTAGAGAACGAATTCCAGAACACAGAAAATATATTGAAAATGCCCGTCAAATGCCCAATGAACAGCGGGAGGTCTTTGTCGAATATTGGTGAACCGGAACATCAGTTTCGTCCTACGTTTCGGAGCTGACGGGAAAGTTACACAAATATGTCGTTTGTCCAGAGTCCAGGATGAGACTGTCATTTTGATTCACAAAGTTTCGACAAAGACTTCTTGGTTTTGCTTTGTCATGAAATACGTTTGACAATAGATTTTCTGTGTTCTTGAACCCGTCGAGCCTCGTGAAGTGAGAACTCCTCGTTTTCTCTTTCTAGTTAGTCTCGTATTTGATTGAGATGAAGTTCTTTTTCATGTGATGTATAAAGTAGTCAAAAATTTGTAAATCTTTTAATTTTTGTACAGATGTGTATAGGTGCCTGATATATCAACTCCATCGGTAGTAATTCAATATGAGATGGATATAGTATGTGATATCGACCAGTGGGCCTGTAAGCTCCAAGCCTGTAATTTTGGCTATCATTAATCACCGTCCCACACAAATGTCAAAGCTGCATGGATGATGAGAATAAAATGACTATTCGAGTGCTGTAATGTCAATTTGCCGATGAGATGATTACTCAACTGAATACAATGATGAGCACGAGGTCAAATATTGGTCAATATAATATATTATCAACTTCTAAAAACATTCTCCCTTTCTGCTTTATGAGCTAAGTTTGGATGAAATTGAAAATGTATTCATTATGATTCAGTAATCTACTCATTTTCACAGCTAACATAGATTCCATTTTGCTTTGCTTTGCTATGGTGGAGGTGTTTGGACAAACCATAGCTTCAAAGTGATTTGGAATTAGCTGTCTTTTCGAAGCGAAGATAAGGAATGGTATAGCATTTACCTTCAGATCACTGAACATTTTATTTAACTTCACATCAGCGGACGCCAAAATGTGATTATCTTTTTATATACAACGATAAAGAAACAGAGAGTGTGTATATGGCCAGAGCCCCCCCCCCCCCAAAAAAAAAAAAAAAAAAAAAAAAAAAAAACGAGAAATTTAGTTTGACTGTCATTTTCTGTTACAATTTAAAATATTCTTATAACATACATACATCATCTCAAAATCAAACGGGCAAAATATTTCGATATTCTACTCTCTATCCCGAAAAACCAAAACTCAGATAAATACAAATATCCTTCTTTTGCCAAGCTGTCGAACAACTCGCCTTCAATCCATGTTCATATGTTAGTGTAAATGTACTCTTCTGTGATAAGGTTGCGTGTACTCTGCAAAAATCCCGGCTTCGGACATGAACAAATCGATTGATTTTGTCCACAAAACGTCAACAAAACATTCCGTCATCAAATTGTTGATAATTGAGTTTTCATTTCAAGCATTTTAGTCGATCCATCGGAATTCTTGTGAAGCACAAACGAAAGAAAATTAATTTATCAGCCTTGTATCTGTCATACATTGTCCTGCCATCACACGAAATGTTTAAGTAAAAATACAAATACCGTATTTTTGAGGAGCAATACATTATACTCTATTTTACGTTTTACTCTTAAAGCTTAATTTATTTAATTGTGTTCACCAAATATATAAATATGCTAGATATGATATAATGTCTGTGTAATCACTTTGTTTTGTTATGTTATGTTCATTATATTATGTACAACATTGTGAAACGGAAACCAATAAATGAAATGAATAAATTGGTATAATGAAATGTCATAGAAAAATGAAAACAATCCTCAAAAGAGTGGCTCT
Source organism: Lytechinus pictus (assembly GCF_037042905.1). Taxonomy (NCBI): domain Eukaryota; kingdom Metazoa; phylum Echinodermata; class Echinoidea; order Temnopleuroida; family Toxopneustidae; genus Lytechinus; species Lytechinus pictus. Next base: position 27,979,952 of record NC_087256.1, on the reverse strand, counting down.
ACGAACATATTAAGGCTCCGAAGATCTCAGTGTGAATGTGGGAGTGTGAATTGCGAGTGCGAGAGTTGATGTGTGCGTGTGTATGTGTGAGTGTGTGTGTGTTACAGAGTAGTATAGGGTGAGCACTAGTGTTTGTGAGAGAACGTGGGTGTGTGTGACAGAGTAGTTAGGGTGAGCACTAGTGTGTGTGAGAACGTGAGGGTGTGTGTGGGTGTAGGAGTGGATGTCGATTCATTTACGATTAAATTAGAATTTTTTTAAAAATATCGAACATTGGGTGCGTTTGTGCGTGTGGATGAGGGTGGGTACAGGTGGTGCATGCATGTATACTCATATATCTAATCCATATGGAATCATTCGCAGTATGTGAAGCAGACCTGTCTATACGGCACTCTTTACAATACTATCTCCCCGTCTTTCACAACAATAGCGTGTCGCAGTTGCAACGGGGACGGATTAAAAAACACAGTAAATGTATAGAAAATGCCCGTCAAAACACAATGAACAACTGGGAGGTCTTTGTCCAAAATTGGTGCACCGAGACACCAGACCGTCCCAAGATTCGGAGCTGAAGAAGAATTGGAAATACGTCGTTTATCCAGAGTCACGGGCGACACTGCTGTTTTGATTCACCGATTTTCGACAGAGGCTTCTTTGCCACGAAGGACTTTTGACAATAGATTATCTACGTTCCAGAAATCGTCTCCGTAGTGGTTGCGATATTTATTACCTTAACGTCATCGTCTTCGTGTATTAATTACAGTGAGAATTAATTGTTATTCTTTTACTCCGATAAACCAGAATAACAAGGGATCATCATACAAGTTATTTGTGATGTGAAAGTTTAATCTTCATCAATCCGTCTTTATATCAGGAGATTCTTAGCTTTGTTGAATACTAGTATTGAATAAGAATGTTTTACTGAGCAAAAGAAAAATACAAGCATCTTTTAATTAAGTGATCCTTAATACATACTGAATCAAATGTTTATCTCTTCCAGTTACAATTCTCAGTTTATGTTTAAATTTATTTAAAGTTTTTAAGTATTGAAATTGTCTGCTTGCTGAATAGAATATCATCATATCGATAAAGATGTCTAATAATACAGTTCAATCAATATTCTTATTTAGAATTCGTGTTTAGTTACAGTATACTGTTAAAACCAAAGGCTTATAAATATAGAATAATCATGTGATAAAAATAAAGATATTACGTTTTAATAACGAGCATGCAGTGGGATAATTTCTTTGACACTGCAAAGATATGAATAGTTATTTACATCAAAGAACATAAACATCCAAGAATATAAGAATACATTGTTATCAATAATATTAGAAAACATTAAATTATACTGAAAAGGTATTTTCTACAGTACACAAAGCAGCATATTCCGGGGTGTCATTTAGCAATAAGAGATTTTGAAAATATGATATGAAACAGTATTACTACAGAATAATATTTAATCAAACTAATGTGGCGTTGCAAGAAACATACGATCAATCGCAAATCAAACGTAATTTTGCAAGACAGTTGAGTTGCAATAGAAAAAAAAAACATATGTATATACATGTATATTGACTATAAATTCGTGTTTGGGGCGTCGTGGTCTAGTGATTAGGACTCTCGTCTGTCAATCGATGGATGTGGGTTCGACTCCTAGTCATGGCGTGTTTTTCTTCAGCAAGAAATTTACCCACATATGCTGCACTTGACCCGGGTGAGGTGAATGAACGAGCATTCAATCAAGGTAGCCATGCTAAAGCCTTGGTGGCATTAAGTTAATCATGTTAAGCTGAGCCCGCTAGAAGAATAGTTTTCGGAACTGAATTGGCTACCGGGGGTAGAATATGACGTTATCATTGTTATTATTTGTCAAATGGCGTACCTCGATTTTAAGACTTCCGCTTGATGTCTAATTGAACCCCAGTTTCTGGCCACGCCACTTTATATAGACTATCACAATAAATATGACGTTAATACTTTATACAGTGTATATAAAATGGAGCGGAGTTTATCGTCATGAATTTTATCATGGTTTTCTTACTCGAAAACATTATAGACTGGTGCGGAGTTCATCATCATGAACGTTATCATGGTTTTCTTACTCGGACAACATTATAAAATGGTGCGGAGTTCGTCGTCATGAACGTGATCATGTTTTTCTTACTCGACAATGTTATAAAATGGTGCGGAGTTCATCATCATGAACGTTACCATGGTTTTGTTACTCGACAACATTATAAAATGGTGCGGAGTTCATCATCATGAACGTTACCATGGTTTTGTTACTCGACAACATTATAAAATGGTGCGTAGTTTATCATAATGAAAGTTATAATGGTTTTCTTACTCGACAACATGATAAAATGGTACGGAGTTCATCATCATGAACGTTATCATGGTTTTCTTACTCGACAACATTATAAAATGGTGCGGAGTTCATCATAATGAAAGTTATAATGGTTTTATTACTCGACAACATTATAAAATGGTGCGGAATTAATCATCATGAACGTTACCATGGTTTTCTTACTCGACAACATTATAAAATGGTGCGGAGTTCATCGTCACGAACGTTATCATGGTTTTGTTACTCGACAACATTATAAAATGGTGCGAAGTTCGTCGTCATGAACGTGATCATGTTTTTGTTACCCGACAATGTTATAAAATGGTGCGGAGTTCGTCGTCATGAAAGTGATCATGTTTTTCTTACTCGACAACAATATAAAAATGATGCGGACAACAATATACAAAATGGTGTACAACAATATACAACAATGTACAAAATGGTGCGGAGTTCATCGTCATGAACGTACCATGGTTTTGTTACTCGACAATATTATAAAATGGTGCGGAGTTCATCGTCATGAACGTTAGCCTGGTCTTCTTACTCAACAATGAATGCATTATTTTATTGGTGTTTGTGGAAGAATGATAATATCTTGATATCTATATTTCACATTGAGGAAATTTTTTATGTTATATAATTCAATAGTATGCCATTTATCTACTGGATGGAGTGAAATAATAATGATGGAATGATTGCCCTTACGAATATTGAAATCGGCTCTGACCACTTTCATGACTTTCCCAGAAATAGAACACTGAAGAAGAAACGAAGAAGTAGGAAGAAAAGAAGAAGAAAAGGAAGGGGAGGAGAAAGAGGAGAAGAAGAAGAAAAATAAGACGAAGGGGATGATGATGATAATGATAATGATGAAGAAGAAGAAGAAAAATACAGGCAGCTAGATTTTGATAGAAAAAAGACACCCGCATAATCGTAGCACTTGATGACCAGAGGCACATTATTTTCTTTCTTTATCGTTTTTGTAGTCAGTATGATAGTAAATAGTTTTACTCGGATGGGATTGCATTATTGCTCCTTAGATTTATGGTCAGCATCTTGATCAGTGTTTGCCAGAAGTACTCTTGAAACCTTTCATCCTCTTCCCAACCAAGGTATGGTTGGCGAACACTAAGATACAGCCTCACCAAGAATGGAAGCTCGTCGCCCGGAATATCCTCCAAGAAGATCACTACTACGTTCTCTAGCTGAGAGTCATTGACCTGATCCGCAGCGATCCGAAACTTGATAACAAACCAGTTGTCCTGGATAGCAGCTCTACTGACTAAAATAATTGTCTTGTAGCTATTTTCTACAGCGTAATCAACGGCTTCGTTGTAATGCATACCTATAGGAAGGTCATTATCGCCGAAGATATTTCTGTTGTGATCAGGAAGCATTTCTTCTAAGACTGGACGGAGGCGATCTCTTACCCACGCTTCGTCCTCTTCTGCAAACATCACGTTTAAATGAAATTCATACTGATCAAAGTCTCGAGCATCCTGGATCTGCCGATATCCAATGACTGCCAGTTTCATGAGGAACAACTTATATTTTAAGAACCATCGATAGTGATATGCAAAGGCCAAAACCATGAATATCCAAATTGTTACGATAGGTAGAGAGCAGTAAAGACCGATGTCTTGGACACACAATTCGGCTGGTTTAAATGACATCAATGGCTTTTCTTTGAGCTCTTCAAGAGAAGCAGGGGAACACCTAGTGTCATTTTCATTCAAAACTATGATGGACCCGGACAGCCAGACCGGAAGCCATTTTATATCACACGTGCATACAACCTCATTTTTCGAAATATCTATTGAATAGAGATGATCAAATAGGGGCGCAAAGGTACTACGATTAAATCCACTCAATCGATTTCCTTGAAGAGTCAGATTTCGAAGATTTGATGAATTCACAAAAAGATCACGATCAAGATATCTCAGTATGTTTTCCTCCAGGTGGATCATCGCTAGCTCTCCGGTATTTTCAAACAATCTACTTGGAAGCTCGTGCAAGCTATTACCCTGAAGATGTAAGTTCTTAAGACGTTGAAGACCTTCAAATGCCTTTGATTCAAGATAAGAGAGTTCACAATAGCTTAGATCCAATATTTGGAGATTCTGCAAATCTGTGAATAATCCAGCTTTCAGATATCTTAATGGGTTTTTCTTTACATCAAGAAGTTTTAGTCCCCTTAAACCTTGGAACACAGAAACCCAGTTTCCATCAATGCTATACCAAAGGTCCACAAGATCGTTATTTTCCAAGTATACATTTTCAAGAAATAATTTACTGTGATTAAAGAGCATTCCCAATTCACTCAAATAAATGAAGAAGTATTCTTCACAATCATTTGAAATGAAACTTTGTAGGTAGGGAGCATAGACCGTAATTATATCTAATCTTGTCTGGGATAAATCTAAACTCTGGAGGTTCCATAAACCTGTAGACGGGGCAATGAATACCTGTTCTAAATCTTCATTACCCTTCAAATCCAAAATTGTTAGATTATTCAACCCTTCAAAAGATTTCAAATGAATACTATGCAGTTTGTTAAATGCGAGGTACAGTTCTTGAAGATCAATATCCCACGTCACATTACCGTAGTAATCATTTATGTAATTAATCCAATTGGAATTCAGATGAAGTACACGTAATCCTTTCATTTTTGTAAAATCTTCGGGATGTATTTTTTTAATTTGACAATCATCAAGAATAAGGGTATGGACTAGCGGAAGTTCTAGGAATCCACTATTTGTGATGTTAGGGAAACTGTTGTGACTGAGATCAAGGATCTGAAGCTCCTTGTTTTGCAGAGGTTCAAAATAGCTTTGATCAATTTCCTCGATGCGGCTAGCTTGTATAACAAGCTCCTCGATTTCTGAGTTGGCAATGCCTATGAAGAAGGGTTTCCATTGTTCTGCAGAGACCTTATTTGAGCTGAAAGAGAATATCCTGGAGTGCAGGGAAGCAATAGTGTGTGGTTCAATCACCGAGATAGGTATCAAGTTCTGCTTCATAGACAGTGAATTTATCTCACAGTTAATGGCTAACGTGTCATCTGTAATATTCGCAATCCATGTGTTCTCCAAATTTATGTCCAGTTCAGGAGTCTTAGAACTACAGGTACTGAGGTGTATTCTGGATATAAAAGTTAAACCAAGGTTTAGTTTCCTCAGTTTAGGAAGCCAACTTAAAATGTCATTTGGGATGAGTTCTAAGAACATATTTTTATAGAGGCTTAAACTAACCAGGTTCTTAGATTTTTTAAACATGTCGGATCTTACCGTTTGTAGATGATTATTTCCTAGGTTTAGCATTTCAAGGTTCGGCATGGCGTAAAAACACCCAATAGCCATTTTTCTCAAATGATTAGAGTATAACGATAGAATTCTGAGACGACGGTACGGACTGAACGAGGAGTTTGAGAGGTATCGGATATGATTAGATGATAGGTCGAGGTCTTCCACATCAGGAATAAGGTCTTGTGGGACATCCTGGAGACCAAGTCCAACGCATGAGATATTCTTCATAGAAGAACCCAGTGAACAATTCACAGATGTGACGCCTGGATGGTCTGAGTGGTTGCCTCCCGATGTTTCATATTGGTAAGGCACATCTGCGAAAGCCCAGGCGGCCATGGACAGCACTGGAAGGAGCCCGATCAACCCCGATCCATCCATATTGCCAAAGGCAGTCTAGAATGAAAAAATATATTTTATTCAACGGTTTATGGAAAGCTCTTCTTTACCAAAAAAAATAAGGATTGTATCTCTTCATCATGTTCATGAAACGGCGAACAATGAACGAGAAATATAACAGATTAATTGCAGACAAGACGGATGCGAATCATTACACCCTGACAGCATTAAAATAAAGTGAATGCTTTTATAACGCAAGATGGTACTATTCAATTTACTTTTTTTTAATGAATAGAAATTGAATGTTGGCTATCATAACTCTGTCATTTAATAGAGAAATGATTTTCACTGAATGGAACCAACACTTGTTAATCCAAAGACATTTGAAGAAAAAAAACCATCGGAATTTCCCGCGGAAATTAGTGTGATTGAATTATTGAATATACCTATATGTTATCTATAAGAAGTTGCCCTTATCGGATGAAAGTCTTCAGGGTGTAAATGCGGCTAATTCATCAATACTTTGATATAAAAATGGCGACGATTAAACGAGTGAATATTACCTTTCTGTACTACCGAAGAGGGAAAGACTCCAATCGTACTGTAAGTCAGAGAAAATATTGAAGTGAAGTATTCGTAATTTCTCTTTTGATCAGAATTGATTGTTCCCGAGTGATAAGGCCTCAAACGTAAATGAAAAAAACATCACAATACAATGACAAGTTTGAGGACAGGGGAGGGGCTTAAGTGTCTTGATAATAATACTTCGTCATGTATACTGAGGTCTATAAGGTAGGCCACCCCTCTGTATCGACGCAAAATAATATCTTTTTATTGGGTAATATAGATATAAACTTCCCACCTCAGTCGAAAGTGTTTTGATTAATCAATTAATAATAATCAATCATAATCTGGTAGTCATATGCACTCTCATTACTAATTTTAGACCTAATCGAGACAAATACAAACAGTCTTCCACCATTGTACCAATTATCTTTTCACGATGATTATAAATGGGTCTGTGGTTTCGTTTTTTTTTTCTTTTAGTTATATTTTTTAGATATCTAATGATCCAAAACTGAAATAGTATTGAGATTAACTTTTTATCATGCCAAAACGAAGTAAATAATGGTCCTGAACTGTTTCTGTTCGACAATAATTTGCTTTCATAATACTGTGTTGCTGCAAAAGATATCGCAAATTGACAAACATCTATCAACGGCTGATTGGTTTTATTTGAGATTTTTATTCATTTCAGTACGATTATAATGAGTATTAATAAGATGAAAGTGGAAAGACGTTCCCCATCGATTTATCAAAGTTATGGTATTATAATGACTATACTGATATTATATATAATGCTTTTAATGAAAACAAAAGCGAAGAACTTCGGACTGTCATTGATCTTATTGAATCCATATATGTGACACCAAAAAAAACACTCAACAGTTTCTCCCTATTCATTTACAGAGCGGTTTCGATTCGAATGTGAAGGTCCTATCGAGGAATATTTCTAAGTGTATCACTTTTTCCCCTCGAAACGATATCAGCTCTTGAGTAAATTACTTTGTACACAAAAACTGCATACGATGATCTTATTGTATGCAAAGAAATCAAATCTTGAACATGGCAATTTAACTCTTTTGATCAGCAATGGATTGTTTACTCCTTTTCATTTCATTATTGGTTTCTGCAACACTTTTTCATAAACACATTAACAAAAAAAATACAATAATAATATACGTATAACTGACAAGCAAAACATTGAACATAATTGCATTTTCTATCAATATATATCGATTGTTAGAAGGTTGCAGGGATTGCCACTATAAGCTAAGCTTGACTGCGTGGCAACCCCATGAATGGGGGGAATGAGTGGTCATGTTTTCAAACCATTCCGAACCTTGTTGTTTCTTAACTGTGAATATAATTTTAAATTGGGCCTAAGTTCATCTAGATTTTTTTTTCTTTTATCCTCTTAATCGAGGTATTTATTCACAATAACATGTAAATATATATACAAACATTTAAAAAAAATTAATTCACTTCAATAATGCAATAATTTTTTTAATATCACATTTTTTCAAAATTCCGAACTTGCTTTTTTGTTTACATAAACTTTCTAAATAAATAATCATAGTAAGCTTGAATTCAATCCATAAAGAATTCGCATCATATCTTTTTCCTTTAAATATGCTTTTTATGTAATTTCGATAAATAACAAATTGAGCAATAACACAAAATAAATTACACATAACATTGCTGGAACTTTGCAGATCATAACCTATGATTAATGTTTTTTCATCTATAGAAATAGTAATCTTGAAAATATAAAATACCAACCTTTCTATAATTTTCAAAAAAAATCTAACATATTTACAATACAGCATGAAATGAAAAGTGGTATCAACTTCTCCACAAATGTTACATGAGTTGTTTTCTACTACATGCCACTTAAATAAATTCATCTAGATAGTCATGAACGAACATATGAAATTTGAAAATAAAAATAATACATTTTTCGTTAGGTGTGCTACTTCATGCTAAAGTTTGATTAATCCCAAAACCAGAAGCCAAAACTACTTCAAAGACAGTTACGTTAGATCATCAGATATTCAGTTCCATCATTTTGTTTGCAATATTTTGGAGGATGAGCGTGCGTGAGCTTCAGGAGCTATGATAATCGAGGAGAGGGGAAAAACTTCATTGTCATATGGCCCTCTTGAAGGTCGTCAGATGAGAAAAAGAGACTCAAAAGTTGTCTTGGGTTGGCGTCATCTGGAGAAGTGTGTGTGTAACTCAGTCTTTACTGACGTGTTTCGCTCAGAGATGATCCTTTACCATGTTTATGTCTGGGACCGACCTTTAACGTTACCATCCGAAAGACGTGACCAGGGCTCGAACCTCTGCATCAATGTGTAACTACCAACTTACCTTGGATTACAGGCACACGCCACAACGCCCAGTTTGTGTGTGAGAGAGATATAGTATCGTATGAGTATTATGATTTTTTTTCCATTGTATGTCATGTGTGTGGAAGCTTGATGAAAAAATGCAATGCGGGGTTCGATGATATCATGTTCAAGCTTTTTACGGCAGATCATTCATGATGATGAATTATTATAATTATAAGGTTTACATCGATGATCGGGGCGTAGTTTAATTTTTTTTAGTATACAAGCACATCTTTAAGCATTTCATTCGATTATTATTTGCTATAGTTGTCATTAAACATTTTTGTAGACTGCTGAATACGAAGTGTAGATTTGTAAATTCTCTCGTAATCATTTAGTGTGGGTTTATGTAATTGATTTTGGATGGAATCCAAAATAAAATCTAAAATAAAGACATGTTGAAATAAAATGACCTTGCATGGGTGTGGGCTTGTGTGGGTTCGGGTGTGGGTGTGTGTTAGTAAAATACTTATGATAATATGCGGGTTTATCATACGGTGTGTGGAGCTAGGATGGGAATTTGTGTGCATGTGTGTGAAAGAGAAAGGAGGGTATATGTGAAGGCATTTTCGTTATCTTCTAATTTCATATCCATATTGGTAGATACAAGGCGAAGGCGAATAATCCAGGTTGTCGTGACGAGCGACGCCACATATTGGAAAATGAAAGTGGCTCATTTTTTTCATAAAAACACACGTTTAAAAGCTTTCAAGTTTTGATCTATTCATCGATTCGCATTCGTGTGTGGGTGTGTGTGTGTTGTGCTGATCCATTCCTGTGCTGACCGTGGGTGTGGGTGTGCGTTTCCATAGCTGCATGTTAAAGACTACACTGTTAAAAAAAACCTGATTTTACAGAAAAACGAATATTTTGCAGAAAGCAATAACAGAATCATTCTGTAAATTCATAAAACAGGAATTTTTCTGCAATTTAACAGAACAGGTCTGTTTAAAAAGGGGAAAGGGTGTTTTCTTTAAGGAAATTAGTAAGGTTCCATACACCAAATACCAATTTCCTGTAAGATTACGCAATCTGGTAAGATTACAGGTGTTCTCAAGACTCTGCTGCATGAACTTCTTTTATTTTAAGGATAAATTTTCTAACAATGTTCATGAATTAGCTGTTACCAAGTCGGTTGGGTCTTGGGTGATTTTTTTTCTTCGGTTATACGCATGCATGTTGATCTACCTCCAATTCAAAATAATTATGATCATACTTCGACAGCCTACATGCAGTATATCATTACTTCAAAATGCTGAATGGAGTTAAGCACCCCGCAGCCATGCAGCCAATCAGGCCGAGGCCTAGATGAGAGTTTGAACCAACTCCCGGCGGAATAATTGGAATGGTTGTAATTGATGTGCAGCTAGTAACACGGGAAGTATTCGAAGTTCAGCTTGTCTTTAACCCTTTCGCTGCACCCACCCTGTAAGCTAACCGCGAGTAGGTTTGCGAGTAGTAGCGACATGATGAACTGTGACATTTTGAGTGTGGCGTACACTCCTACCGTCTAGTCCCACACGCAGTAGACGGTGAACGCATTCGCATTCTCAAATACCGATGCAGTGACTACTTTGAGGTCGCATAAGTTTCTATACATCTTCGGTTGTTTAATGTTTTGTTTTATTCGCTTGCCATTTTTCTATCATCAGGACGGCAAATGTTGGATCAATGATTTACCTTGGAGGAATCTAGAATTCTAGGAGAGATCTATATCCAGGCGATTCATTCTTATCGCTTCATCATCTCGAGTCTTTGGAAGATGTAACCTATGATAGCAAAGTTATTCGGCCAAGTATGTATCTTAGATGATGCTGATGTTCAAGCGTGCATCAATCACTCCTTGGTGAAATTAACGAGTCGTGAGGAATTTTCCCGCATCGTCTGCTATTGCTCTTTTCCAGTCATTAACTCGGAGCAGACGACAAACGAAGCACCAATTTTCGTTTTAACCAAGCGCGGGAATCTTGGGAGACGAGCTGCTGTTGACAGTTGTTTTTACGAAGGTTAGATATGAATGGTATATAAAATCGATTTGACAGGATAAACATCCTCCCATCACCAAAATTTTCAATTTTCTCAGAGGTTGTTGGTTTATGACTTGCTTCTTTTTAATAGCGCTTCTACGAGTCACGTCGGGCTCGCAGAATATATTGTCATCTAATATTTTATTTAATACTATATGTCTCAGATTTTATGCGTGACAAACTATTGTTAGGTAGGCGCCACGTTTCAATCGTGTTTTATTGAATTCATAAACTTGATTATTGTTAGATAATTATATGTCACTTCTTTTTCTTGCTTAATATGTTCTTTTCGTTTCTTTGCTGCCAGTGTTTATGAGCAATAGGTCGTTATGATATAAAAATCAATATTCAAATTCTTCACATCACGTTTTATACAATTTTCACGCTATGCATTTATTCAGTTTATGATAGATAAATTGATAACCTATTGATATTATTTTATGAACCAAATAATTTGTTATGTTTAACGTGTTTAACAAGATCGGAATTGCTCTAAACATGTATTTTATGGTTATTTATAGGATAAATAGACCCAGCATCGGACAAGTACGATAACCAAAAAATGGGAGATTACAACTGGAGACAGAGCGCGGCTACCAGCGATGATGACTACCGTTATTCTGGTTATGGAGGCCGGGGAGAGGAAGAGGAGGATCTGCCTCCCGTCCAGATGGTCCAGGAGGAGCCCTCAATGCTTCGGGTCGCTCTCCACTATTGCATGACCAACGGAGGCCTCATCGTGTGCCTTATCCTCTACACGTGCATGGGAGCTTGGGTGTTCCAGGCGTTGGAGGGGCCCGCCGAAGCCAACGCGGTGGAGAATCTTCGGCTTGAACGCTCCGAGTACAGGTAGGTAATAGTTCGACTCTGCTTAAGGCCACCGCACACCTTACGAGACTGTTCGCGATCCGATTTTGGGACAAATCGCATTTTGCTAATTTTCTTAAAATGTGAATGGAAGATATCATTTTATTTGAGGTTAAAATTTATTGAAATAATACTCATATAACCATTTTGAAAGATTGAAAGCCTTTATTTTGGAGTTAAGGCAAAATTAGTTTCAAATCGTAGCCAATCGTACGACTGCTATGACGTCATTACGACTAGATATTGAATTTGCTTTTATTCTAAGAAGGATGATAGCAAAGTCACAGATTTGAACATAGGTATTCGAACGATGATTTCAAACATTACACAGTATAGATATTCCATGTCTCAATATCTGCATCAAATTCTACTAGGTTTCATTCCAAAATCGGGTCGCAGACCAATCGTAAGGTGTGCGGTCGCCTATACTGACGCTGCCAGTCACATTAGCAAGACCAACTCCAAACTGTCCGATTGTATGTCAATTGAGAGAACGTATATAGCTTTAATCGGTATGGAGTCGGCTTCGTTGTATGACTGCGACATAAACGTCATTTTCATGAAGAATTGTATCGGTTGGAAGTACTTTTTTCGCATCTGAATGAGATTACAGTATGAAAGAAAAACCAGGTCACTATATCTGCTGGGATTTGGGGTGTGAGATAATATAAAATGTGACATGGTACTTGTTGATATTAATATATATTTACACATCAGTCATTCTAGATAATTAAGAAGAATAAAACAAGACTCTTTCAATTGTAACAGAAATCCTTTATTCAGTATGCGCCCTTGGACCGATGGGTTATCATAATTTTCGGTATCCCGATTTCAAACAGTAGAAACAAAGATACTTTCACTTGATTATTTTATTTTTCAATCCATTCGATATGTAGGGAACTCCTCATCGACAAGTTGTATAATATTTCTCATTGGGGTGAAATTGATGAGGACCAGTGGTGGAGGAGGGCAAGTAGGCACATCAAGGGCTACGAGGATCAACTAGGCGTGATCATGGACAAGGATGAATTTAGTGCGAAGTGGAATTTCTACGGCGCCATGTTCTTTGCAACCACCATCCTGACGACTATAGGTAAGTCTTTGACCCCCTATTTCTTTTGTTCTCAAACTACCACCATCACGATCATTATCATCACCATTCACGCCGTATAATTATCATAATTATTACTACTACCACCATCTCCAACACCACAACCACTTATTACAAAACATAGCCATCATAAGCAACTTCATCGTCACCATCATCGTCATTATCATCATCAGCAGCAGCACTGACACTGCCGTCGCCATAACCACCACCACCATGCAGCTTACAACACCTTGGCCACAACCACCAAAACATCATTATCTTCACCATCACCATCATCATAGTCATCATCATCATTACCATCTTCATCGTCATCATCATTTTCTTCGTCATTGTCATCATCATTATCATCATCATCAGCATCATCATCATCATCATTATCATATTCATCATCATCATCACCATCATAACCATCATCATCATCATTATCATTATCATCATCAGCAACACCGACACTGCCGTCGCCATAACCACCATGGCCACAAACACCAAAACATAACCACCACCACCACCAACATCATCATCTTCACCATCATCAACATCATCACCACCATCATCATCATCATTATCATCATTGTCATCGTCATCATTATTCTTCATCATCGTCATCATCTTCATCATCATCATCATTATCATATTCATCAATATCATCATCATCATTATCATCATTGTCATCATCATCATTATCACTATCATCATCACCATCGTCATCATCCTCTTATATACTCCTCATCATCATAACAATCCTCCTCATCATCAAAACCATCATCATCATCATCATCATTATCATTCTCACCACCACATTCATCATCATCACCATCATCATCATCGCGTCCTTATAATCTTTCTTTTCTCTTTATCTTGATACTTATGCGAGGTCATCGTCATTACGTAATTGAATATGTTATTCAACCAACCTCTCATCCGCCTCCTCCTCCTCCTCAATTATTTTTTTCTTCTCTTTCTTACCTAGCCTCCTTCTCCTGTGAATCCACTTCTTCTCATCTCCCTATTTATAGATCTGTCCCCCCATATTTCTTTCGCTCTATCATGAAGTCCTCATGCACCTTCTTTCTTGCACATACACACACGCGCACACACCCACCCTCATGCCCTTACACACATCGTCTTGTAATTTGACAGTCGGAGACTTACTAATTATTAATCGCTAATGTGAGGACGTGTGTGTGCGGTCTCATACACTCTAAAACTCCAAATCCACTCAACATGGCTCATTTTTTTTACATACGCGAGCATCGTTCACTAACCCGGGGACGCTTTCTATCGCCCTACACACATAAGATTAATTTGCCGTATACGGGAACTTATTAAATCATGAATTTAAAAAATAAAACGGTTTGAAATGAGATGAGAAATTGTTTAGCAAGGTTATCTGAACAGGGGAAGTCCGCAGTAGCAAGATGTCCTCGGTTGATGGATGAAATGTAATAAAATGTCCCCAGAAGTACTTCATTGCAAACTCAACCGGCGCAAACAAACATCCTCACAAACTCTTTGCGGGACACCCTCCACTTAAACTTTCTTATACCGCAGTCACATTCTAAGGCGGCCGTATATGTCGAGTCGAAAACAACATTTTTTTTTGTATCAGCTACATATAGGACTGGTGGTTTGAATAAAAATGAATAAAAACGGCTGCTTTCGACTCGCCGTACAGCCGCCGTAGAGCAAATGTGACTGAAGTTTTACTCAACTTTCTACTTCCATCATGTCCATAGACCGCCTCCGCCTATTTTTATAACTTACTCATTTATGATTTTCTTACTGTTTTATTTCTTAATCTATTTGTTTATAATTTATTCATATTTCAATATGTTACTTTTTTTTTTGGGGGGGGGTCTTCTTCTGGTGGGGATGCTGAAAGTAATGCCTTAAAATAAACTGATATGTAATTATATTAAAATCGTTATTTTTTTCACCCTTATAGTTACAATCTATGTATTCAATTTATTATTCACATCTCAAAAAAAATAATAATTGAATATGTTTTTTTTAATTAGTCAAGCATAACGACATTAATAAAGGATATTTTCGTAATCTTGTCTGCAGATATCTTTCATGTTTATGAACAAAGATGTAATCATCATCAATTTATGGTTTATTAGCAATAAAATTTCCCTCTTCCGCACTGTTGTACTAGTTAAAAAGGTTTCTCTATGATCAGTCTTAGAGGACGTTTGGATTGTTGATACTATTAATTCAGTTGATATATTACATCAAGAAAGAGTCGAGATGATCTGGCCTGCTGTTGCTCTTTGCTTTGGCAATGAATAGGGGACATGATTCAGTAATCTAACCATTCAGAAACCCTACTGCGGCAAACTCGCTTGATCTCAAGCCAAGTACATGGTAATATTGGTCTGACCCATATCTGAAAATTTAAAGCTGCATTCACAGCAGAGCGAATTAAGGCCAGGGACAAGACCCTTGCTCATTCGTCATTGAAGGAAGCCTACGACAGATGACGGTAGCTTCCATGGGGCGACGCAGCGCGACGGTATTATGGGGATCCCGAGGGCTAGCCAACATCCGCATTATATAATCACACTCTCCTTTATAATTAATCAATCTACGGAGTGGGTTAACATGAACTTGCCAACGGTTGGTTAAATAAAATCTCAATCTCGTTGACATGCAATGTCTTTTAACCAACAGTTGTTAGGTTCATATGACAACCAACCCATTTTTTTAAGGAGATTGCGTGGACACCCGGAAGTATTTCCTGCGAATGAGTTTAGACCGCCCAAATCTATTATTACGTTATTTCCAACGAATTACCATTTAGAGAGGGATTTAGACCCGGATTTAGAGTCAGTTTCGTTAATATGACCCTTGCATTCGGTATCCTCATGTTTCCATAATTATAGAGCACCACCTTATTCTATTACAATGTCGTGAAAATTAGGAAGATGACATGCGTAAGTTTTCCCACGTGCAGAAGGTGTTATTGATTGGATTTGCATCATTTTACGATCTACTGTGTCTCACTTGTCAACGTGGTAAATTGTAGAAGGCTTTATCACAATTTTCATGCGTTCAACTGTCGATTCTTTCAATATTGATCAGAAAAAATTGTAACACATCATGACTTGGAGTGGGAACCTACTAGGGGCACTTTAAAATGCGATGAAAATGATGTGAGAAAAACAAATGTCAGTTCCGCAGAAAGAGAATTGGTTTCATGACCCCAAGCCTATTGATACTATCCAATCATTAATGGGGTTCACCTCAGTTTTACATGGTGGTATGGGACTGTTTCTATTCCGAAACAGACTGACAAATTACAGGGAAATATGAGGCCCCGAGGAAACATTGAAATCGTAGACACGGGCGTATATCCTTCGCGATGTGGATGCAACTCTGCCTATCCATCCTCCCTCACAAAGCTGGTTACCAAGAAATATTTGTTTTATATTATTTTGTGTTAGGGTTTCGAAATGCTCATTTGCTCATATGGGCCGCCCCTCCCACCCTCCCCCTTCCAACATCTTCCACCCAATAAACACGCTTGCTAAACGAGGATCCTGGATGTAACTCCCCGTTGTTTATAAAGTTCCGGGTACGCCATCACCCGCTTCCCGCCAATACAACGATAGGAATGCACATATAGACAAATCCTCATTACGAGTGCGATTGTTGGATATCAGCCCTAGTCTTCTCTCAGGCGCCCTTTTGAAATGGTTTTCCATGAGAACTACAATGATCTACATATTCACCTTCTACATGACCAACGCCCAGCGAGATGTTAAAAAAGTTTCAACAATTAATAAAAAGTTTGAACAATTCTATAAAAGTTCAAACAACTTTTTGTTAGAGTGACGGGCTTAAACATGTAAAACATTTTTTTCTTTCACTTTTTTTTCTTCCTTTTTTTTAACTGAAGGGGCTGGATAGGGTGGTTAGTAAGTTTCTTATGATGTTATTAAGAAGAAGTATCATTTATAATGAAAATGTCATGCTCTATAACCTTCAAAATATACATAGATGACCTTGAAAGAATGCTGTGCCAATCATTACAGCCGGCTTGATATATAGTTGGGATGTGCAGGTACTTGCCGGGATGTGCAGATATTTGCTGGGATGTGCCAATCTTTGCCGGGATTACGTTTCGAAGCTGACATTCATCCACCATTAGAAGTGTAGATGTTGAAATGTTAAAGAGCAAAATAGATACATGTCCCCACCTTTTTCCTAGAAATATCGATTGTCTTCAACAAAAACCAAAAAAACAAGACGAAAGAACGAGTGATGGGAGAAGATGACAAAAGAAATAATCCAAACTCCTTCCAGTATGTAGCCTACAGGAAACCATCTTAACTTTATTGTTGTCTATAGTGCCTGATTTAATACCAGTGAGATGTTTGTGAGATGATAAGCAAGCATGGTGGCGGGATGAGCCAAATAATTGGAGGGGATTCAGCAACATTGCATATGGAGCTAAATTTATATTTAAAAAAATAAAAATCCGGGAGCGAGCGAAAATTTCGACGGTTTAAACAAAATTAAAGCCTCGGAGCGGGCCTCAGAGGCTGGAAGCAGTTTCCAAACATGCTACAATAAATCGAACATATTCAAATTTCTTGCAACTGCTTGGAGATTCCGTAATTTTCAGAGCATAGATGTACATGGTATATGCCACACTGCTGTCACACCAACGAACCGATTCCAGACCGGCCTAACCTCATTACGTTATTTCCAATGACATCATTGGTCGCCTTGTAGGCGGTTTCGTTGGTGTGACTGTTGCCTATCTGAGATGCTAAGAGTATAAAGCCGGTGAACCAGCCTATCAAGAAGAGGAGGTTTACCATTTCACGTCAGGATGCATCGGTCCATCTCATCGGTCTTGATTAAAATACATGTCTTAATCGACTCATGTCATTGCTCTTTCCTCAGCCTATAGCATCGCCGACTCCCAGGCAGCTCCGAACTAACATCCTCTCTATTCTCTCTCTATTTTCTTTATATCTCTCTCATATTGCCCCACCCACACTCTTAACCTTTTCTTCCCTATTCCATACATTCAACCTCCCTCCCCCCCCCCCCCCTCGGTCATTTTTTTTTTCATCACGCTCTATCTTCCTAGCATCATATAATATAGATATGAACTGTCATCCTCCTCCTCTTTCTTTCTCTCGCTGTCTCTCAATCGTTCTTTCTCTAAGTCACACATACCCTTCTTTCCCTATCTATACCCCCTCTCTTCCTGGTACAGTTTTTCTGATAATGTGTGAGTTACCGAACCAAGTAACACTCCCCCCCCCCCCCCCCCCACCCCCCGTCGACACATTACATATTAGGTCATAAATCTAGCATGGTAAACTAAAACCTCATATTCATGGAATTCATGAAATTATGTTGAAAAGAACTTGAGAATCATTTTTGTGATAGGTTTTTGGGGTGTAGTCCTTACCTTAACAATACGTGAATGCTGTCATTGGCTATATTTTGGAATTATACCTGATGAGTAACATTTATTTTCGCCCGGAATTCAAATAGGGATAAAAGAGTATAACATACAGAATGATGACAAAATGAATGCGGGAAGGGAAAATAAGAAAGAAAATTAATTGGTCCATAATTAAGTTTCGCCAATGTAATTATACTTGTAATTCCTGATTTTTGTTCATTAACAGTAGAATCTGAACTCATTAAAATTGTTATTTCATGTCGAGGTACCCTGCGTTATCATGTTCAAGCTTACTGATTTTACTCTCCGATTTCTAAAATTCATTGTTATGTTGTGGTGACCAACCAGACAATAAAAATATTTAATCAATTATTATTTTGTGTTTTCCTCCAGGTTATGGGAACATCGCACCCGTCACGACCGGTGGGCGCATCTTCTGCATCTTCTACGGGGTCTTCGGCATCGCACTCCTACTCATCATCCTGGCCAGCATCGGCACCCTCTTAGCCCAAGGCGCCACCCTCACCTACCGCCGCATGCACACCATGGTCCAAAGCGTCAAGGGAGAGGAGCCCGAAGACGACATGCTCTATCAGCGTGATCGACGATCACAGGAGATCATCGACGAGATCTGGTCACCACCTCCCGAGGTTCCGAAGGATGGCGAGACGTTGCCGATCCACCGGGTCGATCTGCATGAGACCGGGAAGAAGGGCAAGAAGGGTGGACGGAGGGTTGGTGGCGCCATCGGAAAAGGGGAGCAGGCACAACCGGAAGAACCGCAGATACCTCTCATCGGGATCCTGATATTCGCGTTCCTGTATGTGTGCCTTCTGGCGCTGCTGATGCAGGCGTGGGAGTCGCAGTGGAACTACTTCGAAGCGTTCTATTTCTCCTTCATCACTCTCACCACCATCGGGTTCGGTGACTTAGTTCCTGCGGATCAGAAGCAGCTCATAGCGTCCATCTTCTTCATTCTCCTCGGTATGGCCGTCATGT
Organism: Lytechinus pictus; assembly: GCF_037042905.1. Lineage (NCBI taxonomy): Eukaryota > Metazoa > Echinodermata > Echinoidea > Temnopleuroida > Toxopneustidae > Lytechinus > Lytechinus pictus. The sequence goes on along the minus strand of NC_087256.1, from coordinate 27,960,575 downwards.
CGATGTGCATTGCGCTCGCCCAGGACATGATCATCCAGAAGGTGGCTTGGTTAAGTGATAAGATCAGCGTCATCGTCGCCGGCAACAAGCGAAGGAACGTAGAAGAGGAGGAGGAGTCATAGCCGACATTTGCTATATTATTAGGATGACGTCGGATATAATACAGTAAACGTAATGTAAATATGTGAATTAATTTATCTATCATAGTGTATCTAAGGAGACTGCGTCATGGTGACAACGTATCAAGACAAACGTTATATCTTGTAAAGATTGTGTACTATCAAAAACATTATTTGTGTACTATCAGAGACATTATTTGGATTCGCATTGGCATTGTAAAATGAAGTAAACGCCGACGTCTTATGTGGGTGATCAAAAGCGAGGATCCAAGGGGGTGAGCGAAGGCATGGCCCTCCTCCTTGTCCTACTTTTTTTTAAAACAAATGTTATAATCATTACTCTGTGCTAAGGAGTGTGTGTCCCTCGTGTGTCAATATTGAAGTCAACAATGGAAATATGCCCCATTTTTAGTGATGACATTTTTAGGGCTTGTCAATACTTTATGAGTTATTCGTCGGGGCTTTTTCAAGGTGGTCCTCTTTATTGTTTAAAACAATGTTTAAACAATTTTCTCAGTCCCCGCCCAACCCTCACATGAAATCAAGTACCCGCCATCCCCCTTCCCCGAATGGAGAAATAATTATTGATAAACATGAAGAAAAAAAACCAATCACAACCGTATACGTTAATTGATATGGTGTTGTCCATTGCGTTGTCATTTTGATTTTCTTCATTATCATGATAATGACGGCTGATTGTTGTTTGTTTTATCAATAGTTTAGCCCTATATTAAATCATCGCCCACATGAGTTCAATGGTTATCTTAAACTTAAATTAAAGCTGAATGAGATGAATGAAGTTTAGAAAAAAAACACATTCGTTTATTCTTTGTAGCTACGGCATTGACTCCAAGTAAATTCGTTTGAATGATGAAGGTGAAAATAATGTTCTGGTTCTTTTTTTACTATGATAAAAATGGTTATATGGCTGTTGATGGTTACAGTAAGAGAATTTGAACTAAAATGTGAACATTGTACCAAATATGTAGTGTTCACTAAATCAACCGAACTAAAAGAATAAGGTAACAAATACCTTTAATTTGGTCGAATATTATACTATATTTGTTAGGGTAAAGTAGAGATATATGAGATTTTCTGTGTCATTTGGGCCTTTTTAACTGCGCATATATGTTTATTTCCAAACCCATTATTGATAATGCTTGCCAGTCGACTTACGTCACTCTTATAGGTCCATCCATGCTCAAAGCAGCGACAACAGAGAAGTATATCATATGTTTTTAAAATGTGCATCATCAATTTATTGTTTATGCCGCAGATTTTTCTTTGATCTCTCCGAAAGTCTTTCCTTAAAAGGATCCTTTCCGCGATCACTCATTTATTTATTTTTTTGATACACATTGCCGTTACTGCATAAACAAGGAAATTATACATGCAAAAGGTCCCCCTATGTCTGTTAAGTTTGGTTGGTTGAAAATCAACTCGTCAGCATTTTCTCTCACATTCAAAACATAAATGTGAGCGATGAAGCGTATATAGTTACATCATGGCGTTTTCTGCCTGTATATGAAATTGAAACCAAAATCTCTGCTGATTTTTGTAGATGATAATGGGTTGTGCAAAAATTGGATCCCCCGCCCCCGCTGCTTATTTATTTTTTTTCTTACTATTTGATGATGGAAGAGTCCATGGAAAAGATGTCAATTTATTTAGTATTGTATCAATTCATACCATAGCATATTGAACTGCATCGCATGACAGTGGCCAGTAGTAGGTCCATGCAGTGGCGAAACCAAATTATTTTGTCTGTTTCAAGAACCTGCTTTCTTGAAATAATGTTCAAATGTAAATATTTTTTTTCTATTGTCACAATACTTTGTAAAAAAATGTGTAACTAATCTTTATCAAATGGAAGATTTGAAAGGAATATAGGGAACCTGAATTCTGAACTCAATATATTCACTTTTTCAAGTTTGTATTGATACCTTCCCCTGAATCTGATATACATTTTCACTATCGCATGCCATATACATGGGAACTGTATACGCGCTATCTGTTTCATTGAATGTTTTCTACCAAAGCTTTCGCTAGTTTCATTTGATATTGCGGGAATTAATTTAGGCTCGGTCACACTACTGAAACCGATATCAACTAATCGATGGTGTGTCATTGAAAATAACGCAATAGATTTGGTCGGTCTTAGTGTATGTGTTTCTCCGGTGTGACGAGCATACTTGGTATATCGTCAGAAGCAGATGGAGAAATGGATAGATATGGGAGCATCGACAGATCTGATGGAAAGAGGGGATGGGGTGGAGGGAATCGATTATCTAAGGGGAATGATCTGGTTACTATGGAGGAAGATGCATTGGCCCCGCCCTTGGACAATGATGGCGTTTTGTTCCGCTTGCCATGCTTTTTAAAGGCTGTATTACATTTGGTAGTGTTTTCGGCGACAATGACGCAATTTATTGCCTACAAAAAACCTCCTCCTCCAAAAAGAATAAAAAGGATAAATAAACTAATGCCTAACGGAAGGGAACATCTTTTCTCCCCCATTGCCAACCGTCCCACCCCCGTTAATGAGATTGTAGCGTGACTCCCGTGTGTTGGGTAAAGTGAAAAGTTTTTTTTTTTTTTCGATTTGGAAGGGTGGACAGAGAAACCAAGAAAACCTGCAAGTGAAAGTGGGGGAAAAACCGGGGAGAGATAAAGGGGTTGGGAGGGACAGGCAAATGGAGGGAGGGGGTAGAGGGGAAGTGAGATTGAAAAGAAGAAAGAATATGGAGAGGGGGGAGAGATTGAAGGAGTGGAAGAGAGAAGGCAAGTGGAGAACAGAGGTAGTGAATAATTAAGAGTGAGATAAAGAGAGAGGGCTGGTGTGTGTGTGTTTGAAAGAAAGAGCGAGAGAGGCAGACATATACCGATTGAGACATAGACATGATAGAGGGAGGGAGGGGGATAGAGGGGAAGCGAGATTGAAAAGAAGAAAGAATATGGAGAGGGGGAGAGAATGAAGGATTCGAAGAGGGAGGGGAGAGGAGAACAGAGGGAGTGAATAATTAAGAGGGGGAGAGAGGGCTTGTGTGTGTGAGGGTGTGTTTGAAAGAGAGAGGCAGACAGATACCGATTGAAACAGGGAAAGAGGAGCAAGAATCATTTGGAAAAAAATATGCATGTATTTAGTGGAAGCAAGAAACAGAAGGATATCATCATGATCATCAGAAGCACTAGCACACCAAGAAGAGGCGGTGGTTAGTTATCATTATCATCATCATCATGATCATATTATCATCATCTATCATCCATTAATATCATCATCTCCACCATCATCCATCGTCTTTATCATCTATAATCCATCATCGTTGTCATTATCATCTACCACCACCATCAATTCATCATTATCATCATCATCTTCTATCATCAGTCATCTATCATCATTATTATCAGCAATTTTCATCATCATGATCATCTCCATCATCATAATCACCATCATTATCACCATTTTCATAATTTTTTTAATTAGAATCTGATACAGCACACTATAAAAGAAGTGAACTCACATTCATAGTAGTATTATGACAGGTCTGAAATATATTTCAAGGAGTTAAATAAATAAAAATCCAATTTGAAATGAAAATTAATCAAGACTTAAGAAAATAGCATACAGACCAAATCAAGATTAATAAAAGTAACGATTAACAATACAAATAATTTATTGAAGATGGTTAAAAGACAGGCAGGTTAATACTGTACTAACCAATACTATTTTATATCATGAAGCGAAAACAAATGAAGTGGGCATAAGTAAACAGCAATTAACCCTGTGATTGTGTAGAAATTTTCCAACATTTCAGCCAAACAATATCATTTGTCATATTAGTAATTGATAATGGATCCTTGAGACCAATTGTCGTGTGGGGCTGATTTCCCCCTTATTTTCCTCTCTGTTTTGTGTCTTTTTTATGAGAATTGTTAAGATAGAAAGGTTTATTCTTGCACCTTGGAGAGGTGGTCCCTTGATGTTTTTTACAGTTAAAAAAGAATCCATGTCATTTTCATTAAATTTACACAGAGCTACAGTACTATAATTTAGAACCTGAACATGGTAAGGGCAAATATGCAAAAAAATAATACAGGTTCACCTGCTTTATTTTGTGTGACTTTGAATTTCGCTACAGAATAGAATAAATTTTGGGCTACAATAGTCCTTGCGGGATCACAAGTTTGAGGTAAAATCTATATTTCTCTTTTAAAACTAATGATAATTTCTTCAAATCTTCCAGTTTAGTTCAGAAGTGTATACCAAATATGTAAAATATTAATACTAGGGCCCATTTACTCCTTGTTTCTCAGTCTCATGGACCTTTGGAATCACAGGTCCATAGTCTCATAGGCCACAGGTGTCCTGAATCAGGGTACTAATGGATAATTCGTTTTTCATTCCCGATCATCGCAGAGCAAAAACGGAAATCAACCTCATGGTTCGGTCTTTGAAAACACAAAAACGAAATCACATAGAGAAAAACCTGTTGTGATTTCGTTTTTAGAGATCAAAAACAGAAGAATGAAATCAGAAATATTTTTGGGCTCTTTCTGATTTCTCATTCTATACTTGTGTTTGTTATATATCAAAAACAAAATCAGAACACGCTTTCCCCTCCGTGATTCTGTTTGGAAAAACGCAGACAGCGAAAACGAAATCGGAAGCTCGCTTTCCACTTCCTGCTCTGTGAAGGTCCGAAAACGCTGGAAAAAGCCATGTTAACGTGAATTTTTGTTGCACGTGGTCGTATCATGAATGCACTGTACTGCGTGTACGTGTGTATAAGGCCCGTCGTCATGGTATTTCGATATGGCTGTTGGCTGTGCGAAAGACAAAATCACAGAGCAGGAAGTGGAAAGCGAATACCCGATTTCGTTTTCGCTGTCTGCGTTTTTCCAAACAGAATCACGGGGTAGAAAGCGTGTTCTGATTTTGTTTTTGATATATAACAAACACAAGTATAGAATGAGGTATCAGAAAGAGCCCAAAAGTATTTCTGATTTCATTCTTCCGTTTTTGATCTCCAAAAACGAAATCACAACAGGTTTTTCTCGTTGTGATTTCGTTTTTGTGTTTTCAGAGACCAAACCATGAGGTTGATTTCCGTTTTTGCTCTGCGATGATCGGGAATGAAAAACGAATTATCCATTAGTACCCTGATTGTCCTGGGCCTTCCGTCTCATGCGCCTTTGGTCTCCCGGGCCTTTGGTATCACAGGCTTTCAAATTTCTGGATCAACTGGGCAAGAACAGTTCATTTAAAACTACCTGACAAGTTTTCTCAGTAAGCATACTGATCAGGGGCAGATCCAGGATTTTCTAAAAGGGGAGGGGGGGCACATTTTCCTGAGGAAAAATTTGACAAACAAGCAAGCAAAAAAAAAAGGTCCTCACTTACAAAAGGGGGGGGGGGGGCACACTTGTGTTTTAACGGCATTTTTACATTACAACTTTTAATAGTTCCTCTCAAACGGGGGGGGGGGGGGGGCACAGCCGGCTCGTCCCCCCCCCCCTGATCCGCCAGTGATACTGATCATGCAAAAGTGAACAGAAATAAACAATTCATTTTATCAAATTGAACAAGGACAAATACAGAGTTCATTTATTACCTTTTTTTAAATTGTTTAATTCCAACATGATTATGATATATTTCTATCCCTTCTTTGTTTCTGCTGGTATATTGCTGCAAAGCAATGCAACAAGCGAATGTCCATTCGTTGGTAATACAATCTTTATCACTTCAACAAAAGAAAAACTTTGGATAAAATGTGGGGGAGATCATGGCAACACAATTTTTCATCAAAATTAGACACAAAATGGAGTTGTGAATATGTGAAATTTTCATTTATAGTTCAGGTAGCCTATGTGATATTATTGGACACTATTGTATTCTTGGCTGCACCAAGAAAACTAAAATGATACAATTTATTCATGAAAAATAAATAACTGAATTTTTCCCCCTATTTGAATTTGGGGGAAAAATATATGTATTAAAGGAAAGTGCATCATTATAAAACCTGCAATTTCAAAAAAGATCTGTTGTTCATGTACTGATTTCTTTGTATGCTTAGAGCTGGCCAACTTTCCAAATAGTCTTGACTGGCTGTTCCATAATGATGCACTATTTTATGATATTTGCTGCGTACACAAAACTAAAACAAGAATAGTCAGTGTCACTATCCAATGACAAGGCAGTGGGTTATTTCAAGTTTGGTGTTAATCTTTTGGTGTAGGCGTTGAGTCAAATTTTACATCAGCAAAAAACTTTAAAGCTAAGTTCAAGTGACAATTTAAAACTCTAATTCTAAAAGGAAATGGTTGGAAGCACTCCTATAATGTTTATTGTATGCTAGAATGCTTATTTAGGACAACAAAATTTAATAAGAATAATTCAGGTTTGCATGACATTATATTCATGTCATTATCACATGCTTATCTTGGTGTAGATACACAGGAAACAGCATGTGGGACCACACCATTTTTTTTTCAGTAATTTGTCTGATACATTCATATTACTCTGTAATTATATATTTTCCTGAAAAATTGTCTAGCAGATATCATTTATTAATTTACCTTTATTTTTGAATAATTCTGTGTAAGTTTTGTTCAATTCTGTGAACATTTTACTTTCTGTTGTTTCCAGTACCAGAGTTGATCTTTCAATATGAAGCTAGTCCCGAGATGACTCTCACTAGATGTTGAGCTATCATTAATGTGACTTGGATCATTTTTTGTAAACTCACGTAGTCACATTATGGCCAGTATTCTGAAGTCGGGTTTAAATTAAACCTTGGTTTAAAGTTGTGGTTTAACTATGGAGAGCCAATTGGAGCACAGATTCCTAACAGTACACATTCAACTTATTAACTCATATGACACCCATATTGTTCAAAATTGTCTGGGAATGACAACTGAAGTATTTTTCTTCCTTATGAAAGCAAAAGGAAACAAAATTGTAAACATGAGAAATATACAATATAAACAGAATTTTTTAACTTTTGGCTCCCCATAATTTCAGCAGAGTTAGACCGTGGTCTAAGTTAAACCCGACTTCAGAATAGGGGCCTATGTGTTTTTGCTATTAAAGGATTGCAATCTGCATCATGCTTTTGACACAAACGCCAAGTATGAAATCAGTCAGAGCATATAATATTCAAACAGACTTGTTAAGCTCATTATGGTAGTAATGGTAGAAATTGTTTACCTGATTCCTAGGAAAGCATAAACGCTTGTAAGCAAGCAACCAGAGGATGGAGGGCTTAAGGGTCCTCTCCGAGGGACCTGGTAATGAGGATTTAAATGCCTTACCAAAGGGCACCAAGTGGGAATTAAACCCAGGTAACCAGAATATGAAAACCCTGCTCTTCCAACTGAGCCATCCCGCCCCTCACAGACATTGGAAAATGTTCAAACTAGTAGGGACTGTAACCCAGGTTATGTAAACATCCACTCATTTTGTTCAATCTATACAAATATCTCATTTGAATAACAAATTAATTTGGTCACCTTATTCCATACCTTCAAACCACAGTAGTTTGCTCATCTCCAACCTGTTTTAATAAGTTGGTAAGTAAATGAATAATACAATTTAAATCATAAAACAAGTTTTTATGAAATGGGAAGCAAATGAATAAAATAACAAGGTACGCCTGGAAGCAAGACATTGGGGAGTGTTCACACTAGTAGGGGCTGTAACCCGGGTTATGTATATTCTTTGAAGATCCGCGCATACTGGGTCCATTCTTCACACCACCGTGAGAAGTCCTATGATCGTACGATTGCCAGTAAGGTTGGAAACCCCAATTCGGGTCGTTCCCATACCAACCGTTCCCGTAAGGATCATTACCATACGGAGCGTTTCCATACGGCGAGTACCCGTACGGGCCGTTCCAGTTCGAACCATATGGATCCATGTGTCCACCTCCATTCCACGAGTCATAGTACGCATCCTGTCCTTGCCACCCAACTCTTTGATCCATCCCTCCGTCTCTCCTCGAGCTGCCACCCCTACTTCTGAATGGACCATTCCGAGGTGAGTTGCCCTTGAATGTACTCCGATGTGGATCCTGCTGGGCTCTTCCATTCCACTGATAGGGGTCGTAGAAGTGCTGATTATGCCCTCTTCTTATTTCCCTGTCATGATCATAGTTATTTCTAGTCCTATAATGGTCATTCTTTCCCTTGCCTTTGTAGTGTTCAACATGAGACCCTTTGGTATGTGAAGAAGCTCTCCTGTATCAATGAGGAAACAGACATTTTCTATCAATTTCCTACTCTACAATTCATTAATTTCTTCATATCATGGACCTTCCATGTATAATCATATAAAGTCATTCAAATACACTATCAGTCATACAAATATGATTATATTCCAAATTGATGGAATAGAGAAGGACTTGTGGTAGTGAAATATATTTAGGTGATTTCTCAGAAATTATAAAAATTATTGTCAGTAATAATAACATGAATGAAGAAAGCAAAGTAGATGTACTGTTTTGTGTTCACATTATTTGCTAAATATTTGGCCGAAAACAAGACAAATAAATAACCGTTGGTTGGATACAGTCATTAAAACAACATTGAACAACTCAGTGCATTCAAGGAATTATCCTTCTGGGCATCGTCGCATAAAACATACTATTATGATAACTTCGGCACTCGATGGTTACATCAGGAAACCCTTGATTTTGATTGGCTGTTGAGCATTGTTACCATGGTAATTACCACTGAATGGTACAGTCACCACAACAGTACACAAATAATATATATCATTCAAGGTCATTGGTAAGAATTACACACGAGGTACATTTGGAACACTTCTTTACATTTGGACCTCTTTCAAAGTGAACAAGTGTGTGTATTCTTGGGCCTGAGCAAAATGATGTGTCATGTGTGTATCATATTTCTTTAAAGGACAAGTCCACCCCAACAAAAACTTGATTTGAAAAAAAGGAGAAATATCCAACAAGCATAACACTGAAAATTTCATTAAAATAGGATGTAAAATAGGAAAGTTATAACATTTTTAAATTTTGCTTAATTTCACAAAGCAGTTATAAACACACCCTGGTCGGTATGTAAATGAGGGGACTGATGACGCCACTCACTATTTCTTTTGTATTTTATTGTATGAAATACGAAATATTCTGATTTTCTCCTAATTGGAAGGTGAAACAAGTTTTCTTCCTCCATGAACATGGGGAATTACAATTGTTTTAACATTTTATGGTTCAGTCAAGCTGTCCTTATTGTCAAATCTGTAAAAAAAAAAGAATAATGTATAATTCAAACGATAAAAAGCAAAAGAATTAGTGAGGGACATCGACTCTCTCATTTGCATGTTGCTCAAATGTGCGTATCACGGTTTTGTGAAAAATAAGCAAAACCTTAAAATGTCATAACTCCCTTATTTCACATCCGATTTTGATGAAATTTTCAGCATTATTCTTGTTTGATTTTTCTCTATTGATTCAAATCAACATTTTTCTGGAGTGGACTTGACCTTTCTTTAAAAAAAAAGTGGTTTGGGTCCTTGTTATCTGATATACTATACTCATCTCAAGACCATGAGCGGTCGGTCAATAGAACTAGTAATTAGTACCAGTCATTAGCCTATTTGCCTGTCGGCTAGGATAACTAACTGGTCACATGATGCATGTCAGCCAATCATTTGATTATAATCCATTTCATGATAACTTTTATGCCACAGGGAGCTGGGTTCTATTTAATTCTCTCTTTCAACATCAAGTTTCAGTCTGAAATAAAACTTTCTTTGCCCCCAACTTGACTACTCACCTATCATCATTCAGGTGTAAAAGATCGTCGATGTAATTCTCTCGTTCCACTGGGTATCCTCTCGCATCTTTAAAGGCTGTATACGGGAAATGAATAGGAGGGATACGATATGACATGTCGGTGCCGTTTCCCCATTCAGAAATATATGATATGACAACGTACATTTACGGTAATTTGAGCAAGTATCTTGGTAATTCTTTTTCTGAATGTAACTAAGACTGGACCACTCTGCCTTGTTCCCTGGGGAGCATTTCATGAAACCGGAAGTGATTTTTACTGACAGATGTTATAAGCTCCTGAAATCATGGCATCTGATTGGTCGAGAGCAAATTAGACAGTGAAAATCACTGAAAATTAACTCTTCATATGAAATGCTTTACTGATGATAATGATTAGATCAAATACTGAGTACAAAGTATTCCACCAAACAAGTCACATGATGGATTGTAAACCCCTATGAAAAAATAAAATAATTTTAAAAAATTATTAATTATTCAATCTTTGTCATCGTTCATAGCTTCCATGCAGCTAAATGTTATTCACTTGCTCTATAAGACTGAAAGCATGTAAATCTTTCATTTTAAGCAAAAAAATAGATCAAATGGCAATCAATTACTTACCTTTCAATGCATCCTCCGGCTTAAACCCCTCATGTTCTATCAGATACCTAGTAATGTATAAGGAGAGAAGCATGGAATTAATAATAAAGAACAATTTTCATACAAAGTATCACAAAGGAAACAAACAAATAAGGAAAATTTCGAGCCTAATACATGGCACGCACAAGGCATTCATTTAATAATGCATTGCAATCTGACAACATAATGGTTAATAATGATTATGATGACCCAGGTTCGATTCCCACTTTGTGCACTAGTGCCCCATGGTTAGGCGTTTATCCTCATTACCACGTCCCTTGGAGAGGACCTTAAGCCTTTGGTCCTCTGGTTCCTCGCTTACAAGCATTTATACTTTAAACAATGACTCAAAAAATGTTCATATTTTCATTTTTTCGAAACTTTCAATAATAACTTATATTTTTTCATAATTAATTTAGTCATTTCAATCTATCTTTTTATTCATTTTTACCCCAGTATTACAAAATGATAATGCATCATTTAACTTCATTTGACTACATGTACATTAAACCACTAATGCAACATGTAAGTATAATTTCCTCACCGACATATAAGGTATCCTGTCCTATTCACACCGTGAGTACAGTGCACACCTATAATGGTATCTGAAAAAGAAAGAAATAGAAAAGAAATACCATGAAATATCCATTGAAGTGAGAGTGAGACACCGTTCGCACTACCTTCCTAAAACTAATTTAGTGGAAACTAGCTTAACGTGTGATGAGAACGGTTGAAGCGATCTTGGAAGCGATCTTCTAAACCAGTTCATAAAACCACCTCGCGGTGTAGTTTTCAAGATCGCTTTGCCAAATTAAATTGGTTTTAGCATAAGTGAGGACACAACCATTCTACGGGAAGGGATCTTCGCACATTTTGAGTGCGCTACTCCACACACAGTGTGTAGAATGCATACGATGCAGTTTCGAATTTTGCACGAAACGTGTCACCCCACTGAGAGCGTTCCCATGGCAACAAGATCGCTTTACGTGAAGTGATTTTGAAACCACTTTCGGGTGATCAAATGGGAAAGCTAGCAAAGCGATCTTCCAAACTAATTTCCTGAACCAGTTTCCAGTAAACTAGTTTTAGAAAGCGTAATGAGAACGGGGTCTGAGAGAGACAGAAAAAGAGCGTACAACAAAATAATGCCAAGAAGAAAAAGCACACTACAGTGAAAACTGAAGAGAACAATTTTAAATCAGGGTTTAATCTAAAAAAAGTGGATTAATCTTAAAGGTAAAGTCTACCCAAGAAAAATGTTGATTTGAATATAGAAAAATCAATTTAGCAAAAGGCTGCAAATTTCATCAAAATCGGATGTAAAATAAGAAAGTTAAGACATTTTAAAGTTTTGCTTATTTTTCACAAAACAGTGATATGTACAACTCAAATGACACAGTTGGTGTCCCTCACTCACTATTTCTTTCGTTTTTTATTGTTTGAATTATACAATATTTCATTTTTTATACATTTCACAATAAGGACCAACTTGACTGAATCATATAGAATTAATCAATGCTTATTCCAAATGTTCAGGGAGGAATTAATCGTTGTTTCACTCTACAATGAGGAGAAAAATAGAATATTCCCTATTTCATATAATAAAATACAAAATAGTGAGTGCATGACGTCATCAGTCTCCTCATTTGCATACCCACCAGGATGTGCATATAACTGTTTTGTGAAATTGAGCAAAACTTTAAATTGTCATAACTTTCTTATTTTACATCCGATTTTGATGAAATTGTCAGTGTTATGCTTGTTGGATTTTTCTTTTTTTATTCAAATCAACTTTTTGTTGGAGTGGACTTGTCCTTTAATGAAACTTGAAGAGAGATTAATCTCAATCTTCTGCTTATAATGATAAAGCAATCAGTGGCTAGTCTTACAAAGGATTGAGACTGATTTCAATGAAACTCAAATTGAGATTTACCTCAAACTCATATCTCTACATGCAGCAGAGGTCAAGCTCAATTTGAATTTCAATGTTGAATCAATCGCAGATCTTTGCAAGACAGGGTCCATATTATTAGCAATGTAACTGATTTTGTTGATAGTCTTCCTGCAATGCATATTCTTTCAAAACTTGATCAATAATATTCTTAAAGAATAAAAGCTTTTAGAGTTATGGATCATTGAGTAAACCTGTAAATTATGAAAACAAGTGCTGGGGTTCAAATCACACTGTTGTCACGAGGGAGAAATTCACTTTAGGTTATATAGATGAGCAGTTTGTCTGCACAACTTATTTCATCTAAAAGAAAATGTTGATCTCTTTTCTTTTAAATTCAATCCAACCATCATTGAAAATGAATATATTCAACAAGAGCAAGAACAATGCATCTTACCATCTACATTAGAAATTTCACATCATAAAGAGCTCTAGTTTTACATGATTTCATGAGCTAAGTTTGCTATTTATTATATCTATTAATATCTCTCTACCTTGATGATTGACATGTTTGAAATTACACTTTTCAAATAAATATTAACTTTAAGAGACTTGGCTTTTCCCCAGTTATCCAAATTAAATATATTTACCTTTATCTTTATTGTACTCCTTAAATGATGACATCGCAGTAGTAAACCTGAAATAAAATGTGACACAAACAATATTAGGAGAAATTAAACGTAGCCTCAATTTTACCTCTATTATATACAGTATTTTTAAGGGAATAACATATAAAAGCTTTGTTTCTTTCTTTTTATTCTTTTGTCATAGTGAGTGCGTGTGTGTGTGAATCATAGAATTCCGGGTTCAGTCCTCCACAATGTCTATGATGTCCCTTGACAAGATCTAAAATGTGGTATGCATATCAAATGAATTTGGAAACTCTAAAAGTGTATGAAGTGTGTGCGGAGCAAACCAGAATCCGATGATCAGGGGTTGTTCCACAAAGAATTTAGTACGACTTTGAGTCTCACTTAAATGCCAAGTTGCATGCGTTTTTAAAAGGCATGACTGCATTGGTCAGATCATGCCAAGAGGACGCACACTACTGCATATTGATCAATAAGATTGCACGTTTCATGTTGTGTGCGCGCCGGCATTTAAATGCGACTCTAAGTCATACTTAACTCTTTGTGAAACACCCCCCAGGGCTAATAATATATACATGTATTTAAGGTGCATAGAGATGATCTGGGCCCAGTCTTACAAACAGGTGCAAGAGATTCAAATCAAACCCAAAATGACAATGTATATTTATATATATATTTAAGAGATAGAGGCCCGTATTCTGAACTCGGGTTTAAATTAAAGCCTGGTTTAAAGTTGTGGTTTAACTATGGAGAGCCAATTGGAGCACAAATCCCTAACAGTACACATTCAAATTATCAACTCATATGGCACCCATATTGTTCATAATAGTCCAGGACTGATAACTATTTTTCTTCATTATGAAAGTAATAGGAAACAAAATACTCAACATAAGAAATATACAACAAATACAGAATTTTTGAACTTTTGGCTCCCCAGAGTTAGACCGTGGTCTAAGTTAAACCTGACTTCAGAATACCGGCCAGAGAGTTAAGTCAATCTAAATTTAGGTTTGATTTTAATCCAACGGCACTCCCTGTAGGAAGGAACTATATTGTGTAGCTAAGGACACACCCTTCATTTGTCAAAACAAAGTAACGTGGTCTAAATTTATAAGTCTATCATAGGATGAATCAAATTGTTATTATTATTATTATTTATTTGGCAAATAATATGATCTGGGTTATAGCATTTCAAACCAGGAATTCTCACTGTCAACAATAACCAGAAGTTCCCGGTTGCAGCGTATGCTGTCAATTTGCCATTCACTTCATGCGCTGAACTTGAATTCAAGTTCTTGTTCAGTGATGTTCGACCCAACAACTTCCAGACTACTTGTTCCGTAGCTAGCGCTAGTCTAGGCCTATCCGCTTTCGCACCCGATTCTCAATCTCTTCTTACATTTCGAGGAGGAATAATTGTAAAAGTTGGTACTTCTTTTATCCCTCTTGGTGTATACTATTCTTACCTTCAAGCTATCGAAAGTTACTGCATCACACAAGTAAATAGCGTGAGCTACATCCGGGAACTTTTGGTTAATGTCAATAGAGAGAACCAAAAACATATTCTTGTTGCTTTAGCTTATACGGTGCGTACCATTCAGCAATAAATATTTGCACCAACTTGTATTTGTGCTAGACTTGTCTCAAGACCCAATTGATGAAAATTTCAATCAGGTTCTGTAACCGCATACTAGGATGGGGCGGGGGGCACTTCATGAAAGGACTTGTCAGATGTTTTAATCGACAAAGTCTGTTTATCCGACAGTCACTATATAACAGTCAGACTCCTGAGCTTTTTAGCCAAATCAAGAATAAAGAAAGATCTCACACCTTGTCAAATTACAAACGTTGACGAAAGGCCCTCGTGGGGAGCATTTCACAAAACAAATTTGTTACTTGTTATTTATTTGCAACTGCTGGGCTCACAGCACAATTTTCAGTGAAAATCAAAGTAGTGCTGCAAGTCAGGCGCCATGTTCGGGTTCGGTTCGGTTCGGCAAGGTTCGGCAGAAATTTGCCGAACATTGGTTCGGTTCGGGGTTCGGTAATGATAGACTGATAAAGCTATAGTTCATTCAGGTATACGTAGCGTACCGGTAGACAATTTGTACTTGATTGACTGCATGTGCTCGCGTGTACCTCTGTCACATCAAACCATTTTATCTCTATCTTGTTGACATGAGACTATGAAAGTTATAGCGCTCAACGAATCAACTGTTATCTCGAATTTGATTATCTGATGACATATTTATTGGGTAACTCACAGTTCTAAAATGGCGACTCTTCCTAGTCGTCCATACCTGGACCACACTTTGGATACTTGCCAAATTAACTACGCTCGCACTCCAGCGCATGCAGTCCCCGGCCTTGTAGCGGGACTCTGAGCTCATGAATATTTATATATACTAGTACAGTCCGGCCAAACGTGATTGGCATCACATACGAGGCGGCCATGCCAGCGCCAGTGCACTGAACTGTAGGCATAGTAGGGCCAGGGGCGTGTCGAAGAAAGCGTGCTTATGTAATGCGCCTTTCGCTAATTGGCTCGATGGGTGAACTAAACCACCAATCGCATGTCGCTGATTGTCGTATCGGTACATGCAGCCACGTGCTTTGTCTGCTCGCGAAACTCAGCTCACTGATTGAAGAGCAATTCCCGAGATTTCTATGATTTCATTGGTCAGATTTCATTCGACCATGAACATACAGACCAAGTGGGATGCAAAGTTTTACGACTGCAATGGGACAGGGGGAGTAGAGTGATCATCGCATTGTTTATGGTTAATTTGAGAAGTTGATAAGAAAGGAAAAAAAGAGTAAAGATTGGGGGTCATTTTCCCCCAAGAGATGAATGTTTCCGCATGGCTTTATCTTCATTCAACTTGTCAACGAGGGGAAGGGGATCTTGCTATATGCTTTACCGTAATCATTCATGAGTGTTTGATTTTTATTTTCATCTGATTGTTAATAATAAAAAAGATAACTTCACCTCATCTCATTTCTATATTATTTGTTTTGCGTCTCTCCTTTCCATCTCTAACAGTCACTCACTTTATTTCCCACTTTCACTGGATCTCTCGTTTTCAAAACTCTTTACTTCTCTCTAAAATCATGAAAACTAGACAGTAGCGAGCCGACACCTCAATCAGATCTTTATTCTCCGCCGCAACAATACACGAGTTACGATCTTAATCACATCGTATCGTAATTCGTAATATTAATGGTACTTCATCTTTCACTTTCAGTTTATTGAGCTCGTTCATTCAAAATACTTTGAAGATTTTCAAACAAGAATCTTGTTCGCCACCTAAAAACAACAATATTTTAGATAATTAGATTTAACCAATGAACACATGTGACACATACAGTTTTGGTTTTCTTTACCATGCTTCGGCGATTCGGCCACAGAGCGAGAGATGATGAAAGCCAGTAAAATGATTATAGCGCAAGCTCGCGCAACATCATTCATCGGATCTCCTTTCTTAATCAGGGCCGTAAAAACCACAATGTCAACATGAAAATGAAAACAAAATCTAGTAACCGCAAAATAAGCACATACTTCCAACATACAATTGCAAAGAAGATTAAATAGAGAATGCGCAAATATAATGATTAGAAAGGGTGTAAACTTATAAATTTATTAGCTGAAAGCCGTTTTTTTTTTTTTTTGCCGAACTTCCGAACCGAGTCTTAGTGTTCGGTTCGGTTCTGTTCGGTTCGGAAGTGCCATGTTCGGCGAACTACCGTTCGGTTCGGCGGTTCGGCTACAGCACTAAATCAAAGACTAATTGTTTCGTGAAACAAGATACTGGTACTGTATGATAAACTATTATACTCACTTCTCTATGACTTCTGGAGAAGGCACAACATGACCCTGAGTGAAAATCTTTACATATTGCACATCCCTGTCAACAAAAATCTGAAAGAAAAAGAATCAGAGTGATTTGTTAACATTCTGATAACAATGTTTATAATTTTTACAATAACACTGATGTGTAGAATATGGCATAACATCTACATGTATAAAGATATCAAAATGGTAAAGATGGATACTTGAAATTAAAAATAATAATTGAACATTAAATGGTAGGCCTACAGGTTTCACAGTACACTTTTCATCTTTCTTGGGCATACAGTAGTATCTATGTGGTATCACAAGGGTAAATACCAACCTTTGAGTTGAAAAAAATAATAAATATCTAAATATTAAAAAGGTACAGGCCTACACCTTTTCTCTTTCTTGAGCATATGTTTGGTCCTGACAAGAACCACCCAAACTTACATGTAAATCAGGTAGATATGGTGAGCTATAGCCAATTTGCATGAAGATGTAACACAGGTGGCACCAGGCTATACTGACAGGGGGAGCAAGACAACCAAAAGGTGATATATTTTTCTCAACTGATGATGACGATCCACAGAATTTCTATTGCGCCATAATTCTCTTTAAAAAACACATTCATAGATGCAGGCTCATCCAATCAAGGTAATTACTACTCATAATAAGTGAGTTTTGAGGGACAATTAGAAAAGTTCAATGTTGTCGATTTCAAGGAGCGAAGAATTAGGGAGGGAGTTCCAAAGGCGTGGAGCAATAGATCGAGTTACGAGGCCCAGGCCTCTCCTTCATCATTTCTTTCTTTACCTCCACCTTTCTTTCTTTTGCCACTCCCTCCCCTTCTTTTTTTCACTACTTGACAATCATGGGAGGATGGTCACCCCCTGCCTCCCCCCCCCCATGAGGCTGCCCCCTGGGATAAAAAAAATACATGTACTTACTTGTGGATTATAGTATCTAGTTGTGGCAGTCAGATCAATGAGAAGACCTAATCTGTAATTCATCTCATCTAGTTTGTTAAGAAGGTCATCTGGTGTAAATCTAAAGAAAAATATGAAAAACAAATTATGAACATGCGTAATTACATTATACTCGATGGCTCAGAATGGGATAACAGCGGGGGGCATTTCATGAATATTTTTTACATTTCTATTAGACAAGTTGTCAGATCTGAAAACTTTCCTTGATTTTGATCGGCTGAGAGGCACTGTTACCATGGTAATTAATGGATAAACTGGGTGGCGTTTCATGAAAGGACTTGTCGGACGTTTTATCCGACAAGTCCCATTTTATCCGACAGTTACCATAGGAACAGTGCCTCTCTGCCAATCAAAATCATGGAAAGATGTCAGATCTGACAACTTGTCGGATGAAAATATTGATGAAACGCTCCCCAGGACTTGTTGATTAAAACGTCTCTGATAAGTCGTTTCATGAAATGCTCCCCAGAAATATTAGACAAGTTAGGTCCAAATAATGACCATATCAGGGATGAGTATAACACTGGCCCTAAAGAGTGTCCAGAATATTTCTGATATCCCAAGAAAAAAAGCCATCCAATATATTAGCACTACATGTAATGATCACTATTCATTAGACCCTGCAAGTCAGCATTAACATGGACAGCAGATTTTGTACATTATGCATTTGGGGAATTCATAACATTTTGGCGCATCAAGCAATATGCTTTAATATTGCACGGTAACTCATGCTGATCAAAATACACATTTTTTTGCATTGCTAAAAAACAAAAAAATCAATCAAGCACGAAATGACTATGAGTCCTTATAAAAGTTATCCGCTGTTGACTTACCTGTCTTTTTCTTGTAATCTGAAGATCAGTTTCTGAAAATGTCAATAATAAAATAATGAATAATGGATGTCAAAGGAATATAAAACAAAATTTTGTGACTCACATAAGAACAAGAGTGTTACTAGTAATGTCACATTTCGAGTCGAAAACAGCCGTTTTATTCATTTTTATTCAAACCACCTATATGACGCTGGTACAAAAAATGTTAAAACGGCTATTTTCGACTCGCCGTACAACAAATGTGACCGAGGTATTAGGTGAGGTACAAGTAAAATGTAATTTATAAGGAAACTAGTATAAATCATGATGATAATGAAAAAAAAATGCTGCCCACATGAGGGCTCACATTGGGAGAGATTTAATAGTGTTTATTCATATTTGATTAGCTTGATGTAAAACCTAGTACTATTAATTTAATTATGGTTTACTAGGTGGGAGTCATGGGCCACTTTTCATCATTTTAATGATGGCAACATCAGGCCCAAAGAACAATCTATAAAAAAAATAAATAAATAAAAGCCTGTGTGCCAGTGTGTGCACACATAGTAACTAATGCTTATTCACACTCATTCAGCCTAGACAAATTCCATCATGTTTCTCCACTAGTTTAGATCAAAACCTTTTAATTGACTACAGCATTGTGACCTCGTAAACTATGGAGAGAAGCAAAAATGTCCCCCCCCCCCCCACTGCAAAGGTCACACAAGCGAGTCAGTCACTTACATTCTAGGGTGATTCAAGGAGATATATCCACATCTAATTAATTGACCAATCACATGACAACAATCTTCCGACATCAAAGACAAGATATTTATAAATTGGCATTCACTCACTTCCTTTAATGGTACTTTGAGTGGGAGTATGTTGGTCCCTTTGATGACATCGCCAAAAGGTTTATAATTCTCCCACCTGTGGAAAAGGTCAGAAATAAAAAGAGTTACTTTAGAGCTACACTGTACATGTACCTACATGTATGGGTAACAATACCAACATTTTCAAAGTGCTTGGGTACATGGATTCCTATTTCAGATGAATGAGGCCATGATTGTGGAGAGTCCAAAACAATCAAATAACCAATTTCAAACAAGCACATTTGCATCAATATGTATAACTTTGAGCTTGTAATGAATTAAAGCACAAAGATGAAAGAAAAAAAAATGTACATAGGAAATTTGAAGAAGGCCTACATGTATGTATTTAGCTACCTGACTTAACAACAAGTAGGCGTATGTGTGCTTATCATGTTTTAATCAGCCTGATTGCCATAATTCAACTTTTAGGATCAAATGTAAATACTCCAATGCTATTTGGACACTGTGTCCATATAACAGCAGTATACAATATTTTGTTTCATATCTACATAGAAATGAGTCTAAATGGCATATGTTTTCCTATAAAATGTATGGACTTAATAAAAATGGAAAGTGTGATTAGTATTGAGTTTAGTACTTTTTGGTGATATTTGATGCATCTTTTTACCCGACATAATGGCTAATAAACTGGGAGCTAGATGTTCATCTGTCAGCCTCACAGAGCCTAACCTGCAAGCTGAAGTGGCAGACATCATTGGAATTGTCAAAGAGCAAGACTGCTCTGTAAATGGTATCCCACGGGCCAGGATATGAGAGTACTAGAAGCTTCTATAAAAACTAAGATCAAAGTAAATGAGAATGAAACCATTGGATTTGTGTCCAACGGTTTGCAAAAGTCCATCAACCGAGATGGTGTCAAGGAGAAAAGAAAGTTCTTAGCAAGAAGCAAGGGACGAACAGTTTGAACTGATCATCAGAAGGTCCCATAACATTGATATACAGTGCGTCCCAGAAAAAAACGAAACCGAGATTTAGCGATGATTTATCATAACTTAATCATAAATAAAATAAACAAATGACCTACCATTGTAAAGCTTAGAATCTCCCCTTTCATCTGATATTACTTAGATTATTCCTCATTCACGCATGAGTGAGCAAAAACAATTTGAAGAAAGGATGCCAAAAACTTATTTGGCGGGGGGTATCTGAATTTCAAAAAGAAAATCACATGACTAAAAAGTTCAATATCTGCTCTTTTGTTTGATACCTTAATCACAGAAAATGGTCAAGAAGTAAACAAGTTATGATCACTCGAAACAATGCTTGTATTTCCATAATTTAATTAAATAAACGTGTTTTCACCGGTTTCCCACAGAAGCTATCGCACGGTAACAAAAGACTTAATGCATGGCTGATCGTCAACAAAACGGAGTGTCGAGTGAGTTTAAACGCTAGCCTGTAAAACCTCTTCATTTTATGAAATTATTGAAATTCAAGCCTTATTTCAAATAACCAGAACTTTGTTATTTCTTGACCATTTTCTGTAATTAAGGTATCAAATTAAAGAGCAGATATTAAACTTTTTAAAAATGTGGTTTTCTTTTTAAAACCCAAGTGACTTTTTGGTATCCCCTTTTCAAATTGTTTTTGCTCACTCATGCGGGAATGAGAAATAATCTCAGTAATCTCAGATGAAAGAGGAGATTCTAAGCTTTAAAATGGTAGGTCATTTGTCTATTGTATTTGTGATTAAGTTATGATAAATCATCGATAAATCTCTGTTTCGTTTTTTGTGGGACGCACTGTACATCGTACATGTACAATGGACAACACTTATGTGACTGGCATCCGTCAGCAAGTCAGATAAAGTTCTGCAGAATACGTGGAATTGATAAATGATACCCGCCAAGAAATCAACAACAATCTGCTGACAAGCATTGAAAACACTACAACAGATTGTTACGTCACAAATGTGGCCATTGAATAGAAGCAGGAGGATCTAAACTAGAAAGAAAGTGAACTCCTTTCAATGTGCCAGGCACCCTTTAGACACATTTGCAAAGGAAGCAATTACCATACTGAGGAAGCTTGACACTGAAGCAGACCAACCTAAAAAAATTTAAAAAAAACTGCCTTTCCATAGCAGGAATGAATGTAGTGCCAAGACACTCATTAGAGGAGCTTCCAAATTGTTCAACAGCGAGGGTGTGGGGGAACGACAACTTTGAGTGCATTCCTCAATGAGTAGGGTGTCAAGCATAGGATGCCACGTTTCATCAGAAACAGGTTTGGCATACTATTTTATAGTGCTAGCCTTTTATTCACAATCGGAAATCACATCATCGATTACTTCAGAACAGTGGAGAAGCCTACATACAACCTCCATCTTGCATTTGTAATGCCTGGACCTACTGGAACACTGACTAGCTCTAGAACCTAGTCTCATTGATCTACTGATCACTGGACCTTGGATGAAACTAATCAGCACCAGCACCACCCCAATATTCTTGAATAAGAGATATGATCTTGCCAAAAGGACATTTGAATACTGGATAGTTGACCCTCAAAGGATGCTTGAATAAGACAAGTGTCTTTGGAGACATCATCCATGAACAAGAGAAGATCCTGACTTGGATAAATAACAATGAAAAAGCAAGAGTTGAGATTTGAGAAAGTGCTAAAACTAGTATACTGGCCGTTTTCTCACAAAAAAAACTATGAACAGTAGATGCGCACAGCCAATATGGGAGACTGTCTCCCATGTGGGAGATTATCTCCAATATCAGAGACTTTTGTAAAGAATTTGGGTATCCAATTTCAGAGACAGTCTCCAGTTTGGGAGACCAATTTCCTTCGTTTACATTTGCTGTAAAAGGATTACCTTGGCAGCAAATAAAAATGTGATAAGCAGATTCCTCATGAAAAATTACCCCCTTTCACCGTCTACTTGTTGTCATCCACACACAAACCAAATGGGCTTCTTACTAGACAGGAGGCTTCTAGAGAGTAAAAATAATTTACTAACGTATGCTTACTCTTTACAAAGCCAGGGATTCCATCCCATTCATCTGCGTGTACTGCCAAAAATCCTGAAACTTTCGCCCCCGAGATTTCTACTTTCATTCTAAAAGATCTAGCCCTAAATCATGTAAATAGGATTCAACTTCATTTCCTACATTTCTACGCTATGTATTTCATTTTGAAACAAGAGTTCATAAAAAAATGAGAAAAATATTATGAAAAGATGGGGGAGACTTGCCCGATGTTTACGCCGCCATCTTGAACGAAGCCCCGCAAGTGCTACCGTTCGTTTGTCAATTAATGTTCCACCAAAGTCTTTACAGTAAAAAGATTGGACACTTTGCCGACTTCGCGTAACGCTTTGCATCGATTTACGTGTAAAATAGTTTTTGTGCCTAGTCTTTACCTAGTCATGCTAGTTGTAGTGTCTTTGATATGAAGATCGCGCGCCCTCTTACTTAGTCTTACTCACTTTAGCTCATTAGACGAAAAGTTTGGGAAATCGCAAGCTCGCTCCGTATTTTGTTTAACGAGAATAAAAATCAACGCTGCCTTAAATGACACTATTTGAGGGATATTCATCATATTAGGAGGAATTGACTTCAACTTCAAGTTCGTTCGGTAAGTTACGTAGCCGTAGCCTAGGACTTGATTCTGTAAATCCTCTTATTATCTTATTTAAAATTTAAATTTGCGGGAGTTTGTTGGAATGTTGCAATTTTGGAGATTGTCTCCCCTATTGCAATGAAAATGAATGGCCCGATCTCTAGCTCTCAACAATATACTGAACTCTACTAGTTCATTTAACTAAAGACAAAGTAAAGAGCAGCAGATGACTGACCGTCTCCAATCTATATAAATTCTAGATCTACCAACACGTAAATTAATGTATGGGGCTGTAGTGTAATTTACGCCGCATTTTCTCTGGCTTCAACTTCACAGACACAGGCATGTCGCCGCTTCAGGCCGGCGAAACAATTATCTTTTATCATTTAAAGTACTTGAAAAATTTATCGATAAAATTGAAAGGAAATTATAAGCCGATCAAATAAATCATTTAACAATGGTATTTCATACTCACCGATCCGGTATTTTATTGGCTTTTGACATGGTTCTAGCAGCGGCTTTCTTCGTGTACCGTCAAAAACTCTGCTGACTACTCCGATCCGATCCCCTGATCTGAGCGCGAGCTAGCTCGTTGCGAATTGCGAAACGAACGTAGAGGGCCGCGGGCCCTCTCGTTCAAGGCCCTATATAAACAAGGTTGCGACAACAGGGGTCAAAGGTCAAATTTGAAGGGGCTCGAATAGTTCCAACCGGGCCTTTTTGTCGACTGCTACCATTGGAAATGCGTGCAAAATTTTGAATCATTTTTTATAAATATATTGGAAATTGACGTTAGAAATTTATTTTTACACTACACATTCATATGAATATATTAGCGACCACCTAAATTTATCAAATTTGTACGATCTTATAACAAAATACGTGAAATATCGTTGATTTGAAAAATGGCAACCGAGTTCGTCGCAAGCCGTAAATGCTCACTGCTGCTTGTAGCGAGCGGGACGCTGCACTAATTTCCCCCGGAACTGTCGGGCTGGATGTAAGGTTCTGCTGGTCCCCCACGGTTCGTTAGGAGACCGAGAGGTGAGATGTATGTGGTGCCATAAATTACTAGTTTCGTATCCTAAATTCTTATTGTAGATTTGTGCCGTTGTAAATTTAGCTGATTTTGATATCTCTTTTACCAGAGCGCTCAAAAACATGAATTGATTTGACTTTGAGCATCTTTGAAATTGAGACTTTGTCGACCCTTTGTCTTTGACTTTGACTGAGGTCTGAGTGGGCCCTTATTTATTTTTTTTCAATTTCTGATAACAGGCGGCACATATCATCAACTTGGTGGTCTTCCATGTGGCCCTGGCCCTATTAACAAAAAAAGAACAGCAAAAAATATTACTACTAGATCTAATAATGGGGCCAATATAGGCAAGTCTAAGAACAAGAAATAGATCTAGATATCTACATGCAGTGTCAGTGAGTTATATTAATATAAACATGACAAAATGTACAGGCAAAAAAGTGTATGCAAACATGTTATAAGAAAGGTTATTGGTATCCTTAGGAATTACGTTCATTTGATAATCAACTTTGGCAATTTGATTTGAATCATTTTTTTTAATTTAGATTTTGAAGATGAAACATATTGCCTATTAATAATTGGTGGAAAGTGAGATAAGTGCTGTGCAGAATGCAGATATTCACTTCCACAAACTTTATTTTTAATTAGAACAAAATTAATTTCAGGAATTCAATTTATTTTGGGGCCATTAAGGCATAAGATGAATTTACAACCAGGACTGTACCAAATAATGAAGCATTTATCCAGTTTAGATAAAAAAACACATTACATATAAAAGAAAGTAAATAAATACTTATTCATTTCAATCACCACACAGCACAGGGGTTACTAACTGAGGATAAGGTTAGGTTATATTATAACCTATTACATTGGATAAGTGGTCTTGTCAGTACTTGTCACCAGAATTACAAAGGCTAGAGCTAGTTTCCTCCTTATATTCCTATGGCTACAGATTTTTCATAGCATTCTTAATATTTCTACCCTTTATGCCCTGTAAAAACATACCATGGTGTTCTTTGGATTTTATACCACTTACATTATAATCATGCCTTACATATGATGTACCTTGGTGCTCTCGAGATTAACATGCCTTATTTTATTTTCATATATGATACAGGCCATGGTTTTCCTTATAGTTGCCACCGTGATGTAAAACTATTCTGAAGGCAAGCGAAATACCCAAGTAGGCCTAGTACTAGACCAAAAGCATCAGTCTCTGCATTTGGTTGTTTCGCTGAACTGCGTTGGCTTCTCTCACTTAGTAAAATTTAAGAAATTGTTAAATAAATCCCCAGAAACGACGGTTATTCCTGTCTAGCCTTGTACCAATTTGGCTATAAACTCTTTTTTTGTGTACTGGGTGAGTTCAATTCTCACGAGGCATATTCGAACATCATTGACCACTAGGTCTATGATAACCCTAAATGCTTTCATGGTGTCAGTACATGGACAAATGAGTTTAGTAATCCAGTTGGTTTGCATGTAGCTTCCTTTTTTTAAATTAGTACTTACATTTCTGCACTGCCAATATTTTGCCCATTTTCTAGACCAAAAAGTTTCAATCTCTGTACCATCTCAGACGTTGTAACTTCTGGAATTTTCCATGGCGAAGAAGAATAGTGTAGCAGAACAACATCTGAGATAGTTTAGTAGGTTTCATGCCTTCATGGTCACCATGTATCTTCCTTGGAGCCACACTTAGAACAAGTTTCATTCGGTCTGTGCCTGCAGACTAATGCGGCCATGGCACATCCTCACCCATCCAATGCCATATAAAGTTCATATTGGCATTAAAATGTATTTGCTTAATAAAACAACATCTTTACAGCTATCTAAATTAATGCATGATCCAACTATATTATCATTACATGTACACTAAATATAAAATAAAAGAAACAAGAGGTAGAGAGTGAGAGATTGACCCTCATTTTATGCTGTTGCCACCAATGAAAGTTCTGAATTTAAATTTGGAACTTCATGAGAGTCGAACTCATCCAACATTGCACAAAATGCGGTCAGAAGACAGGCGGACTGATACATGATGCAAGATTTAAAGGAAATAAAGATTGATTGCACAATGTAGCCCTACATGTATGTAATATAATCACATCTTATTACTATAATGATGGAAATCAAACAATCATACTTTCACAGCTTACAGGCTTATCCAGTAGTTCTCATCCAGAACAGATCAATCGGCAGCAATTAGGGCCTATTTTATTGTCCACAATCAAATTGAAAAAAAAAATCTACATTTAGATCTAACTTAGATAAGTTTGGTGCATGATCATGCATCAATGATTATCTAGTCAACTAAGTATGTATTGTCATTGGCTTTTGTAATTACTTATCACACCATACATATCAACAGAGTAGAGGTCTACATGTACATTAGGCCTTTAAATTCTAAAAGTTTCTTTGAAAAACTACAAAGAATTGAATTTAATTCCAAACCATTTCAAATTACTTGGCCTAGTGGAAGAAATTTTCGGTCTAGATACCCAACCTGTCCGGACATGCAAGTATGCAACTAGTGGTATGATGGGGGCACTTATCCAATATTACAAGGTTGTGATAACATCCATGTGGTCTAACACCACTTTTAAAAAATGCAGTCCTAAGCTAACACCACTTTTATCACAAGGTTGTGATAACCTGTCCTTGTCTGCAGTTAGTAACCTGTGTGGTGAACAAGATTGTAAACAAGATTGTTGATTTTCTCTTGATCTAGACTGGATGAATACTTGATATTTAGGAACAGTCAATTTTGACTATACAGTGAATTCATCATCATAAAAAAATGCCTTGGCACAAAACTAAATTGAATTCTTGAAATTATTTTTTTTTCTAATAAAAAAGGGATTAAAAAGAGAGTCTGTGGAGATGAAGATCTGCATCAATCTCAGAAGGCCTCACAAAAATATGCTCAAAATTAAAAGTTTTTGAGCGCTCTGGTGAATAAAAAGAAAAAATCTAAGTTTAGAATGAAAACAAATAACTGAATGGATCTGAGTTTTTTTTTATGTCAAAAAAAAGTGATATTTTAAAGACTTTTTGAGTGTGCATTGTACATGTATGTTGCATTGACTCAAGACAGACAGGGTGGTTGAAGAGTGCAAGTGGATGGGGTGCTTCCACTCTTCCTGAAATTTGAGAAATTTTTACTTTTTCCAGGAAAGGTTCCAGAAATGAAAAAAATTCCAGGAAATTCAGGAAATCAAAAAATTGCAAGGGGGAGACGTGGCAAAGCCAGCTTGTGCCCCCCCAGACCCCTTGAGAAGCAAAACTAAAAATTGTAATGTAGAAATGCAGAAGTGTGCCCCTGCCCCCCCCCCCCCCTTGAAAGTGAAGACCCTTTTCTTTTAGCATGTTAAATTTTTCCTCAGAAAAATGTGCCTCCCGTTTTGGAAAATACTGGATCCGCCCATGATTACAATTAAACAACAATTAACCGTAGCAACTTTAAAATATTCATGTAATATTTTATAAAGATTTAGATCTAACATTAGTCATTAGATCTTCCTCCGGATCCAGACGTAGGCTCCATCATCGCAGCTCATAATTTTCTGCACTCGTTATTTCCTAATTTTGTTCCTATTTTTCAAGAGGACATGATGAACAAAAAATGTTAAATTTCTTGATTTTGGTCACTTCTTGGACCAAATTTAAGCTCACTGTATTAATTATTATTTATTATTGCCAATTTTCGTTGAAAATCAAAATTGAAAATTCCAGGAATTGTCTATGAATTTCAGAAAATTTGGGATTCATTTTCAGGAAATTTGTTTTGGATCTGTGGAAACATCGATGAGGGGTTGGGTGTCTGGACACTGAAAAATGAAGCCTTTAGCCTTGTATACCCAGTTGTTGTGTGTCCAGACGATCAATTTTAGAAAGTCGTCTGGAAAAATTTTCAAGCAAAGTTTCATCAATTTTTAGTACAAAATGTTAGGGAATATATTACAGAGAACAAAATAGAAGATGATTACAACTATTAAATTCATATAAAGAAAAAAAAGAAGGCTTCAAAAATATAAAGTGTACGGACACCCGACCCCCATCCTATGTAGAAGTCTAGGCTTGCTGTTTTTTTTTTATTTTTTTTATCTCACTTGTTTTTTTATTTTTATCTCACTTCTCAGGAAAATGAAGCAAAAAACATAGCTTGAATAATGCTTATCACCATCATTATTTGTTCTTTAGGCCTATAATATTTTCTTACATTCCGTGCTAAAAAAAAAATCAAAGACATTGCTTGTAAACTTTTCAAAATCGAAAGGAAAAACTCATGTGTCCGGACGCCCAACCCGTCAGCCCGTCAGGAAACACAACCAGTCACAGCGTATATCGGCCTACTGAGCCAGCCGCACGCCTCCCGGCTACGGTTGCCAGTCCCATACCGTATCTTTACTGTCATGTTTACGCCTTGGAACTATTAAAAATTAGTAAAAAAGCATGTTAAAATTCAAAATTATTGCAAACCAATCATTTCAAAACGAAGCACATAAAATTCTCGTTAAAAACTATCATTTTTTTTTTCTTAATAACAATTGTAATTACCTGAAATTTGCTGTCGAAAAATCTCCCCCATTGACTTTGTACACAAACTTCGGTGAATTTGGAACTATTCAAAAGCTCCATGAGCAAATGACGGCTACTTCCGGTGTCGCAACCTTGTTTATATAGGGCCTTGCTCTCGTTCGTCGTTGGCTGAAAATGAAATTAATGCTGAATTGTCTTATAATTATTGATTATAATGTTGCTAATATGAAGAGAATTTTAATTACTCTAGTCCCTCTCTTTCTTTGTCTCCGACCTCCTCACGCTCCATTATGGCGCATAAAATGCCGATTCTTGACAAAGCTGGATCAGTGTACATGCTTAAAGCGACCACTACCACTAGCAAATTGTGAAGCGGATATCTGCCATCTTCGATCCTATACGAGGGTAATGCCGGGGGGCCAATGCCTTTAAAGGTCAAGTCCATCCCAGGAAAATGCTGATTTGAATAAATAGAGAAAAATCAAACTAGCATAGTGCTGAAAATTTGATCAAAATCGGAAGTAAAATAAGAAAGTTATGGCATTTTAAATTTTCGCTTATTTTTCACAAAACATGCAGTGATATGCACAACTAGGTGCATCAGTCGATGATGTCCATCACTCACTATTTCTTTTGTTTTTTATCGTTTGAATTATACAATATTTCATTTTTTTATAGATTTGCCAATAAGGACCAACTTGACTGAACCATATAGAATTAAACAATGCTAATTCCACATGTTCAGGGAGGAATTAATCGTTGTATCACTTGACAATTAGGAGAAAATTAGAATATTGCATATAATACAAAAGAAATAGTGAGTGGATGACGTCATAGTCTCTTCATTTGCATACCAGCCAGGATGTGCATATAACTGTTTTGTGAAATTAAGCGAAACTTTGAAAATGTCATAACTTTCTTATTTTACATCCGATTTTGATGAAATTTTCAGTGTTATACTTGTTGGATTTTTCTCTTTTTATTCAAATCAACTTTTTGTTTGGGTGGACTTGTCCTTTAAGGACATCACTCTCTCGTTAGTTAAAGGGATGGTCCGGGCTGAAAATATTTATATCTAAATAGATAAAGTAAAATTCATAAAGCAAAATGCTGAAAATTTCATCAAAATCGGATAACAAATAACGAAGTTATTGAATTTTAAATTTTATCAATATTTTGTATAAAAAAACAGTTATATGCACATCGTCATGAATACTCAATAGGTGCATGGGCTGATGATGTCACATCCCCACTTTCCTTTTCATGTTATTACATGAAGTCATAAATGTTTCATTTTCATACATGTAGTGTAGCTCCATTATGATGAAATAAGTTGCGGCAATAAATAACTAATGTATTTCAGTTGTCAATCCAATTGTTTTAGTACTTGGGAGTACTTGGTAGAAAAAAAATTAATAAACCTAATTTCATATTATAAAATACAAAAGAACAAGTGGGGATATTCAGATTCAGATTCATTTATTTCACACCTCTTTAAAATACAAAAATACATAAATACAAATAAAAATCTTATACGACAGAACAGATATTGACAAGTATAAGTAGTCATAAACAGATAGTAAAACACAGTAAATATAAACAATGATTTCCGCTGTATACGGCGGATGTGGGGGAAAGACAGAAAGCCATTGGCCTATCGAGGTCTATCCCCCTGATTACCGTACAACAGGAAAAACAAAACAAACACAATGCAAGAAAGGGGATAACAGAGGAATTAAAATCCTAACTAACGGGGGAGAGGGGGGGGGGTGGCAGGCAAAGGAGGGGACACAAGTGTTAATTATTTAATATTGTATAATATTGTATTGTAATAAGTCATTATGGCGTATATACACATAAATATACTGATACAGATGTATATATAACATTTAGAATTTCACTTAATTATTCTATATTTTATGATAAATATGAATTAAAAGAAGAAAACAAAAATGATAATAATATTTGCACCAACATGCTGTATGACATAAG
Organism: Lytechinus pictus; assembly: GCF_037042905.1. Lineage (NCBI taxonomy): Eukaryota > Metazoa > Echinodermata > Echinoidea > Temnopleuroida > Toxopneustidae > Lytechinus > Lytechinus pictus. Next base: position 27,929,816 of record NC_087256.1, on the reverse strand, counting down.
AGGCAGATTAAGCTATAGTACAGTATGTAAGAGAGCATGTTTGTATTTTCTCTTGAATATGTTTAATGATTGACTATCTTTTAAATGATTTGGAAGGCTGTTCCAAATCTGGGGCCCTTGATAGCATATACTTGCTCTGGAAACATCATATTTAAGAAGTGGAATATATAGGTCTGTAGAATTTCTGCAGTTATATTTATTTACGTTATAGTTATAGAGGAAATATTCATTAATTGAGAGAGGAAGTAGATTATGTATAATAGAATACATAAAGACTGCAACGTGAAACTTATAAAGGTCATTCAAAGGGATGATTTGTAGTTTTTTGAATAATGGTTCGGAGTGAGCATAATAATTTGAGTTTGTTATAATACGGATAGACTGTTTTTGAAGTTGAAATAATCTTTGGAAAAGGTATCTATGACATTGTCCCCATACAGTTATACCATAAGTAAGATGCGAGAAAATCATCGAATAATATAAATTTACAAGGACCCTCAGTGGGAGGAGGTCCCTTACTCTGTATAATGCTCCAGTAAATCTTGATATTTTCCCTGAAATATAGCCGACATGATCTTTCCAAGTTAATTGTGAGTCTATCCATATGCCAAGAAATTTCACAGTATTTTCTCGTTTTATTTCGAAGTTATTTATCATTAATTGCATATCACAGTTGATGGATCTGCCTTTCGTGTGGAATATAACATATGAAGTTTTTTTTTTTTTCTTCTCATTGGACAGAAGTTATTGTTTGATAACAGATCTACAGGTAAGTTCATTGTACATTATAATCTTTAGGTGGTAACGCCCAGAATTGTACTGTATTTCAGACACAAGAGATAGATTAACCTTCTTTTTGTATTTGAACAAACGATATTATATCGTGGAGATCATGCAAGTTCATTGCCCATCTTGATATGACATCATTAGCCCACCAAATGAATATTCATAAATACATGCCTAGAACTGTTTCACCGGAATAATGCAAATCTTTAAAATTCAATCAAATGAGAAGATAGGATGAATGACTACTGTGGTGATAAATGATAAAGGTCTGCAAGCGCAGACTAATTACACGTGACCACTTCTACGAAGAAGGTCATGGCTGCTACCAAGATGGTCGCAGTGATGTTGTCGCAGCTAACCCAATAAACATGTATAGTGTATTCAAACTATCTAACTGGTATGTTATTTGCCTCCAAAATAACTATTGAAATAACTAAACAAAATATTCAAAACATAATTACATGATCTAATGGCTCTGTAACTTTTGGAATCCCCCAAACTGCATAACTATTTTCTCATTTTCCGTCAAGTTCAAGTCAGTCATCCGTAATGGTGCATGCATAACGGTGATTATAAAAGAGGCATAAACATGTTTACCAGACGACGTATCCACACAATCAATTACATTATATTTTCGTTCTTTTCTTCATAATAATGTTATTCTATAATGAAAACCCGCCATTCGACCCCATCCATTATAAGATACAAGGTCCCCAACTTATTGTTCAATCTGTAAATGTACGTGCATGCGGTGATGTAATGATTATGAGTATGATATGATTTTCATCATCATCTATATAATCAATATAGGCCTAATTACAAGAATTATATTTGATGAGAATAATTCATTCGATGGGCAACTATCTCGTAATCGATAGTCCTTCACGGTGAGGTTTTGCGCCCAACAAGCCCTACCCCGGCTCTACCCCTCCGGATCCTGGCGACATGGACATTATAGTGTGAATTAGACCAAATGAAAATTAGACCAAGTGATGATTAGCACAACTGGGATTAGACCATTTGGCTATTCAATTAGACCAAGTGGTCCGATTAGACCAATTGGATATTAGACCAGGTGGTCATTAGACCAATTGGATATTAGACCAGGTGGAAATTAGACTAAATCGAAATTAGACCAAGTGTAAATTAGACTAAACGGTCATTCCATATGACAATTAGACGGAATGAAATTAGACCGAGTGGAAATTAGACTAAGTGGTGTTAGACCAACTAGAAATTGAGACTAAATGGTTTTAGCCCAACTGCTCATTAGACGAATTGAATATTAGACCAAGTGGGAATAAGACGAATCGGATATTAGACCAACTGGTTATAGCCCAAATGGAAATTAGACGAATTGGATATTAGACCAAGTGGGAATTAGACGAATTGGATGTAGACGAAATGGGTTTAGACTATGTGAAGTTGGACGAGCTGATAAGTAGACCAAGTGGTATTACACCATCCGATAATTCACCGATTTTCATACTTATATAAGTGACATAACTATGTGAAAGTATTCATTATGGAAGATCATAAGCATGCCAGTCAATATGCATGATCTGTCATTGGTATTAAGAGGCAAATTTTACATGAATATTTAAGGCCTATAGAATATGTGAATGTAAATTCATAACTGATATGACGTTTGAGTGATCCAGATCAAATTTCAGGAGTTAATCATATTCACTTTAAAACTATAAGAGAGGGGCCGGAGAGATCAAAAGCAAGAAATTCACATGGTGGATGAAAAATAATAATTTGTCATTTGAAATTTCTTTGAAATAAAGATAAATAGTACCAAAGAGACAAAAATCAATTACAGTTCATAATTTACAGAATTGTAAAAATTCCTGTTTGCAATGCAATTACTGGGATAGGCCTAAAAAATTCAGGCCGAACATTATATGATTTGAACAAAATAACGTAAAATTAGACAAACAAAATACTGAGAATATCATCAAAATCGGCTGAGACATCTTAAAGTGTTGTATCATTTCGGTGAAAAGAATATGCAACGAACAAGTTGATGATGTCATATCCCCATATTGTTTTGTTATTATGAAATAAACCCATCACAAGACAAACGGTTATCGATTCCTAAATCATTAAATTAATGAATGGATAAAGAGCTGTAATTATATTCTTTGAATCTCAAGAAAACAAGACATTATCCAGTAATTCCAGAGTTGCCTTAATTATTACAGGCGCGTAGCCAGGGGGGCGGCCCCCCAAAAAAAAACGCCCCCAAAAAGAAATAAAGAGGAGGGGAAAAAGGAGAAAAGGAAAAAGCGAAGGGAGAAAAGGGAAGAAGTGTATAGATTTATTGTTTTGTTTTTTGTCAAAAGAATAAAAACCTAAACGAGATGTTCATCTCTCTCTTCATACAAAATTTTGCTTCGCGCGTGCCAAATACAAAAATTGCCTTTCCCCTTTGTTTCCCACACATTTTTTTTCTACTCCGTTTTCCCCTTCCCGGTCATGGGAATCGCATTCTTACCAGAAATTATAAAGTAGCATGGGTGTAAAGAGCATTTTTTTTTAAAATTGCACTGACACAAAATTTCGGCTATTCTGTTCCGAGCGGGTAAACTTTTATACCGTCACTCCCCGAGTCCCCAAATGGTATTTCTTCCGCTTTTCCGCAAGCAATATTTTTGCAAAGTATCTGCTCAAAGGGGGAAGCTATATGCAAAAGTAAGTACGATTAAACTTTATATTCCATATCGCTGCACAGCAACCTTCTCCTGTCCTGTTTTTTGCCATTGATTTGAAATTTTGAAAGTTTCTTAATCATATAAAAGCAAGCGCTAAATATTATGAGCGAAATTACACAAACAGAAGTTTCCGTGCTTCGCGTGCATGGGAAAGGAAAAGTACCTCTTCTATATAGCTTGCATCATCCCTTTCACATTTAGAGTTATATTTTTCTTCTTATTATTTAAGAAATATCATTAGAGCATGTTAAAGTTTCAGAGAAATTTTAAAATTTAGAGCTTCAACGCCATTCGTGGGAAGAAATATGATCCCTGCATAAATCCGCTTTCTACTCTGTTTTGCGAGTTATTAATGTTGCTAACTAAACGTTTTTACAATCAAATCTGATGTGATCAAGGTAGGATTTTATACCACTTCTGTTCTCAATTTTTTTTAATAAAACGTCTAAGCTTTCGCGCTTCGAGCGGAGAAGGAATTATTTTGAATTCCTCAATCTTTTTCCATTTTTGGGCGCTCGATCATCTTTTCTTTTGAAAACAGGTTTTGTTTTTAATCACAGCAAGTCAATTGAATTCGAGTTGATAAGGGTATTAGAGACGCAAGAGACGTCTTTTTCTTATTTAAATTCGATGAGATATCAAAAACTTCGCGCTCCGCGCGGGAGGGGGAAACTCCGGTTGGCACGCTTCGCGTGCATTTACCGCCCCTCCAAAATTAAATCCTGGCAACGCAGTTGAATTATTAATGATGTTGGGGATTTATTTCTCAGAAATGTCTCCATGAATAAAATAATAATAGGTGACAACAAACACTCTATCACCTACAGTATGCCTCATAAAAGGAAATCAGTATATTTTCTGGCTTTGATTCTGCATAACTTCACCTGCACGAAGTGCCCTGAACCCCACCCCACCCCCCCCCCCCCCCCCCATGGCTACATGCTTGCATTAACATAGGCCCCCTATAATGGGTAGATTCTCGCATAATCAGGTCCATTTATTATTCTCCTTTCTGCTTTTATCAAATTATGATCACGATGATAGTGGACTTTAATGAAATTAGCTTCCATAAAGTGGGGCTTTGCACCCCAAATACAACTGAATGCTGTATTTCCGGATGTTTATTGTTTAGGTTTACTTCATAAGGCGGCGGAGAGGTAAATCGACAGAATTTATGTCGTAAAAAACACAATTTGCTTCGTTTTGATGAGCAAGTTCGACCTTTTGAGTCATGATAATTATGTATTCAGGATTCAGGGTATTCCTTCTTTTCACAGCTGAATATGTATAATAGTTTTCTAATATTGTGATATATCTTAATTTCATTTCTTTTTGTGTGTGTGTGTATTTCGAAGCGATTGGAAACTAAATTTTCTTTGTATCAGTGCTTGCATTCATGGACCAATAAAATAATCTTGGGGAGAAGGTCAAGATGAAAAAAAAGTGACAACATCGTTTATCTCGCATACATTCGTAATTCCGAAGCTTCGTTATTCCGAAGGTTCGGTTATTCCGAAGGTTCGTATTTCCGAAGGTTCGTAATTCCGAAGGTTCGTTAATCCGAAAACGAGATGTGGTTCGTAATTCTGAAGGTTTGTTAGTCCGAAAACGAAATGAGGTTCGTAATTCCGAAGGTTCGTTAATCCGAAAACGAAATAAGGCTCGTAATTCCGAAGGTTCGTTAGTCCGAAAACGAAATGATTAACGAACCTTATTTCGTTTTCGGACCAACGAACCTTCGGAACAACGAACCTTATTTCGTTTTCGGATTATCGAACCTTCGGAAAAACGAACCCATCGGAATAACGCCACAAATGTTCGGATTAACGAACCCTTTTACGTTTTTGGATTAACGAACATCGAGGTATAGGCAATTTACGTGTTTCGGAATTACGAACCTTCGGAATAAAGAACTTTCGGAATTACAAACCTTCGGAATTACGAAGTGTAACCGTTTATCTAGGTAGCTTTTCATGAAATAATTTATCAGACGTTTTATCTGACAAGCCCTGTTTTATCAAACAGTTGCCATAGGAAGTTTGATTGCCAGCCAATCAAAATCAAGGAAAGTATCCGATAACTTGTCGGCCAAAAATGCACCGGATTATAAAATGATGAAACATTCCCAAATAAAGTATCAAGCAACCTCTCATGATGCGAGGTATACCGGTTTTTTAATGTTTGACAGATATTTTTAATGTGTTGTAAATTTGTTGAGTTTTTCAATTTCTATCTTTTTTTATTTATTCAGAATTCAATACATCATAATGGTATAATGTAAGTACTTTGCAGCTTAATATTTTCATGAATTGTACATAGTCATATTTTTTCACAAAAGAAATGTTATGCATTAATGATTGAAAAAAAAAACCGAATCACGACAAAAAATATTTGTTGAAAGTTATTCAAATCAAAATGAATTAGGATTATCCGGATATTATTTTTTCATAGAAATTAATACCTGTATTCTGAATTCATTTAATATATTATAATAAAGGTAGAAATTTAATATTTTCATAAATTGTACATTGCCATAATTCTTTTTCACAAATGAAACGTTTATACACAAATGAGTGATTGTATTTTGCATGAAATATAACAATTAAGAAAAAAAACGAATCACATGTTTTGAAAATTAGACATAAATGTCATGTATGTTTAGAAAATCATTCCAATCATTATACATTAGGATAATTTGGACATACATTTTGTTTACTTTTTCTTAGAATAAAAAGGAAACAATAATCTGAATAAAGTATTTATATGAGAAGTGTAATAGCAATAAAAAAAATGGAGGTCCTGCGTCGGTTGTGGTAGTATATAGCAAAATACAAGGTGAATAAAACAACCGTTGAGAGAAAAGTTGATCAAATTTTCGCCCATAGGGCTTCAAAATTTCGCCTATAGGGTTTCGGGAATCGAACCCGGGCCCCCAGCTTTGAACGCCTTTGAGGCATGGCGGCTTGTCATTGTTCAAAACCCACCTTCACCCGACGAAGGAAATTATAATTGGTATGGTGTCGAAAATCTGTCTATCTGACGATCAATTGGATCGGGGTCGCCCTAGCCACTAACCCGTCTCTGTTGTCTAGTGGTTAAGGCACCGGCGTTCAAAGCTGGGGGCCCGGGTTCGATTCCCGGCAGGGACATTTTTTCGGCATCACCAATTTTTCCAAAAAGGGTAGATAGCTCTGGGGAACCTTGATTTAAGCTACGCCTACCATTGTTCTCTTCATCCATTTCTTTCACACAATATATATATATATATATATATATATAACGATATTACGTTCCGCGTGTTGGACATAGAAGATATTAATGAGGCAAAGTGGTAATGCATTGTACTTTGTTCCAACAGTTTATTTATGAGGCAAAGTGGTAATGCATTGTACTTTGTTCCAACAGTTTATTTTTATACAAAATAAACTGTTGGAAAAAAGTACAATGCATTACCACTTTGCCTCATTATTATATATATATATATATATATATATATATATAAACAAGCTAATAAAGAACTGATTCATAACCCATAAACAAAAACAAACTAAGAGATAATTTGAAACCCATCTGCATTATTCTACACATGACACTAGTAACTCTTCTACTGTTAGTATAATGAATAATTTTATCCATCTGGAATTTTGTAGCAGTATAACATATTAGTATTATTGTTGTTGTTTATTAAAATTGTGACAGAAAACAGTTTGACCAAAAATAACCCCCGATTATCGGAAAATGAAGAGCGCCATCTTAAGTCCATATATAAAAAATGATAATGTAGAAAAAAAACATTGACGACATCGACAAAAGGAAGGCAGGGGGAGCGTGATCTGCTGGTTAAGCAAAATTTGGTAAAAGACGCCAACTTTTCATGTGTCAACGATGGAGATTTCTCGGAGAGAATCCTATAGGATCCTAGAAGTTTCTGAAGGTAAAATTATCATCTTTACGCCACTTATTTTATTTTGAATGAGACTGAGTCTGAGATAAACATGTGCATTCGCATGACAATTGTCCTTCGCACACAGCGCGCCATGGCATGCATGCCGTGCGAACTGAAAGTCGCGTTTGCAATTTGCTTTGCTTTGCAATCGCCTCCCTCGCTCGGTCTTGGTTGCTCTTCACGAGCGAACAGCAGCCTAAATAAATACACAATACCAGTACAAATGCATTTGTTTATCCAACCAGAATACATGAATAATAAACTTATTAGATTGTAGTCAATGTTGCCCGAATGTATGTACAAAAATATTGCCTGGCTATTCCTGCATGTGGAAATTCAAATTGCATTCACTAAGAGTAAGAGTAAGACACTAAATTTCAATTCAAACAAACTCGTTTTTTTTAGTTGAGATAAAATTGTGTTAGGCCTAAAAAAGTTATATGACAAAAATTGTATATAGGCCTAAGCAGAACTTGTTTTTTGGTTCTGAGACTGAGTGACTGAGTTTGTATTTTTTTCAGATTTCATGAGATTATAATAGGAATTTAACGTCATAGGAAATGTTGGACTTGGAGGAGTGGGCTCTAAGTCTAACTTTAAGTCTAAAATTAAAATAGAACTTGTGATTAGAAGGCTACTCTAAAACCAGGCCAGGGGGAAAAATCAGTTGCGTTGAAATGGATCTAGAGGGTCTATAGTCTAATAAAATAAACTTATTCGCAACTTCCGATTTGCCATGATTCAACCACAATACCAAATGCACATGTATGATGATGATGTCCTGGACTCGAGAGCATCTGACAGCTACCAAAGGAACCGTGCTTATCAAAATGAAGGAAGTTATCAGAATTGACCACTCGTCATGCAAAAAATGTTGATGAAACACTCTTGAAGAGTCGTAGAAGTGTGCAAGTCAGCAGCTTTTGCACTCATTGACTTCTTAAAGGAGAATGAAACCCTTGAAACCAGCTGAATCCATATCAAAGAGAAAAATCAAAGAAACATATTGTTGAAAGTTTGAGGAAGATTGAATGAATAATAAGAAAGTTATGAGCATTGTCTTGTCTTGTCTTGTCTTGTAAATACTGCACTTGAACGCCTCAAGAGGCTATAAACGTGCAGGCCATTCATGCAATCGCTGCCGCTATATACTTCTTTTAGTTAGCTTTAACATGTTTTTGCTTAGCTGTTTCTTAAATGCAGCTAGATCAGGTGCATTTTTAGTGGTGGGAGAAAGTAAATTCCACTCTACAATTGTACGAGGGTAGAGGGAATATTTGTAGCAATCCTTATTTGCTCTGATTATATTGAAGTTTAAGTCATGAGACTGTCTGGTTATTCTGCATTTGAATATTGAGATCACTAATGCCATGTAGATCCTCCTATTGGCAATGCGACCAAGATCTGTGATGTCACACACGTACAACTCCCTCATTACTTTAGTCCCGGTACTTATTTCACTTATATTCTCACTTTTATAGAGTTCTATCACAAGGTGAGGTGTTCTCTTTATGAGAGGACAAGTACAGAGGTTTCACAACATTATATCATTGATGAATCGTTTGTCATATGATTAGAATGAGCAAAAAGAGATGTTTTGGGGTATATTTTCAGTGTCCAAAAGGGGAGAGTTGTTCATCTGTGACATCATAGATCTTGGTTGCATTGCCAATGGGAGGATCTCCATAGCATTAGCGATCTCGACATTCAAATGCTCATAACTCTTCTATTGCTAGTCCTATTTTACTCAAACCTTTGTTGATCTTATTCTTTGATTTTTCTGCTTTCACAAAAGCTAACTTGCTCCAAGAGTTTCATTCTCCTTTAACAAACATGCAATGCGCAGTTGTCAAAATGAAGAAAGGGGGATGGTGATTGACAGGGTGAGAAACTTTGCATTATATAGATTTTTTGGAATATTATTGAGATGCATCTGTATTAAAATTTAACATTGCATTTACAGAAAATAAGGAAGTAAACATTGAAGGAGATATTATGATTAAAATACATGTACATGTATATTGCAGAAAAGCTTAAAGGTCAATTCCACCCCAGGAAAAAATGTTGATTTAAATAAATGGAGAAAAATCAAACTAGCATATTAAATGCTGAAAATTTCATCAAAATCGGATGTAAAATAAGAAAGTTGTGACATTTTAAAGTTTCGCTTATTTTTCACAAAACAGTTAAATGGATAACTCACTAGCATGCAAATGAGACAGTCGATGATGTCCATCACTCACTTTAAAAAAAAAATTTATTGTTTGAATTATACAATATTTCATTTTTTACAGATTTGACAATAATGGCCAACTTGTCAGAACCATATAGTATTAAAGTAATGCTAATTCCACATGTTCAGGGAAGAATTAATCTTTGTTTCACTTGACAATGAGGAGAAAATTAGAATATTTCATATAATAAGATACAAAAGAAATAGTGATTGGATGATGTCATCAGTCTGCTCATTTGCATACCGTACCGACCAGGATGTGCATAAAAGTGTTTTGTGAGTTTCTTATTTTGCATTCAATTTTGATGAAATTTTTTAGTGTTATGCTTGTTGGATTTTTCTCTTTGTATTCATTAGAACTTTTTGTTGGGGTGGACTTGTCATTTAACTAGTCAAATCTCAGAAATCAATTTATAATATGGATAGTCTATCTATAAATTTGTCCAAGAAAATGGCGAAATTAAAATATGACTTTCCTCAACAAAGATCCTGATCAGAGTTGAAGTAGTTTGGCAAGAAATGATAACTAAAATGAGATTGGAATTGTCTCTCACAATGTCGCCTAGGCAAGGTGATGTGCGAATTTGCCAATTTGATAGTCGCAAGAGGAAATATAATTGGTGATTGAAATAGGTGATTGTGTGTCCAAAAAAGATGAGTGCTGGTGAAAACGGCAAAGAGAGAAGGCCTACATTTAAATTGTTGAATGTTAGCACAAAGTTTAAAAGACTCTGCAATATGTTGAGATTGTGAATCTGTACAGTACCCACCATTAAAATTGAAGGGAAAAAAAATTGAAGGGGGGGGGGGCTGAATCACTTTAAAATTTCTTCCTTTAGCTAATTTATTCATCAGCAACTCAAAGAAATTGTGCTTTGATCAAAGATAGGTCCAGAAAAAAGGAAAAAGGGCAGTGAAAAAGAGAGACAAATAGAGGGGATTTTTTTTTCCACCTGGAAATTATTTTTCTATACGGTATAAACTTTTCCACTAAAGATTATGTCAGTCCTAAAGACTTTGTTGACTATTGGCCCATTACATTTACATGTACATTGCATACTATCCTTGGGATTTCGCTCCTGTGCATGTTTAATTTTACAATGTCATGGACTTGTGATGTTACCAGTCAATATGTTTGCATAAGGAGGGTATGCACCAGCAATGGTCAAACTTATGGTTTCCTTTGTTAGATATGTGAACCTTAAAGGTTGAGTCCACCCCAGAAAAATGTTGATTTGAATGAATAGAGAAAAATCAAACTAGCATAACGCTGAAAATTTCATCAAAATCGGATATAAAATAAAGTTATGGCAGTAAAGTTTTGCTTATTTTTCACAAAACAGTGATATGCACAACTCAGTGTCATGCAATGAGTCAGTCGACGATGTCCATCACTCACTATTTCTTTTGTTTTTTATTGTTTGAATTATACAATATTTCATTTTTTACAGATTTGACAATAAGGACCAACTTGACTGAACTATATAATATTAAACAATGCTAATTCCACATGTTCAGAGGGGAAAATATTTTTTTTTTTCACTTGACAATGAAGAGAAATTGAGAATATTTCATATTTCATATAATGAAATACAAAACAAATAGTGAGTGGATGATGTCATCAGTTTCCTCATTTGCATACTGACCAGGATGTGCATATATTAAACTGTTTTACGAAATTAAGCGAACTTTAAAATGTCATAACTGTCTTATTTTACATCTGATTTTGATGAAATTTTCAGTTTTATGCTTGTTGGATTTTTCTCTTTTTATTCAAATCCACTTTTAGTTGGGGTGGACTTGTCCTTTAAAAATGAGAGGCTACTAATAATAATAATAATAATAATAAACAGTTCTTGTATAGCGCATATCACGATTATGAATAATGTCTCTATGCGCTTCCAAAGGACTTGGATATTATTACCCCAGCTGTAGCTTGGCAGCCGTAATTACTAAGATTACAGCGCACACGCATTTCAAGGAATAAATTCCTGCCAGGTACCCATTCACCTCACCTGGGTTGAGTGCAGCACAATGTGGATAAATTTCTTGCCGAAGGAAATTACGCCATGGCTGGGATTCGAACCCACAACCCTCTGTTTCAAAGTCCGGAGACTAATCCACTGGGCCACAACGCTCCACTGTACTAGTATTACATGTACTTATACTTATGCAAGTCTTGCCTGTTTTTTATTTTTTTATTTGACTATGGTTCTATTTTTGGTTAGAAAAATATTAAAGAGGGTGATTCGGGCAATGTTATACAATTTTTTTTTTCAATAGTTGAACTCAAGCGTCTAGATGACTTGCAGTTTATATTAAATAGTTACACTTGACCATGGAATTATCCACTAATCTCCTCGCCACAGATTCCATTATTTGGTGACAATAGAGTTTTAAAGGTTATAATCCCTTGTTGTAAGGGATTACAGGTAAGATCTATTGTCTCGTGATAAGTAGTCAGTGGATTAGTGAGATTACATCTTGCTTGGTACATGTACCTGAGAAGGGACCCCAATAAGCCTGTTCACTGTTGGAAACTGCGCACGCGCACGAGCAGAAAAAGGTCATTTGAGATAAACCATGAAGGTGGCTTTCAAATTCACTGACATAGGCATTTGTGTTTTAATGATTATTCGTGTATTCCTTTCAAAATGTTCATTTTATCACATCCAAGCTGAAGAGTGATAAATAGAGCCTTTATAATCACTGGTACATGTATTTGACATGCTTAAACAATAGTCAAATGTGCCAAAGGCAGACAATAAAACAGATTTCCAAACTTTATCCCTGATGTACTATTCTAGTCACCTGGTCTATACAATGCCTTTTGTTAACTTAGAATCTGAATTATCTACTGGTAAAGCTTACGCAACATCTACGTTTGAAAATGTTAGTGCTTATCCAGGGCTCCACACTAACCCTTTTTTTCTACTGGTCCAACCTATTCATGTCGGACCAGTAGATACCCAGTTTTTCAATTTTTTACTGGTCCGAACCTAAAATCTACTGGTCCCAAAAAATAAAGAAAACATTAAAAAAAGGCGTGAGTTTATTTTGCTGTCCTTTCTTGTTACCCCCCCCCCCAAAAAAAAAATGAAGGAATGAATGAATGAAAGACAAAAAGAAAGAATAAAAGAAAGGAAGGAAGGAAGAAAAAAGCAAAGGTAAAGAAAGGATAGATGTGAAGGAAGGAAAAAAAGAAAGAACTAAAGAAAGAAAGAAGGAAAGAAAGAACAAAAATAAGAAAGAAAGAACTAAAGAAAAAAAGGAAGGAAAGAAAGAAAGAAAGAAAGAAAGAAAGAAGAAAAAAAAGAAGGAAAGAAATGATGCAAGCAATAAAGAAAGAAAAAAGACAGAAAGTAATGAAAAAAGAAAAAGAAAGAAGGAAAGAAGCAATAAAACAAGAAAGAAAGGGTAAAAGGAGAGATGGAAAGAAGGAAAAAAGAAAGAATAAAAGAAACGAAGGAAGAAAAAAGTAAAGAAAAAATGTGAAGGAAGGAAAAAAAAAACCAAAGAAGGAAAGGAAGGAAAGAAAGAACAAAAGAAAAAAAGAATGAAAGAAAGAAGGAAAGAAATGAAGCAAGCAATATAGAAAGGAAGAACAAAAGACAAAGTAATGAAAGAAAGAAGGAAAGAAGGAATAAAAAAGAAAGAAAGGATAAAAGGAGAGATGGAAAGAAGGAAAACAGAAAGAAAGGATTGAAAGAAGGAAGAAATCAAGAAAAGGGAAAATGATAGAAGGAAAAAAGAATGTTGGGAAGGAATAAAGAAGGAAGGAAGCAAGCAAGCAATATAAAAAAAAGAAAGAAAATGTAAAAGAATAAATGAAAGGAAGAACAAAAAAGATAGACCAAACTTCAAAGAAAGAAAGGAAAGGAAGCAAGCAGTAAATAAAAGGAAGAAAGAAAAGGTAAAAGGATAGATGGAACAAAGGGGATAAAGAAAGAACAAAAGACAAAGAAGAAAGGAAGGAATGAAAGAGAGAAAGGGCTGAAAGAAGGAATAAAAACAAGAAAGGGTAAAGAAAGGATGGATGGAATGAGGAAAGAAAGAAAGTAACAAAGAATGAAGGAAAGAAAGGGGAAAAGAAGGAAGAAAGAAGAGATAAATATAGGATGGATGGACTCAAGAATTAAAGAAAGAAGGAAATCAAAAAAGAAAGAGCATTAGAAATAGAGAAAAATATTAACAGGACAGAAAGAATGAAAGAACGAAAGACAAAGAAAAAGGGAAAATTAAAAAAGAAAGACAGTAAAAGAAGAGAGGGAAGAAACAAAGAAAGATTGAAAAGAAAGAAGGAAAGAAAGATTGAAAGAAAACAAAGGAAGAAAGCTAAAACTATCATAAATAAATTATCAGTTTCTTTTTGGCTCAATTAAAATATACTAGTACTAGCTACGAAAGAAACCAAGTGTATCAACACACACACAAATGCATATGTGGGGCTATCATGTATTCAGACGATATCACTCGAAACCCGATCTCTTTGAACTAAAACAGAAGTGAAAATTTCTCCTTTTACTGCTTACTAATGACAGAGTTACCCCAATTTTGGCAAATTTTTAGGAAATATGGACATTATAAGAGCTTTTCATGAGTGTGAAATGTGAATTTTGACAGTTCTGTGAGAGATTTCTGCCAGAGGTTAGCCAAGCTTCGTTCGTGCAGCCAGTAGGAAATTTACCATGTGGGCTGTGTGGCTGGCTAGCCATGTGTACACTGTATGTTACCCTATTAAAAATTGCATGCGATTCATTCTGTGTGTGTTCTGTGTGTGAATGCCAGAATTTAACGGGAGGAAAATGGTTCGCAATTTGAGTCATGGAATATTTTTCATGTTTATGTTGGACTAGCGAATTTGACCATTTCTGAAAAAGTTACTGGCCCAACAATAGTTTTTATTACTGTTTATGTCGGACCCATAAATCTTGCTATTTTTGGAAAAATTACTGGCCCGACAATGATATTTTTTACTGGTCATGTGGGACCAGTAAATCTTGCTATTTCTGAAAATCTACTGGCCCGACAGTGATTTTTACCGGTCTGGGACCGTCGGACCGGCGCTAGTGTCGAGCCCTGGCTTATCCTAATGAAAAATCACAAAGGTCATTTGAGAAAAGTTGATCATGAGCTAACCGTGAACTGGCTTATTGCAACAGACCTGAGCTAGTGCATTGCATTGAGGGAACTTCAAAGTTTGTTCATTAATCAAGAAATGCATCAGTTGTTTGAAGTTGAATAGGGGTGTTAATTGGCTCTCCTCTTCCCAAGCTGCCAACTGAATCACCTTTTAGTTGGATGTTATGAAAATAAAATTGCATGTGTTTTACGTACATATCAATATTGGCCATTTTATGTAAATTTTGTGATCACTTTGTTACATTATTTTATCAATTGATATCTGAAGGAACATCACAAAAAATGAATGGATATCCACATCTTGTACTATGCTTTTGTATATTCCATATGTTCATAAATACATGTACATGTTTATTAGGGACCTGTCTATTCTCATTCCTATGGTACCTGTATCAAGAAATTACAAGATTTTGATATAGTTTCAAAATAATTGACAGTCATTTTTCATACAGTACATGTATGTACAGGGGGTTTCTTTTCTGTGGATATACATGTACATGTAGCTTCTCATCAGAATTTGACACACTTTTCTTGTCTCTATTTTCCTACATAAATGTAGATGAAAATGCTGTACATGCCTGTGTATTCTTAAAAAATGCATGAATTGAATTTCAGAGATATTTTTAATCAGACATGTACACAGAGATTTTTTTCTACATAATTAGATGTGGGTAGCTACGTTGTGTAAAATACATGTATGTCTTCTATAAATTTCCATTTAGCCTTGCAGTGTCAAAGATCTTATTTCATCATTCATTGCAATACGTCATGAGTAAAGACTAAAGTCCATTACATCATGTTTTACAGTGTACATGTATTTTAATTAAAAAAAACTGCATTAGTTTCATATTTACTTGTAGTTGTACTTGTTTATTTGAATGGAAATGGTGATTAAATATTGCCACTTAACTTTTGGAGTGCAAAGTACAATCATCAGGATCTTAGATATCCTGGTCTTGACCTTAAGGATAATAATTTTGTTTGTTGTGTGAAAACACTTGTGACTTAGCAGAGTTAACAAGCAAAGAGCATGTAGTAGGAGTAATCAAAGTCCACATTATTTGTCAAGAAAGCATCCAAGCATTGGCTTTGTTCATTAAAGAGAGAGAGAGAGAGAGAGAGAGAAAAAAGCACCCTTTTGAATTGAATATATTGCTGAATTTGATTGGAATAATCAACATGTTCTTTAATAAAATATTGACCTCTACCATACAATACAAGTCAATGAAACATTATTATTAATAATAATAATAATTCTTATTTACCTAGGGTAGCCACTTCCCACTACAGCTCTTATATACTGTTCTCCAAATGCTTAATAATATTGTTATTACCTTTCTCAATTCTAAAACGTTGAGTGCCTGACGAGAAGGCAGAACCGCAGAAGGTCCAATTAAAAATCTTTGGTATGATTCGGCCTAGATGGAACGAGTGACCTCCCACTCAAGAGGGGGCAGTCAGACCGCAGGTCCCTATGCTAATGAGCAAAAAGGCCAGATTCATCCAAATCATCTCGTGGCTGAATCCTCCTCCTTGCAAAATCTCGTGATTTGTGAGATTTTCTTTCTCTAAGAATTTACCTGTTTTAACCTCAAGTTAAATGAAATATTATTGCACCATCAGATAGAGTAAATGTTACTCTTTCATATTGGTCATTTATTTTGTATACTATACAATATTTTGTTAAATAAGTAAATTTCTGGCCTGAAAATGTGCATCAAAACTGAATTTTCTTCCTCTGTTTTCTTTTGCAAATTGTGCAAAACTTTTTATTTTGAGCCTCAATGATATCTATATCACCATAAAGCTGAACTTCTGTACTTTCTCACAATGCCACTCTTGATATGCGGCACCTTTTAATCGGGTCAAGATCACACTTTTCCCACCAAGGTTCAAGACGAGATTTCTGAAATTTTGTACTTGCATGAAATCCAGAGTTCTGATTGGCTGGATAAGGTTCACAGAACAACAGGCGCGGGGTATTTGAGGAGATTACCACATGGGAAGTGTGACCTGCCCATGAACCCAGGCACTGGAACCGTTGGAATTAGCCAGTGTGTGGTCTCTTTGACCAATCAGAGTGCAGTATTCTTGTTTTCAAGCTGCTTTATGTACTTGGCAAATGAAAAGTGTGATCTTGACCCGATTAAACCAATTCTTTTTTTGAAACCTACATCATTTTAAAGCATACATATTCAGCTTTATCATGATCTAAAAATCATTTGGGCTCAAACAAAAATAAAGTGTGAAAATAGCAGCTTTTGTCAGGTGAAAATAATTATTTTGTAGCATATTTTAGATCAAAATTTTAACCTATATTACAAAATCTTGGAATAAATTCAAACACATGACCTGAAAGAATGATTCTTCTTCTTTACAATGATACCAAATTCATGAAATTCGATGCACAATTAGAGCAGCAATGACCGAATGAAAAGAGGTGTTTTGGTCCGCATCAAGCTCATTAAATATGCAAAACATCTCAAGTCATGAATATCACTTGGATGAAAGAAGCCACTTTCTTGGGACCTGCCGTCTGACTGGGGGCACTCTACCACTGACCCAATATCTGTGCAGTATAACTTTTCATGAAAGAGAACGTTGTGATATTAAGGGACTGTTCGGTGCTGTTTCAATAGAAATGATGAATAAAAAGAGCATGAACATGCTGGTGAATGAACTTAAGTACACATGGCTTGACATAATAGCGATCCAGGGCCACCAAAAATAAACCTGGAGCCTCCAGTTTTGAGATGTGCCCAAGTTCGGTTGCTAAATCTGGGCAACCAAAAAAATCTTAGGGTGTCATTTGTTTTCCTGTTTAATTAATGAAGAAAGAAATAAAAGAGTGTATGTTCCATGACTCAAATTGTAGGTCAGTTTGTTTGTGCCTTTTTCTTTTAAACTACAAGAACTCTCCCGTCAGTGCATTGGTGGCTTGGGGCCGGGGCGCTTGGGACTTTTCCTTACTGAGCTAGCACTCCTGAATTGTGCGCATTGTCTGCTTTTTAGACCAAATTGCACATGCTCACAACTTCAAGAACTTACTCAGGAAGGGTCCGATTTGGGTAAGTATGCATTATAACTACAGTAGTGGAGGCATGAACAAGTTCTTGGTAATGTTCAAGTATTTTGGAGATCGAGTTGGTCTGTAAGCATCTATTATAAATGCCATCAGTTTTCTAGTTTGCCATGGACTAATAATTTTTTTCTTTTGATTTTAGGATCCAGTAAAGATGAAATCCGCTCAGCTTACAAACGACAGGCCCTCAAATGGCACCCCGACAAACACCAAAATTCTCCAGAGGCCACAAAGGTTGGTTGCAAGTTCATCTTCTATAAAGTATTTCCTTCTTAAAGGAGAATGAAACCCTTGAAACCAGCTGAATCCATATCAAAGAGAAAAATCAAAGAAACATATTGTTGAAAGTTTGAGGAAGATTGAATGAATAATAAGAAAGTTATGAGCATTTGAATATTGAGATCACTAATGCCATGTAGATCCTCCCATTGGCAATGCGACCAAGATCTGTGATGTCACACACGTACAACTCCCTCATTACTTTAGTACTTATTTCACTTATATTCTCACTTGTATAGAGTCTATCACAAGGTGAGGTGTTCTCTTTATGAGAGGACAAGTACAGAGGTTTCACAAAATTATATCATTGATGAATCGTTTGTCATATGATTAGAATGAGCAAAAAGAGATGTTTTGGGGTATATTTTCCGTGTCTAAAAGAGGAGAGTTGTTCATCTGTGACATCATAGATCATGGTCGCATTGCCAATGGGAGGATCTCCATAGCATTAGTGATCTCGACATTCAAATGCTCATAACTCTTCTATTGCTAGTCCTATTTTACTCAAATTTTTGTTGAACTTATTCTTGATTTTTCTGCTTTCACAAAAGCTAACTTGCTCCAAGAGTTTCATTCTCCTTTAAGGACTGTCTAGACAAACTGCATCTGTTTCAAACGGAGCTACAAATGTAAACTATCCTTGTTGAAAATTATTACCAAATCTCACTGTCAGGCACAATTACATGAAATAGTACATCACATATGAGCAAAAACATTTGATAATGCTTGTTTATTTTGGAATCATGTATTGGCATTTGTGTCACATATTTTGCTACATAAGCAACCAATGAGAGATTATTATTTGTTTAGTAGTGAAAGTTTGTGTAATTGTCTTTGATATACATGTACACTGTATATTTTTTTCTTCTATTTGATATGTTCTTGTCACTTGAGACAGAATATAATAATAATAATGGTGGCTACTTTTATATATAACGCACAGGTCCACATTTCAGTGCTCATGGCGCTTCAAGAAAATAAACATACACAAAAACAATAATAGAAAACGTAAAAAAGAGAAGAATTTTGAATTATCCTAAATAAAACATACTAAACTTTTAATGGGAGAGGAATTGTCTAATATGAAGTTCACATACTTCAAATCATTTACAAATAGAACATTTTTTTGGGGGGGCTAATTTATAAGATGAAATATTATTATCAGCGTTTTATAATTTCTATATTCACCATGTTCTTATGTTTTCTTTTTGAAACAGAAATTTCAACAGATAAGCTCGGCTTATGAGAGGCTAATGAAGCCTGAGGCGATTGAAGTTAGTCTTACCATGGTATGTTGTCAATGTCATGCTTTTCTTTTTCTTCTTGCATCTCCCAGTCCACTTTGTTTTCTTCGGCCCTTCCAGGCCCTTGATATAAATAGTTGCGATAGATGTTTATAATAAATTTCAACTTTTGTGCACAGGCTTACTGGCTAGTATTCAGAACTTGGGTTTGATTTAGACCATTGTCTTTATGCCTTGAATTATCAGGGTTCCTACAGATATCGAAAATCCTGGAAAAATGTGTGGTTATGGAAAGTCAGGGAATTTGGAACATTAGTGAAAAGTCATGGAAAAGTCAGGGAATTGCATTTACCTATTGGCTATAGCAGCTTTCCAGTTTGTCGTGTCTCGCAACTCTCATACTCTGTAGTCATACTCTGCGATTATAATTGGTGTTCATGATTTCCATTTTTTCCAGTTTGGTGACATCCCAAATTCTACATACATGTAATTCCCGGGATGTCACGGGAAGACATGGAAAGTGGCAATTTAGTCATGGAATTCTGTTTACAAATTTCTGTGGGAATCCTGATTATGAGAAGCCAAACATGTCAAAGAGTTTGTTTGAATTACATCCTCTTCATGTTGATTGTATTCATTCTCCTGCCTTTATGGTGAATACACCGATGCTAGTTATTGTTTTCACCCAGTTGTGAAATGACTGGAATGAAGAATAATTTGAATGATAGATGAATTATAAATATATATGTATATGCTTTGAATATATAAATATATACTACTTTTAGGGACTTGACATTTGGCTATTCATAGTTAACCACAACTTTGGACCAATGTCTCGTAACACAAAGGTTAGCAATTAATCATACGCTTGATTTTTATGATTGATTGTACAATCCATCGTTGAAAACTGTTCTACGATCTTGCTAAGCTTTGTGTTACGGGCCCCAGTTTGAATTAAACCCGAGTTCAGAACATACGGGCCACAATGCTTCATTATTTAATAATAAATTGTATGATTTTGATATGGTAATATGCTATGTACAGGTCTTTGTCGTCACTTTTGTTGAGCCTATACATGTATGTATAACTTGAATTTTAGGTTTCATTTCCTCGATATTATCAAATTTTGTATCAAACGCAAATGCTCTTTTTTTGATGGGCTGACAACACAGGTGTCATGTTTATAGTCATCCCATACAATAGTTGTACAGTGATGGCACAACTGCAACAGGCTTGGACTTTGAGCCTGTGAATTTCCCCTCAGTGCATGTATACAAAAGGGTTGCTTGACACTCGTCTCAAACCCCATACATTGTATGTTCATAAAACACTCTTTTGTGTAAACATTTCATAGCTATACAATAGAAAATATGTGCATTATCCTTATATTGCTACATGTATGTGCATCATAAAGCAGGTCCCGGGCTCCGTAACACAAAGCATTGCAATGGATTGCAAATTATGAAAGAACATTCCTGATTGGTTCCCGATCAGTATTCAAACAAAATCCGCGTGCCACAATGATTTTGATTGGTTGCCATTTTGCCATTGAGTCCTGTTGAAGCAATGTTTCCAACAGTCGAGTCTTTCAATGCATGCATCAAAATGACATTCAGGGAGGAAGAATTCTGATTCCAGTTTCTATGTGAATTCTATAAATGGGCGTTGCCATCGCAATGCAAGCCTAAGGGTCTTAGCCCCACCAATTTCCTGGGGTTAGCTTAGCCCACTTCGTTTTCACACTACGTTTAAGCAAAGTGGGCTAGAACGGTAAATAGTACGGTACTATCTGGCCCTGCGAAAATGTAGGGTTAGCCGGCTAACTGCGGTGCTAGCACCGTAATCGGTGCTAAGAGATGCGGTGTGAAATGGAACAGGGCTATTAAAGGAAAAGTGGATGTAAGCTTTAGCCTATCACAGTAGTTGAAATTGCACGC
The DNA here is from genome assembly GCF_037042905.1 of Lytechinus pictus. Lineage (NCBI taxonomy): Eukaryota > Metazoa > Echinodermata > Echinoidea > Temnopleuroida > Toxopneustidae > Lytechinus > Lytechinus pictus. The sequence continues at coordinate 27,908,450 of NC_087256.1, read as the reverse complement.
TAATCACGTGCTGTGTGGCAAAATCGTCAATATTCATGAGCTGTGCGATGCATGTAGTCCGGGGTCAAGAAAATAGTACGGGGTTAAGAAAGATGGTGTGAAAGCAACAAAAAAGTTGAATGGACAGTAAGGGGTTAAGGAAATACAGTGTGAAAAGCATATTCCTGTTATATGTCGCTGTAGCAGTTTCAGGTTGGGACACAGGCACATGCTCAGTTTTATACGGGGAATCCCAGTCGGTATTGTGCAATAAGCGTGTCCTGAAGACAATACTACTGAATTCCACCCCACCGGAACTGAATTTAATGGATTGATTGTTGTGAATTAAATGAAATACCAGGTTTTCTAACCAATGTGAAAGCAAAATACTTGTAAATAATTCCCAAAAGAAAATAACCACATCCTGAAAAGAGTACTCTTGAATTGCACCTCCACCGGAATTACAGATTGATCTTTCAATGAATGGAATAGACTTAAAGTAATGAACGAGATCAATTAGAATTTCAGTTTCAGTTTGTCGCCATATTTCATACATTTTACATTTAGATAGACATGTAAAGTTCAAAATGATACAAGATTATGAAATGAAATTGTTCTATTATTATGTGGTTTTAAAATACTCCAACCTCTTGCAACAATATATAGGTACAGGTACTGTGTGAGTAAAAAAACTTGACATCTCACAATCCCCAGTTTAAGGAAAAAATATGTCATGAGTGCATAATCATTAGAATTACACATGTATATGGCTGGGAAGACGATGTTCTCCCAAATAATTTGATACCATATTTATGTGGTATGTATTAATGCTTGGATGAGCAGGAGGTATTCTTTGCAGAGATGTAAATTTTTATTTGCGCCAAATCAAGGCATGACTGCAATGAATGAATCAAGATGCCAATGATGTTAGGATCTTACAACAAAACATCTTTTCAGTCGGTAATTTATGTTATAATTGTTTAATAAACATACATGTATTTTATTGTCAATTCTCAAGTTGATTTCATCAAAAAGGGATTAGCTACTATGTTTACTAACTCATTTAGGTTCTATGACATCATTGGCATCATGATTCATTCATTGCGGTCATGCCTTAATTTGGCGCGAGTCAAAATTCACATCACTGCAAAGAATACCTCCTGTGCATCCAAGCATTAACACATACCACATATTAAAATATGGTATCAAATTATTTGGGGAACATAATCTTTCCAGCCATACAGTATATAATAATAATAATGTGTTCATGGCATATTTTTTCCTTAAATGGGGGATTTGTGAGGTGTCAAGTGTTTATTTTTTACTCACACAGTAGTCACTCAGAAATGCCATAGTATGCAACATTAGAAGATTTTACCAGTGAATATGGAAGGGCATATGTTGGAAGCTAAACTTATGAATTATGGGCTCCGATAAGAAATAGAAGATAAGATAAGGCTATGTTTGTAAAACAATATCAATGTAAAAATTATACTGGCAGTGAACCAATTGATTTAAAGGTAAATGCTAGTTTTGGTAACGATATCAAAATGAGTTTGTACAGAATCCAATGAAATGACCACCAAAGTGTCTGTTTGTATAAATAAAACGCATGTGCCAAAGGATTCTGGAAGAAATTGTGTAATTGCTGAGAAATCAGCAAATAAGCACAGGATTCGGGTAGAGCGTCGGGCCCGACGCTCAAAGCAATAATTATACATAATAGCAGGGCCCGCTGGGAGAACAGTTTTCGGAACTGAAGCGGCTTCCCTGGGTAAATATACCTGTATTATTATTATTATTATTATTATTATTATACACAGTCCCACGTGCGCTTATCTGTGTTGGGGGAAGTTCAGTCTGAACATTTTTCAGCGTAGATTTCAAGATTTCACAAAGTTCAGTTTATGTAACTGTACCAGATCTAGATCCTCGATGATATACCGACAATTAAGCCTGGTTTTACAGACTTTCTCATGAAATCAGTGTTTACTGCAACTACTGGAATTTCTCTTTAACTACATCTGCTACACACCCTTGAAGAAAGAAACTGGTGAAGGGAAAACAATGTGCATGTGAATGTACCTTGTAAGCATTTGAAAACCTATAAAGATTGGAAGCAAAACATTATCCTATCAAATATGTATGTACACCATTGGAAAAATTAATTAGCTACAAAATGAACAATACTTGCAAGTTTATGCATCTTCACCACTTAACAGCAAAGTATTTCCTTGCGAGAAACATTAAAATTTGTGATTCTAAAATATGGTTGTTATTGTACTTTGTTCTGAATTCTCTCAGATAATCTCATGTGAGGATGTGTGTTTGTACATACTGTAGAAAGATTTAATCATTTTTTTGTTTTACAGATAATGAAAATAAGCAATAATTTGAAGAGGTTAATAACATTGAAAGTATTAATAGTGATAATTTTTCAGCTAAAAAAAATTATTGTATCGTTGTGAAAATTGTTTTAAAAAATACATTTTTAGTCTTTAAAACAGGAAAAAAGATATACACTAATTGATCTGTTTAGTTTCTTCATAGAAGTATGCAATTTATATCATGGGATTACTGATGATTTTTTTTCTTTCTCCATTCCCTATTTTTTTTGCTGTTCTATCTTACATTTTCCCCCGCAATTCTGTCCCTTACCTGATCACCCTGCTCCCTCTTCTCTTCTCACCCCTCCCCTCTGCCCCCCCCCCCCTCCTCTCTATTCAAAACTATTTTACTAATACAGGAACAGATGTTTGATTTATTTGCACACGTCTTTTGTGGAAATAGAGGAGGTATGTCCTGTATACATTCACTTATGAATTCACGTTATTGTACTCTAATGCAATTTTACAGTGGGGTTATGTTCAATCCTATGATTTTTTTTTCTTAAAGTCTTGGATTTTTCAAATGATATCCCACATTCGCATTATATCCTCATTTTACTGTCTCTTACTGCAAAGTTTGTTGATAATTCATCTCACCATATTTGTTTTTATGCCATTTCCGTGTTGATATACCGATATGTTTATTTCCTTTTACATTAAGTCCCATGTGTTTTCCCTTAATATGGAATTTTAAGAATCCATTCACTTAAACTCAAATAATCATGCAACCAGAAAATGTTAATCATCCAGTGTTGCTCTTGTTTTAATACATATCATAAATACATACAGACAGGGTATAGTGTAGAATGGTTTCACGTTACTTATTGATGCCTTTAAAGAAAAAAATAGTTTTCAAGTCACTCATTGATGCTACAGGAGAAAAATTACCCCCCCAAAAAAAAAAAAAAAAAAAATTCTGGGGCTACGTATTGAGCTAATACCACGCCCAAATTTGCTACATTGTACATCAGTTGGACATTGGACCTTTGTAGTTTTCCCAAGACTCTTGGGGCATTTTGGGGGCGAAAAATAGCCCTGAACCCCCCCCCCCCCATGTAATTTTTTTTCCTTGTAATGCCCTTTTTCAACAATACTTATCTTTTCTTTTTTTTTGGTTTTTTTTCAGGTTTCTCCAATGGCTTTTACAGTTTTGCTGATGATACAGACAGTGATAGCAGCACTGATTTTTCCTACAGACCTAATGCTTTTAGAGACAACAAGTCAAGCAGAGAGAAAGGTTTTTATATGATTAATGATTATATTGACATCTGGGAACCCTGATATTATTAACTCTTTTCATGCCAGAGCTGGTACTTGTTACTACAACAGGGAGCCCTTTGGTAATGAGCCCCCCCCAAAAAAAAAAAGTAGAGGGGGCCAAACATGATGCATAAAGCAAAAATTTTAGATAGATCGTGAGCGAGTAAAACAAGTGAGCAATAATTTTGACCCTCTTAATATGATTTAAGCTAATTTTGTAATAGATTTTAATAAAATATCTAGAGAATTATATCATGTTTCACCATTTTCCCTTTCCTCTTTTTTTTTTTTGGGGGGGGGTGGGTATAGCCTCCAACCCTCCATCTATATGCAAGTGACAGGGAGTGTCATGGTGTTGTGGTTCTGACAATGGCCTTTCAAACAGGCTGGTCCCTGTACACAGCAGATTATAGAATGTAGTATTCAATAGGTCAATTTTAAGTGGAGATGAATGATTGTATCATCAACAACCTCGACTGTAAGTGCAGATTTCTGGCCATTTGGTCAATAATAATATGCAGACATAATTGTAGCTCTGAGATAAAGAAATAATCGATGTAACTGCTTACAATGTGGATGTTCTTCATATCCTTCTTTTTTTCTTTTTTTTAAACAGATAATTCAAGTCCACCAAGTCCACCTGTCACTGTAAGTTATTATTTGATCTACAGGAAGTGTCTAATGTCAATAATGAATGCTGATGGGTGTTTATAGAGCTGTTCATAAGTTACAAATAAATTTACACAGAACTGGGGCCCGTAACACAAATCTTAGCAATGATCGTAGAACATATTTTTACGACTGATTGCATTGACTACAATGTACAATTAATCGTGAAAATCAAGCGTAGGATCAAGTGCTAACCTTTGTGTTACGGGACCCTGGTGACCCTTTCTTGTGCTAAATGATATATCCCTATGGCCCGTATTCTGAAGTCGGGTTTAAAGTTGTGGTTTAAGTATGGATAGCCAATTGTTACATGAATCATTTACAGTAGAGATATCATATTTCAGCTCATTTGGCTCTCAAATCATTCATAATTGTCTAGGAAGTATAAATAGATGATTGTCTTCACCATCAATGAATCAGGAAAGAGCACAGTTAAGTAAATATAAGAAACATACAACTTAATAAAATTTTGAAACTTTTGGCTCCCCATAATTTCAGCACAGAGTTTGGTCTAAGTTAAACCTGACTTCAGAATACAGGCCTATGTGACTAACTTGGCACCTGAGAATATGTTCCAGTCGTGGGTAAAGTTATGTGTCACTTTACTAATAGCTTTATGAAACACCCACCAGGGGCCCGTAGCAAAGCTTAGCAGGGATCGTAGAATTTTTTTTCTACGGTTGATTGCATTGACTACAATGTACAATCGTGTTGCGGGAGCCAGGTACCAATTTCCAGCTAAGACTTACAGAATTTCATGGTAAATTTCTTGCAATTGAAAATTCAGTTGTGTAGATATTTTGACAAGCGATGGAACAAATATTGCCTATTTATTGAAGTTACAATGTCACAATATTTGGATATTGTCTTTATATTTTGCCTGAGCTCTGGAATAGATTGTGTCTAGTTGGTCAGTGTGAAATAAATGCCTAACAATATTATTAGTAAAGTTTCCCTAAATCTTTCATTGGTAATTCTGACTCGTTCATTTTTTTTTAATACAGGAGGCTGAAAGGCGCCAAGCAGAGTTACGGAAAGAGGAGGAAAAACTAAAAAAACAGAAAGAAAAGCGGAGAGAGCGGAAGAAAAGAAGGAAAGCAAAGAAAAAACAGGAGAAAGAGGTTCGATACGGTGGCGGTGATAACAAGAAGAAAGGAAAGAAAGAAGTCGTTCCAGAATCATCAGAGGATGAGGAGGAGGAAGAGGAAGAAGAGGAGATTATAACAAATAAAGAAAATGTACAAGTAAGTCCCGAGCTACAAGAAATTTCTAGGTGTCTCTTATCAAGGGGTGCTATTTGGGGGCGTCGTGGTCTAGTGGTACTGACTCTTTCGTCTTTCAATCTGAGGGACGTGGGTTCAATTCCAAGCCATGGCGTGCTTTCCTTCAGCAAGAAATTCACCCAGATTGTGTTGCACTCAACCCAGGTGAGGTGAATGGACACATGGGAGAGAGGGGGAGGGGATTAGAGGTGGAGAGATAGAGAAGGGATAGATATTCCATTTTGAGTAAAGAGTCAATTGTTAAATCTGCACCTTTTTATCTCCTGTACAATTGAGCATTTACTGCACCACCACCCAGGACTTAAAGGGGAATCCAGCCTTGGCCATAAAATGTTGTGTTGGGAAGGAGAAAAATAGATTAAACAGAATGGTGAAAGTTTGAAAGAAATCGGACAAGCTATAAGAAAGTTATAGCTGCTTTAAAATTGAGATCACTAATACTATGTAGATTTCAAATTGGCAACTGGGTAAGTAAACTATGACAAGGGGCAAGGACAACTTTCCCATAGGCCATGTACTTTATTATCAGGGATTTGTGGTTTTCTCCTAAGTACCCATTCCCCTGGGGCAGTAATCTAAATATAACCCAGGTAGTATATTGTTTTATGTCCTCATGAAAGAAAAATATAATTTGAAATAAAACTTTTAGGAAAAATGACATTTTAGCCATAATATGTATTGGAGTACATGGAAGAGTAGTCCTTGCCTTACATCACTATGACATCCCATATGCAGCCAATTTGAAGTCTCCATGGGTATAGTGATTACCAATATTTACAACTTTTACAAATTCATAACTTTCTTGTTGTTTGTCCAATATTGTTGAAACTTTCACCTATCAACTTGTCTGATTTTTCTTTTCCTTATAAAAACAAGTTTTTATTTCGGTTGGATTCCCCTTTAATAACACCCTGGCAATAGTCTGCAGGCACAGACCCTGATTGAAACTTTGATAGAAAAAGTAAAATTGGGTCTCCTTTTAAAGACTAGTACATATAAAACTTTGTGTTTCAATCCATTCCAATTCCTGAGCGAGAGCAATGAGGCATTATAGGCTGCACATTCAGACCCTTAACGCGAGTGAAGGGTTTACACAGCAGACTACCCTGGCAGTGCTTTCTGAATTAAGTAATGAATTACATGACGTGGATCAGCGATCGCAGCTGGGCACACAATGCTTGGCTCTCTTCAAGAATGCTTCCCTCAATAGATCCTATTCTATTATAAGAGCACAAAAAGCCATTTGAGGACACATGATATAAGGTGCCTGGATCCATCCACAGCTTCCCTGGGATAACAATCTGTGGAAAATGTGACATGTGTGAAAGGTCCCATTGTATTGCCCATTGGAACCAGCCTTCTGAGGCACTCAGGTCAAAGGTCGGATCTAATGTTATGAAAACCAATCAAGGCTGTCTAAAGATAGCATTCTTCATCCTGATCTTGTTCACAGATTGTTTAGCAGACATCCTCAGTGTAACCTTCTCTGACTGTCTAGCCACTTCAATAACGATTCCTCTGTTTGGCTTAAACATCCGCACACCCTGTTATTGTTGGATCTGCTGAACCGGGTTACATTGCTTTGCATTGCAGCTCGTCATGGAGATTTCGCAACGGATTGCAGCACAAATGATCCTCTGGTTGAAGTTGCGCAATCTATTCTAGAAATGCTTGACAGTGTTCGTCTGCTTCACCTGTGCCTCGTTATGTTTTATGGATATATGCAGTGTTTTTCAGCTGTGAGCCATGTTGTGGACCGATGCTTGTCTCGCTCTGAGCGATTTGTCCGACTTTGACATTCGCATCCTCGGTGGCTGTTTCGCTCATGTGATTATGTTGAGCATGTTTATTGTGTCCTGTGCTGTGGCTATAAAACTTTGGCAGGTGGATAGGAAGGTTCGTATGTACAAGAGGCAAGAGTTCCATATGCACCCCCCACTAAAATTGAAAATAAAACATGGAGAAGGTTCAGAATAATATATCCAGCTCTAATAAAGAACATATATGATGGGGGAGTGGATATGCATACCAAAATATGGCTTTATTCCATCAAATTTCGAGCAGGATCTAGTGCGTGTAATTGTCCATAGACATCGGTTTATTTAGTCAGTAAAGGGTCTGTCAGTCTAGACTAGTCGATCTATCGGCTGATAATCGTTGAAATACCCCTTCCGGTATCAGCGCTTCTCGCTAGCATAGCGGGAAGAGGTTTTGACTGCAGATAAAATGAGGTGAGTTCGAGTCCCAACTAAGGTAAGCAACAGTAAAATGATAGAAAAATCTGAGGTGAACGAATTGGAAGTCTCAACAATCTTTTGTTATTTTCCAAACTAACAACCGAACTGAACTAACTTTTTAAACTAACTGAACTCTTGGAGATCGTCACAGGGCTATTTATAAATGTTACAGTCGCACGCGTGGTCCGTGGCGGCACTGTTGAGGTCACGACCCAACGCACCATGCGTGCGCCCACGATCTCCATACAGCCCTTTCTCTTGTTGTATCAACCAGTCTTCCTTCATTTGTATTAATCAATCTGAGACGTCCCAATTTACTTTCAGGTGTTTTATTTTCCTTCTTTAAAGCTTATTTCAGGATTGAAAATTTTGCTTTTCGTCTGCTAGAGAGTTCTATGTATTGCACCCTACGCATTGCTCTATGCACACAGGAATCCATTACCATTACCCTGCATGCAATTCTTATGCACACATATCCAATGGGGTTATCACAATTTTGTGATAGTCATTTGAGTTACAATATGAATAACAATATGCAATGTACTATACCCTGGTATAGTACATTGTTTGTTTGAGGTTACTTATCTTGCATTAGTGGGAATGCGCTGTATTCACAAATTTCTGTGGGGGGGTAGGTAAGAAAGTGAAAGTGTAAAATGTCTGACAACTTGTGAAGGAGCTTTAGCGGAGAGGCCGGTAACTAAGGAATCATACATCCAATATAACCCTGTCACTCTCACTGCACTGTCACCAGACACTGCACTCACTCGCATGCACAGAATACGTCCGTTCCGGCCAGGGGTTCTGTGGAGAGTGTTCACTTGTGTGTGTTTATATGTGTTCGTATTGTACTATAGGTTCCCGCTGGTGGGTCATGTGACTCCGTACGTGAGTAGATGTAGTCTGCTTCTGCTTAAACTTACTAATCTAACCCCTCTAACACCATAGAGCAAAGGGATAGAATAGTCACGGGGGCTCTTTTTCGCATTTAAAACTTCAAATAGGATTTTGTGCAGTCATTTTAAAGTTTTTGATAGAAACTTTGGAGTTTATTAACTGCCCTGTTTGTTTTCTTCATTACAGGCAAATTCATTAAATGGAGATTCAACAGCAACCTCCCACATTGACAAGTCTTCCAAGGCCCAAGACGTCAACGGCGAAAGATCAGCCGACGACCATTCCCAGACCAATATAAACTCACACTTTGAAAGCAATTCCAACCATCGAAAGGAGGTCCATGACGGCCATCAGCAGGGGGAAGGAGACGGCGGGAGAGGGAGAGAAGGTGTAGTAGAAAGAGGAGGAGGCGACGGCGATGGAGCCAAGCCGACGGAGGGAAGGAAAACACAGACAAAGACCAAAAAAGCTGCAGGAAACCCCAATATACACAATCCTGGGTAGGTTTGAGTTTAATGGCTCAATTTTTAGTCGCCAGTGGTGGATCCTGGATTTTGAAATAGAGGGGGCACAAATGACAATTTCTTAGATTTAGCTGTATTAATATGAATGTTCAATGGGCAATTTTCGAAAATATAGAGGGGGCATGCACCTTTGATGACCTCCGCCTGGATATGCTACTGAGTTGTATATGTACATAGAGGTTAGGATGCAGGAGGAACAGAGAGAGAGAGAGAGAAGCTGCAGGGATTGTATGAAAATTTTGGTTGCATAATTTTCTTGCAACATTTGATTTGGTCTTCATTTCTTGGAACAAACTTAAGGTTGCTGTCTCTGCCATGCATTTCCACCTTGGAGACGTACCAAGTCTTGCGCTTCAGGTGAGAGACTCCCTCCTTTGGAACTCTTGCTCCAACCCCCCACCCCAAATCTCCTCACACCTGTTTCATGGCCTTTTATCATATTGTACAAAATGCCTACGATCTCACGTGGAGTCACAGAAAATCTCGGGCATAGCTGGTCTTTGAGTTTGGCATCTCCGATCTTGTAATTTTCTTTTCCTCTTTTTTTTTTCTTATCTCCAGGATGTCGGATTCAGAAAGCGATGAAGAAACCCAAGGTCTAGATATGAACAGTGCCTTTTTTGCCCGAGCTGCCAGCGGTGTGGCCAAAAAACAGAACCCTGCCCCTGCTTCAAAGACCAAAAAGAAAGGGAAAGGAAGAAAAGACGAATCTGAATCCGTAAGTAGGCTAATTACCTTTGCATTTTGCATCACGTGATGTTGTAGACTCAGAAGAAGACATTAATTCAAGCTTTGATTTGTAGAACTATAGTCTTTTAACCTAGTGACCCAGGCTATGTTTCATGGAGAGGACCCAGCAAGGCACATCATGAATGTCCATTCCATTCCATTCAAGTGAGGTGCCAGAATCTGACGTTGCCCATCAAAATGTGTACTCCTTATTTTTATGGCAACTTCGTACGATGTCAATGGGTTGTATGCCAGTTGTAGCATCATTAAGCCAAGAGAGGAATGTCAAGCGCTGGCATCCTCGTGCTCTCTTTCCTTCTATAGCACCAGTAAGGGCCACTGTCTCTAAAGGCCACCACACACCTTACGACTGGTCGGCGACTCGATTTCAGAATAAAATGTAGTAGAATTTGATGCTAATATTGAGACTTGGAATATCTTACTGTGTAATGTTCTAAATCATCGTACCAATACCTATGTTCAAATCTGTGACTATGCTATCATCCTCCTTAGAATAAAAGCGAATTCAATATCTAGTCGTAATGACGTCATAGCAGTCGTACGATTGACTACGATTTGAAACTAATTTGGCCTTTACTCAACAATAAAAGCTTGCAATCTTTCAAAATTGTTATATTAGTATTCTTTCAATTGATTTCAACCTCAAATAAAATGATATGTCCCATTCACATTTTCAGAAAATAAGCAAAATGCGATTTGTTCCAAAATCGGATCGCGAACAGTCGTAAGGTGTGCGGTGGCCTTAAGGCGTTCTTACGGAGAATGTGGCCCAAGAAGCGTATCTGTCGAGTTGCTGTAGTATGTAGTAAAGACGGGGACGAATTGGCCTTTTCAGGGACATCTATATTGCTAACATGATCACTCAATTATCTTCTTTCTGTGCAAGAACCATATTTTATGAATATATCACTGATTTGGAATGATTCAGGTGGGTGTTTCATAAATAATAATAATAATAATAATAATAATAATAGACAGTTCTTGTATAGCGCATAACACATTATAAATAACGTCTCTATGCGCTTCCAAAGGACTTGGATATTATTACCCTGGCTTTAGCCCCGCAGCCTTTTACAGCGCTGTGGCATTTCAAGGAATAAATTCCTGCCAGGTACCCATTCACCTCACCTGGGTTGAGTGCAGCACAATGTGGATAAATTTCTTGCTGAAGGAAACTACGCCATGGCTGGGATTTGAACCCACGACCCTCTGTTTCAAAGCTGTTTGGACTGTTCATATCAAATACTAAACAAATTTTGTTTTCCGAAAATGGACTTGCAAAAGGATTGTGTATCATGTGCTGGGCTTATGTGAAATCCCAAGCATTACATGTCCGTACTTCTTGTACTAGGAGTCTTTTTCCTTTTTTTTTTTTTTTTTTACTTTGCTTGGAAACAGCATGTTTGTTGTCTGTGGTTACTCACAATGCTAATATATTTTTCACATGTATGTTGCCATCAAAGATTTACAACCCATGATGTGAATAATTTGCTAACTCTGACAAAAATAGTCTGGGGCCCGTAACACAAAACTAAGCAATGATCGTAGAACAATTTTTCTACGATCGATTCCATTGACTACAATGTACAATCAATCGTAAAAATCAAGCGTGCGATCAATCGCTAACCTTTGTGTTACTGAACCCTGATGGCTTTTTGGTCTCAGGGGGGTATTTCATGGCAAGATTTGTCACTGATATTGATGTGTTCTGAGCCAATCAGCTGTAAGGATTTCAGCAGCTTGTCAATGAAAATCACTGACAAATCTTTACATGAAACAGTCCCCAAGTCTCACTGGGTGATAACTAAATTATTTCATTTATGAGATTAATAATACTCTTTTATGACTATTATGTAGTCATTGTTCCATACAATGCAAAAGTTTCCTAGCTAGTGAATAATCTCATTTAAATGGGTTTTATCATTTTTCTGTTTCACTTTACATTAAACAGCCACCCTGTAAGGTTTACTGTATACCAAATAAAAATTAATATTTTGATTTTGAAATCTTGTATAGCCCAACACATTTGAATAAGTTTTCATATCAATTTGTACATTAAATAGATCTTTAGAAATAAACAAATTTACGAAAGTTTTGATTTACTTTCCCTTCCTTTACAGTTAGAGGATATGGATCCACAGACTCTTGAAAGCAGAAAGTTAGCAGGTTTGTACCCCATTTGATAGAAAACTTTTATTAGTAAAAAGAAAATAATATATTCCTTTCACATACAGTAGAATGTATATATTATAATTTCTCCTGTCATTGAATGAGGAACCTATTTATACTTTTAACCCTTATTTGCATAGTCTATATTCAAGATATTTTATGAAATGAAAAATAAAAGTATGTACATTTAGTGCTGTTGTCGGGAACAAAAATCCATGTCGACATGTCGCTTAAAAATTAATCCCGACATAGACAATGTCGACATGAAAGAGGGACTGTAATTTAGCCTAGGCTCCCGAACATTAAAAAAATCATTCGATCGTGGAACATAACACTCTCAATCAAATGTATTCACCTTGACACGAGTGATATCCCCACACTAGATCTAGATTTATATAATACAGGCTCAGTTCGGGAAACATTTTCACTAAGTTAGAGTGAATTCACTTCCAAAATCATAGATTAATCCACATTTTTTTCTGGAGAATCAAGTTTTTGTACCACGATCCGGTCTCGAAAGCATTGCGCAATAACACTTGGAGCCAATTTGAGAATCACCAATTACAACAGTGATCATTGCGTATTATACGCTGGTACAAATGTGCTGCAAACGCAAGCTCCTCAAATTGACCAAAAAAATGAAAATCGACCGATAATTTCAGTATCACTTCCGCTTTGATCCATGCAACGATCTCCAAACGAAGGAAGGGAAGTTTTCTGTGACTTTGTGATATGAAGTAAGCGCTCAATTGCGGCGGTCACAACTTTGACAAAAACACATGTTCGCTGCTGCTCACGTTTATGTGAAAAGTAATACATTGAGGAGCAAAGTATTATCAAGCACGGTGAATAGCGATGGGTACAGTGAATGCTACTACGCTACGCTCGCTATAGCGCTAGATACAGATCTAGAGCAATCGTCGGGATCGAGGGTGGCTCGATCGGGCAGGCCGGCCCCGCACTGACGTATTTCTGCTGCCGCGCAGCTCGCAGGTATTCTTTTTTCATTTAATGCGCTGCTAAGCTGAATAAACCTTTTAATCGCGCCAATTACTGTGGATAAATGCTTCCAACTTTTCAGCTAAACTTTACACTCGTGACTTTAGGCTAGACCCCTTTTTATTTTATGTTTACATGTCGATGTGGGTGCGTGCATGTCGACATGTCGGAAACATTGAAAATCCTTTGTATGTCGACATCATTGTCGATATGAGGCCTATCGACAACAGCACTATGTACATTGTATCATGGGATAATCATATTTTACAAAACTATTACAGAATTTGGATGAAGTGAAGTGAAAAAAAGTGAAGAGTCATCATCTGCCTTCGAATTGTGAAACAGTTTCTCTTCATGTATGTTGTGAAAAATTTAAATAGTTCAATGACATTTGCTCTGGCGTCAATTGCTCTGATGGAAAATCTGCACAATTTCCAAAATTGAATAAACCCTAATCCTTATTGTTATATATATTCTGACCCCAAAATCTATTACAATCATAACTCTAACCATATGCCCTGTGAGATCTGAAGACTGGAGCAAATGTTGCAAGAGCAGTCTTGTCACCCAGTAAACGGCAGGTTTACCCCTCTTTTTTCAAATGGATAAAATAGTTAAAGAGAAATTCCAGTAGTTGCAGTAAACACTGATTTCATGAGAAAGTCTGTAAAACCAGGCTTAATTGTCAGTATATCATCGAGGATCTAGATCTGGTACAGTTACATAAACTGAACTTTGTGAAATCTTGAAATCTACGCTGAAAAATGTTCAGACTGAACTTCCCCAACACAGATAAGCGCACGTGGGACAGTGTATAATTATTGCTTTGAGCGTCGGGCCCGACGCTCTACCCGAATCCTGTGCTTATTTGCTGATTTTTCAGCAATTACACAATTTCTTCCAGAATCCTTTGGCACATGCGTTTTATTTATACAAACAGACACTTTGGTGATCATTTCATTGGATTCTGTACGAACTCATTTTTATATCGTTACCAAAACTAGCATTTACCTTTAATTTATTTATTTAATCATTCTTATTTTACCAGGGTGACTCTGTCAGCGGGTCAAACACTGTAATACTTAAAGGCCCTGGAATACAATAACGAAAATACATTAGAAAAACAATAACAAAACATGCACATGAAACTTATTGTCGGCTACATTTAGTTCAGTAGAGTGGATTCAGCAACCACATGGTGTCTGGCATGTGAAATTGTTTATTGGTATACTAATATTGGTGATAAATATAGATATATATGATATATAAGATATATTTTATTGTATTTAGTGAATGTGAAGTCATTTTCTAATGGAATTTTATGAGGGGTGTTGCCTAGTTTCGGGTCACTTTCCAGAATCTTGCTGAAAATGTGTGTTTAGAAGGTGCCTGCCTTACATCCTGCGGCAAATGATTGCACTCCACTGCGCCAACATGGGAAAAAGCTTGTTTGCCAGAATTTGTCCATGCTTTTGGTATCAAAAGTTATTGCAGTTTCTCATTTTGTCATTAACAATTATGTTGCAATGTCTCACCAGTAATATAGCTATTGTGGTCGGCGATTAAGCAGCGTGGTAAATTTTTTATCACCGTGCATCATGATTAAAAATGGTTTCAGACCACCCATGATTTCAAATAAAAAAGTGTTTGTAAATACAACTCCTGGTAGAGAAGAGTTGAAATTTTAGTTTTAATCTGTGATCTTGTTTATTGCATAATTTGCAATAAGCGTTCTTTCGTTTGATAAATGTTAGTTTTAATCTGTGATCTTGTTTATTGCATAATTTGCAGTAAGCGTTCTTTCGTTTGATAAATGTTAGTTTATTTTGTAAGATTTGCCAGTAGTTAGATTAACCAGATAGTTGTATAAGTGACAATACTACTGTACCTTATGTAAATAAACCTAGAAATAAATGAATAGTGCATGGTTATCATTCAATTGAGCTTTTAAGACAACTAACTTGGCCTCGACAAACTTTGTATTTCTGTGAAATTGTGACCACCACTCAGAAGTCTCTAGCTAGCATGTTGTCACAAACATAAGATTTCTTAGTGATATTATCCTCGTTTATTTTCTTTTTCCACAGTGAAAGGCAATGAGATGGCCAGCGAGGGAAACTACCATGCAGCTATCAAATTTTTCTCAAAAGCAATAGACCTAAATCCATTGGATTTCAGGTAAGATCGTGGTCCATTTCCTCAAAGCTAAATAACAACTGATGTTATCAATCATTCATATTAATCAATGTCACTTTCAATTGCTAAGTACTGTACTGCAGGGTGCAGGTCATCTGAAAGGTCAAGTCTCAAACAAAAAGTTGGTTTGAGTTTGAGAGTTATACTATTATACTTTCCATTTGTTGCTGCATTGCAAATTTGAGGATTGCCATCGAAAGTTAATAAAGACTATCAAAACTCTCATAACATCATTTTGTAATGGATTGTGACAAATATATATATTTCCCCAGGGTTTTGAAGCTTCATATCCCACTGATTTTTCAGCAAAATAAGATTAAAGTAAATATTCGATGATCTTTGTAGGTTTGCATGGTGGAGTTTATAACGTGGAGAACGTTTACGGTTCACCATGTGCAATATGAAGAAGTTAATATTGTCGTGCTTTGTCTGAATGAGCATTAACTCTCCATCTCTCCTCTTCTCTTCTTTGACAGGTTCTTTGGAAATCGCTCTTTTTGTTATGATCATTTACAAATGTATGACCAGTAAGTATAAATCCCTTTAAAATCCTTTAGGCTTTTTAGAGGGCAATTCCATAAGATGATCAACCTTTTTGTACATCCGACCCCCATTTTTCTCAAGTCTTACTTTACTTCATAAACTGACCAAGTCATGATATTTTGAGAACATTATAGACTATCAAAAGAACAAGAAATCAGAGACAGAAAATTTAATGAAGGTCCCATATATAGGGGGTCGGACATACATAATTTACGGAATTGCTATACAGGGACCACTGGATCCTAGTAGCTATTGGTTTACTTGTTGACTACTAAATTCTGTCATTCCCATATGCTTTGTACATGGACCTTCCAGTGCCAGGCGGAAACTGTTAATAAAACCTGCTTGTGAATTAGAACTTGAAATTATTATTATTATTGAAAGCCTAAGTGGCTATGATAGTTTTATGACCAAGAATTATTTCATGATTTCGTCTTCAGCAATAATAAAAGTTTGGGGAACGCATTGTGCGTTCAGTGCAGTTGTCCTGCGGAAGAATCGAGATAATTGGTGTGATTTTGGTGATTGCATTGCTTTTCAGCAAATCATAGACAGCCCTTAACACTAATTTTGAGATGTTGCTGTCATTATCCAAATTTACAACCAGAATCACATTCATCTTTAAAGATGGATGCCAGTTGTAGTAACAATTTCTAAATGAGTTCTTAAAGAATCCAATGAAATTACCACAAACATGTATGTATGTATGAATTAAATATATGCGCCAAAGAATTCTAGAAGATTGTGTAATTGCTGAGAAATAAGCATGATATTTACCAAACTGTCTGGTCTGTTTCCAAGTCATTATAATAATACACTTCCCACATGTGACTATTTGTGTTGGCGATCTTCAGTGTGATCGTTTTTCAGCGAAGATTTCATGATTTCACAAAGTTCAGTTTATGTAACCACCAGATCTATATCTAGGATGATACAGTGACAAATGACATTGGTTTTACAGACTTTCTCATGAAATCAGTGTTCATTGCTGTTACTTTCATTCATCTTTAATAACATAATGCATGTTTGTTTTTATTCTTCAAACAGTGCATTGAGTGATGCTGACCAAGCAATCCTCTTGGACAAGACATGGCCAAAGGGTCACTACCGAAAAGGCCGTGCCTTGAGTGGTCTTAAAGTGAGTCAAAGTTTCTTATCAGATCTTGATATTAATCCAAGACCATAGCCTTGGATGGCCCTATCAGTCCTCAATGCCCTCTCATTCATGGGAGATTTTTTTTTTGGTATCCCTTTTTGATTTTTTATTTTAGCTTTGTATTTGGTGTCTTCTTGA
Organism: Lytechinus pictus; assembly: GCF_037042905.1. Taxonomy (NCBI): domain Eukaryota; kingdom Metazoa; phylum Echinodermata; class Echinoidea; order Temnopleuroida; family Toxopneustidae; genus Lytechinus; species Lytechinus pictus. The sequence goes on along the minus strand of NC_087256.1, from coordinate 27,891,263 downwards.
CTTTTTGTGATTTTTTAAAATAAATTTTTGCTGTACTTTGGAGAAAAAAAAAGAAAAGTGGCCTTGCCCTAAATGTATCAAAATGTAAGGCTGGTGATTTGTGTCTATAACCTCTCTGATAAAGGAACCTTTTTTTCACAAATCGTTTTCATGTCATTGTTGGGAAGAGCCATTCCAAAGTATTTCAACTTAAAATACCCCCTTATTGGAAATATAACATGAAATTTCTGAGATGTTTGTGCTGAAAAATCCATGCCAGATCTTTTTACGTACCGATAGACCTGCTGTTGTACAATTCAAACTTCTTTATAAAAAGGGAAGTGCATATACAGTATATCTTTCCAAATTTGATAACTCCAAAATCTTAACCATAAGCTTGTATATGTTCTTCATTTACTTATTTAGGTCATCCAGCTCCTTATTACCAGTTTCTTTTACATTCAAATCAATGATCAGAACCAAGAATTGTCTTAGTATTATTTTTTTCTGTAAAGTGAAAATGTATAATTTCTTGCAGGGCTAAATTAGTCCAAGTCCAGGGTCTTGGATACCCATCTAATTGCCTCAATGCCCCTCATACTCGCCTAGGAGTAATGTTTGCCCTTTAAGATTTTTTCCCTTTTTGTGCTGTACTAAAGAAATGTGATCTATACAAAAGTTATATGTACCTTGCCCCCCCCCCCCCAAAAAAAAAAAATGAGAAAGCATGAATTAAATACCTAATGATCTTTCTGTTTGTTTTCAGCTTTATACAAATGCAGAGGCATCCTTTGAGCATGTCTTGAAACTTGATAAAAACTGTGCTGAAGCGATCCAAGAGCTGAGGACAGTCAGAGTCTATCGGCTTATGGTGAGTGGTTTAATCTTATTGGTCTACACCAGCTTGGTCTACTTTCTGTATCGTCTGAGCCCACCTGGGCCTCGTCTTAGAAAGACTTATGATTGATCCGATCAATCGCAACTATGGACGGCCAGCAACGTCAACATCTATTACGCATTTTTGTTCAAAGTTTTTTCTAACTATGATGTTTATTCATGCATTCATTGTTTTATTGAAAATTCACTGTGCTTCTCTTTGCATACAATTACAAAGGACATTGTGCAAGTTTTTCATAGAAAAAATTATGACATTGTTGGATTTCCATAGAGTTAGGATTGATCGGATCAATCGTAACTCTTTGTAAGACGGGGCCTTGGTCTATTCCTTCTTTTCCTACAAGTTCGTCTCAATGCCTGAATTCCTATTTAGCATTTTTTCTAATTTCCCGTTGGGCTATACACATTTCATCTAATATTCATACCACTTAGTCTAGGTGGTTAGATGAACTGCTTTTGAACCAAATTTTGTTTTGACAAAGTGAAAAAAGACCCAAGAAGTTATTGGACCAACTTGGTTTTTAGTCGTAATGTGAATTAGACTAAGTCGGTATTAGACCAAGTATAATTTATAACTTCAATGAGATTGAAGGTACTGTGGTCAAGTGTTCTAGGGCCTGGTCTAGCACCTGAGTCGAGCCTTAAAAGACAGGGCTGCGATCCCTAGACTGCCTTACAAACCCCTCACTCAAGTTAAAGGGTCTGAATGCACAGACTACAATGAATGATGTACTAAAGACCCTCTTGAAATTGAAACAGCATATTTGACATGTTCTTGTTTTCTGTGTAGACCCAATTGCTACCTAAAGTTTCAATCAGGGTCTTTGCCTGCAGACTATGTGATCTCTCACACAGCAGTTCTATGGAGCAAGGCATTTTAACGTCTTTGTTCTTATATTGCTATTACACGAACCGCAGTGTGGCTGCAATGATGCAACACCTATCCGCTCCAGTCTTGCATCAGTTCTTATTTTTTTTAATCGACTAGGACTCACTGCTGGTTTTTTCGTTATGAAAAACTTCCATTAGTTGATAAAAGAGCAAGAACTGAAAAAAGACCAGAGTGTGTAGGCGGTGGTGGCTGGTTTTCAGCATCAGACTTGTTGCTGATATTTTGCTTCACATGATCAGACTTGTGAAGGCAAAAGCTGGAGCCTCTGCTTAGATAATAGGCTAGTATTGGTATGGCTTTCTTGGGTTATTCCTATAATATTATGATACTGTTTGAAAATAGCGCTGTATCTCTACATTATGGTATTATGATAACAATGATAATAATAATGCATCTTATAGAGTGCAAATAGCAACACTGTAACCTGCGTAGATCCCAAGGTGCTTCGTGCCTATATTACCGCGGCTGTAGAATACAAACGTTTCTAGGAAAGAATATTCATATACCCATTTACTACACCTGGGTTGAGTGCAGCACAATGTGGATAAATAATGCTGTTCCCTTCTTCCCCTACAGGAAATGGGTTTTGGTGCGCAACAAAGCGAAGAAGCTATCTTACAATTTGACACAGTGCAAGCCGCACTGGAAAACCTACTCGCACAAGGGGATCTACCCGTCAATGGGGAAATGGATGAAGTTTACGTGTCGGATGATGAAGATTACATAACCCAAACCATTCAAGAGAGCAAGCTCGAGTAAGTCCTTTTGATTTAATCTCTTCTCATTCATGAAATTGGCAACAATCGTGAATTTTCTATTCATTTGCATACTTAGAGAAAATGGAATATGGATATAACAAAGGTGAAAATTAATGGAAATTGCAACATTTCATCGTAAGATTGCCAATTTGCATTTTAAAATTGTGATTGTATATGCTTTTTTTGCGTTGCCAATTTTGAGAGTGTCTCTGAGGAGGAGGACTACATAACCCCAAATAGTACTTTAACTCCATAGACATACAAAAGTTTGACTTCATCAGCTTTTTTCTCAAATCGTTTTTTTTTTCTTACTATCTTACAGAGTTTAGAAAAAATGAACATAATTCTATGACATAGGTGAAAATAAATCATTGCAAAATTCAATTTTGAAATTGCTAGATTGTATTTTAAAATAGTGGTTTTATATTTTTGCATTTCCAATTTTAAGAAAAAAATGATTAGAAAAAATGATATGGCTTTTGAATCATTTTTGACAATCTGACCTTCACTCTTGGAGTTTTAATGATCCTTAAAAAATAAGAAATGTCACATATGCAGACCTGCCAACCAGTACGTTTTAGCCGTATTTAGTATGTTTTTTTTATTACAAAATCGTAATTTATTGAGAAAAATCATTTCTATATGTCTCTATTTCATAAAACGTACACAAATATGGTTATTAGATCAATGTAATTTCAGGTAACTTGTTTTTTTTTCAATCATTTTGTAAAAACCAGGGTGAGATATACCCAAGTTCCAATGTTTTTTTTTTTCATCTGCAAGAGCAGTGCGCATTTTAGCTTGCATGCAGCTTGAGCGCCGTAATGGGCGAGTGCGCCAAGCATTTTGTTATGAAATACACTTTTTTTGGGAAAAATACAAAATATTTATCTCACACGGTAAAAATACTGATTTTTCTTGTCAAAATACTGATTTTGTGGGATAAGAATACTGAAAATGCAAAATACAACTTGGCAGCTCTGCATATGTTCCTCTTTTCATTTTCAGTTTTACTTGCACCACCCTTTTCTCCTCTCTCTTTCCTTTGCTTCCCTTTTCCACTCTTATAATTTATATTAAAAATTTTATCATTATTATCGTTATCATTCCTATTATTCAAATTACTTTCCACTTTTTGTTGTCGCTTATACGCTCTATTTTGGTATTTTGTAGATTATGTATTTTAATTTCGTTTTCCACCCGTCTCTTGTATATAGGTTATGTTAATTAGTATTGAAACTATGTTTAGGGACTTGCCTTCTTTACAAGCTCTGCTTTTCTTGGCAAGTCCCTCCGTTCAGATAATTTTATCTTCAATATTTGTTATGAAATTTTATACAGCTGTATGTATTATTTTGAGTATGTATTATTTTGAACATGTATTTACACTGTACTTGGATTATATCTTTTGTTTGAACGGAAATGAATAAATAAATAAATAAATAAATAAATAAATAAATATGGTACAGTAATCCTGGTCTTAAATGGGGCTCACTACTATTTCTATTATGTTTACTTTGAACTCCAGCTCAAGAAATCCTGAAAATTTGAAATCCTTGTGGATAGGTAATCTACAACCAACAGTTTCCGAAAAGGAATTGAAGGACCTTTTTAAACCGTGAGTATAGTTGCTTTGATGTTTAAAACTGCAGTATGATAATTCATTTTGAATTGATTTAAACATAATGCACATATATGTATGTCATATATATGAATTATCTCATAACTATTAGTGACTAGTTCATACAGATCTGAAGTATTGAAAGTGGTTAATGCTTGAAATATCCTACATAAAATAAAATTTCTCATGTTATTATGCCTCTGGCCACATTTGGTTGCTGAAAGCATTATGCTTTAGGGTCATCGGTCTGTATTCACTCTTGCGGTAACTAAAGAGCTGTTTGATGGATCAACTTCGAACTTTCTCCAAGTATGCATATCGGAGTGACGATGATCTAGTAAGTTTGAGGGGTAACAACGTCATTGTATAGGTTCTGGCTATTATATGCCTGAAAGTATCTTATTCTTGAGATAACTTAAGAACCATCTGAGGGTTCAACTTCAACCTTAGCTCATATGTGATATGATTGTGTTTATGTAATGCTATGATCTTAATTTGTGTTGACAGATTTGGCGAGGTCTCCAGTATGAGACGAATGCCGGAAAAGTTTTGTGCCTTTGTAAATTACAGGGACCCGAGAATGGCCAGCAGAGCTATGGACAAACTACAGGTATGCAGCAGTTATTGATTGATTAGAAAGAAAATATGAGTCATCGTAATAATAATAATAATAATAATACAGGTATATTTACCCAGGGAAGCCGCTTCAGTTCCGAAAACTGTTCTCCCAGCGGGCCCTGCTATTATTGTAATGTTCCAGAGATTCTGAATAGTATTTTAAGTTACACTTGATTAATCTGGGGTCGAATGGATTGACTTCCTTCACCAAGAAATTGATCCACATTGTGCTATACAGGTGAGGTAAATGGGTACATGGCAGGAATTTATTCCTAGAAGCTCTGAGCGAGTAACAGTAGCTCGGCTGAAGCCAAGGTAATTATGCATTATTTACTGTAGAGTGCTTAGACTTCTGATGAAATGTTGTGGATCACCATATAAGTCAGTCACTCAGTCAATGAAAGAGTCAGTGAATGAGCGAATGAATGAGTGAGGAAGGGAGGCACCTTTACATGATTCATATTCCTAGAACGTTATCCTACAATGGAGAAATGAAGTTGAGGCTGAGGATAATTTCTAACTCTTTAAAAGGAAGTATAATTGTTAATCAGCTCAGTCGGTAGAGCGGGGTTTTGGTGACCTGGGTTCGATTCCCCCTTGGTGCACTAGTGCCCTTTGGTGAGGCATTTATCCTCACTACCAGGTCCCTTGGAGAGGATCTTATGCCTTAGGTCCTCTGGTTGCTTGCTGACAAGCATTCATGCTTTCTTAGCAATGAGGTAAAAAAATCATCACCTTGGGCCCGTTTCAGACGCAACTTTGCCATTATGGCAACTAGCATGGTAACCTTGATCATAATTGGCTGCTGAGCCCCATAGCCATGGTAGTTGCCATAATGGCAAATTTACAACAGTTGCAAGTCCTTTATGAAATGAGCCCCATAACTATGTTGCATGATGTTACTTCACCGTGGTGACAACTGATTCTCTCTCTCTGTATCTTGATTTCAGGGTCAAGAAGTGCACGGGAAGCAGCTACTGATAAAATTCCCAGACAACCCTATAGAACAACAAACCGCTGGCACTCCAGTCAACGACCACCAGGAGTTTGTGGACATGCGCTACAAGAACCTGATCCTCAGGAAACCACAGGCGCCGATGTCGGCCAGCAAAGTCAACAACAACAACAATGTTAACAAGAAACCCAAGCAGCAAATAGACCCAGCGTGAGTACAGAAGCTGGAATTTTTGTTGTGCTTGTGTTTTCACCAATGTTCGAGGTTTGGGAACCATATTAACTACGTCCTCAAGTTTCCGGTCCAAAGGTTCACCACCTTTGTCAAAGTGGTTGAGAGATATAAAGGAGATTGATATTGCCTCTTATTATCTGAATGAGGCATTTTGGAGACAAGATATAAACGCGTATTATGTCTGTCTGATTGATTAACTCGACTCACAATGTAACTTCTGGAGGTTTCCATGGCGAAGGAGAATAATGTAGTAGGTTTCACGGTACACCATGTATCATTCTTGGGCAAATGTTGATCCTGAAAAGGACCACCCAACTGAAGGCGACAAGACCATATTTGTCAAAACATTGAGTTTGGGCGGTCCTTTTCAGGACCAACTTTTTCCCAAGAATGATACGTGGTGTACTGTGAAACCTACTACACCATTCAACACACTTTACGTCACCGTGGCCAAGCCAGGGTTCAGGTGTATGACTAGGGGCCATGATATCCATACACCCCTCCTCCGCGAATTTGGAATTTTCCTATTGCGCTTCTGTGATGAATTATCGGTCCATGATGTCCCTATTCCCATTAATCAAACCCAAGTGCACGTTTTGTGTAGACGTCAAGTCAAGTGTATGTGAACACCATGCATGATGCGCGCCTGTGTACACATATTTACTAAGCCGGGATTACTTCATCAAGTTCACAAATTACCTGAAATCCAGTTCCAACTAGTCAGAGCTATATATACTGCCCAATAGAGACGACAAAATTCCTACGCATTCTCACTTTGATTACATACATTTTCCAATATAGTCTACCTACAACCACATTATTTTTTATAAGAATATCTTAGCCAAATCACCAAAAGAACTTAGACAGGATAATTTTCCAGTAAATCAGGGCACAGCGCAACCATTCACAGATCTATTGTGCATGCTCACGCTCCTCTAACATGTAGGTCACATCGCTGAGAATAGACTTGCATTATGGACAGCGCCATCTGTCATATTTGAGCCTACAGTGTAGCTTCCATTGGGGAGGCAGCTGTGTGTATTTGATATTGGGTCTCCCAGATCCGGATAAATCCCTAATCCAGATTGGTGCTGGTCCCAACGTGTCCGGTTAAGAAGTTCGGACTGTATGATTTAAAGACTAAGATTGTGGACAGGTAGTTGCTAAAGCAGTTATGACTGAAATTTGAAAGATTGTTCCTAAATTTTTTCTCTCTCTTTCTTTATCTCTTATTCTTGTTTCCAATGCTTATAGGTTCAAGATGTCTGGACCAGTAAACGGTGATGAATGTTACTTCTGGAGAACCACAGGTTGCTGGTATGCTGAGCGTTGCCGCTACAAACACCTCCCAGAATCCAAGGGCGTCGACAGGAAGTAATTGCGCCCTCCACAGCCCGAGGTTGAATGTCGTTTGACAACAAAGATTCAAGAGTGGAAGCTTTTTTTTTTAACATCCCATACGTGAAAAAAAAAATCACTTACGGGATAAAACTTGACAGACATTGGACAAAAAAGTCCTTTTTTTATATATAAATATGTAGACATTAATATAAAACAGGGGTCTTAGAAGAACAAAATGACACACCCCGACTTGACTTTTTATATTAGTGGGATCGTTTTCTTCCTTTAAAGAATGCTTTTGCTCTACTGAGCAGTGGAAAAAGAGAAACTTTTGAGCAATGTTTATGAACGAGTTAGAGGAAGAAGTTGTTTGGAGAGAACCAAGCGACAGCGCCAAACAGGGCAAGCAGATGACTCATCTGAATATGGCACGTGAGACCTTTATTGAAGGACAACTGCAGAGAAGGTGAAGAAGAAATATCAACTTCAAAGTCAAATCAGAACTGCAATGGCTGTAGTACAAAGTTCATATAATAAAGTTATCCTATGGGGAGTTGAATAGAGGAAGATGTCTGATTATGAAATGATATTTACTATTTAATTAACTGTAATTTCTCGACATGTGATAGTGTGATCGCTATCTTTTTATTCCAGACCAAAATTGTGCTCCTCCAGCTAATAAGTGAAGGATCTCGCATCAATCAACCTTGTGTAAACGTGTACCGGTTTTAATATGTGCAGATTGAAACATACTAATCCAATGGTTTTGTAAGAATTTCCTTCCCCAGACATGCATAATCCTAATTCGATTAGCAAGAAGTGGCTGAATATATTCAACCAAGCAATTAACGTCTATCATTTTTGCCAAGTCAAATTATTTGTTTGGTTGAAGTTGAGCACACAGGCAAGACATGAAATCATCATATGCAGAAATGGACGTTATTCATAAATTCTCCCTACTGCCAGTACAATATTAGCCAATTTAAAGGGGAAGTTCACCCTGAAGAAATGTTTGTTGTAAAATTGGAGAAAAAAAAAAATATATTGATGAAGGTTTGAGGAAAATCCGTTTGAGATTAAGAAAGTTATTAGAATTTTAAGTTTTGGATTTGTGATGTCATAAACGAGCAGGTGCCCCATATGTTATATAAAATGCATGGATTTTATTTTTTTAATGGTTCCTGATGACTTATTCTTTCTTTCTTTTCATGATCGGGTGTGAAATTATTTGTCTATTGATATACAAAAGGTACAGTAAAAACCATTTTCAAATTTCGGAGAAAATAACATTTCATTGACTTTTTTTACCATTCGCTATGTAAGAATGCTGCTCGCATATGACGTCACAAATCAAATAATTGAAATTCTAAGAACTTAATTCTCTGATGGATTTATCTCAAACCTTTGGCAATATTTTTTATTATTTTTTCTACTATTTTTACAATAAACTTTTTGTCAGGGTGAACTTTCCCTTTAAAGTGGGTGATGAATCTCTTTTTACAGCAGCAAGATTATAAGCTGATGAAAGAATACGGAGATTAATAAGTATCCAACATTTTCACATATTCTTACTATTATGTTCACGTTTTGAACAGCAATGTCGCACCATCATATGTTGCTAATTTTTAAATTTTATTCACTTCATGACTTTTTATCTGGCTTGATTTTTTTTCTGAAATCATTTTTTTTTTTCATGAGATCAGTGCTCTGTAAGTCTACTAAAGGCAAACTATGTACCACACTGACAGCCAATTATAAATATGTATTGACATAACATATTCTTGATCCCCTTTCATAAAGAAATGGGGGTGGTGTTTCTCAACGAGTTCAGTGTGTCTTAAGAGTTGTGCTCAAACACTAACACGCACATGCTATTTAATTCATAATCTGATTGGTAGTGCGCATCCCTTGCACATGATCAAACCAATGCGGTGATGCGTTATATACCGCATGCAACTGAGATTTAATCACGACTCTGAGTCACACTAATTCTTTGTGAAACACCCCCCTGATTATTTATACCAATCAGTGGTAAATTTTAGTGTTATGTTTTGCCGTAGACTTGCACGACTTAGCCAAAAAAAATTTTCAATTGTATATTTTCTGTAAGGAAGTACTAGATCCTGTTTTGTAAGCTTGTTCGCACTATCAAATACATGATTTCAATAACAAATTTAACATTCACCAATCAAATTTCATTATTTTATAAGCTTTTAACTTCAACATGAATTGGTCATTGATAATTATTTCCTCAAACGGTACCCTAGATCACATTGTTTTGCTTTTACCACATGGTCCCTGTTTCATTAACCTATTATTGATAGAATTACAAACTTCTATGAAATCATGGCATTTGATTGGCTGATAAAAAAATTGTCATTGAATGTTAGCATTTGTTATTGATCAAAATTTTATGAACTGGCGATTAGTGCTGCACTGTTACGTAGAATATTGTATTGGCAATAGGGAGATTTAAAGGGGAAGTTCGCCCTGACGAAAAGTTTGTTGTAAAAATTATCAAAATAAAATAATAAAAACATTGTGAAGGTTTGAGAAAAATCCATTCAAGATGAAGAAAGTTATTAGAATTTTAAGATTTTGATTTGTGCCGTTGTATATGAGCAGCTGCCCCATATGTTATGTAATATAAATTGCATAAATGTAATTTTTTTTAAGGGTTCATAATTTGAGAAAATTACATTTCGTTGATTTTGTAAAAATTCACAAATCAAAAAATGAAATTTCTGTTTTACTTTTTAAATCTTTGATGGATTTTCCTCAAACCCTCATCAATATTTTTTGTTATGTTTTCTGCTCTTTTTACAATAAAATTTTTGTCAGGATGACCTACCCCTTTAACCTTCCGTTTTTTGCAAAGGAAAATTTTTAACTTGGTACTGAACAATGTCAATGTCATTTCTTTATTTTAGTTTGAGACAGAGATTTATTTCCTTTTTATGTTGGCTACCACCTCCGTATCAACTTGATAGCTTTACTTATCAATTTATAGAAATTATGGGCTAGTGAAGAAAAATGTATTCTGATACTTGAATGTTATCGTACAAATGTTTATTCATTTAAATACTTATATTATTTTTATATACTTGATGGTCAAGGGAGTGTTTCATGAAACGACTTGTCAGACGCTTAATCTGACAAGTCCAGTTTAATCCAAAAGTTACCATAGTAAATTTGGGTCTTGGCCTATCAAAATCAAGGAAAATTGTCCGATCGTACACCTTGTTGGATGTAAATGTTGATGAAATGCTTCCCTGGGAGCGCAAAAAATGGTTAAAGTAATTTGATCTGTATTGAGATAATGGTTTTATTATTTGTTTTCCTTCACATTATTTCATGGTCCACATTCTTGTCTGAAATATCTTATCCATAAAATGTCACTTGGTAACTTTGCGAACTTTCTGTTTAGTCTGATCGCATATGGTCTAATCTCAGTTTGTCTAATTGCTATTTAGCAGGGATGTACATGTAGTCGAGGCCACATTTGGACAGCCTTTCCCTTGGCCTTGGGCCAAGTCATGTGTACAAAGCAGGCTTGATATTCTCCCGACTAAAATCAGAATTCTGATTTTGTTATTTTTTGTTATTACAATTTTTTTTTTTCACTTGAAATCTTTGCCCAAAACCAAGAACATTCTCATGCTGTTTTTTTTACTGCTTTTTAAAGTCAAATGATAATACTATCATGCAGACTCACCTTGAAAAATTACTTACAATTTCTTTTCTATGCAAGAGCTTGTAACCCCGACGGGCGCCTCGGACTTCATCGGTGACTTAGCGACCCTTGGCTATTTTTCTGATTTTTTTTTTGAGAGGGGAATATCATGCCTGACAGAGTCTACAGGGGAAGATTTTCTTCAGCGGCCTTGTGACTGGAAAGAACCGGCCTAGACTACATCCCTTCTCTATTTAGCCCATTAACCATTTCATGAAATTTCCATTTAGGCTATTCCGCTATGGCTGTTTGGTCTAATATCCACATGGTCTACCACCACTTGGTCTAAATGAACTGTGTATGAATTAAATCTTCATTTGAAGTAGTGCTAAATATTAATTAGACCAAAGTGGAAATGGACCATCTGAGCATTATGAGACTCAGTGGCAATTAGACTAAGTGGGTATTGGAGTCAGTGCAGTGAAGTGTAGACCGAATAGCACTTAGACATCATTTGTGATAGACCAAATAGCTCGGATTCACAAAATTTCTGAAAACCGTCTGTTGAACCCATGGTTTATTCAGATTTCCTGTATCAATTAGGCTTAATTTACCTTGTGTATGAAAAATTGTCCAATACTGATGGAATGCACGCTTTTGTCACAGTGCCCCAAATTGACGCCTGTTGCCATAGTTGAGTACGCTATTTTAATTAATGAGTCCACTGTTTTGAACAGCGGACTCACAAAAAAAAAAAGCATGCCACAGCAACAGGCATCAATTTGGCACACTGTAACAAAAGCGCGCATCAGCATTGGAATTCTTTATGGCAGGTAATCTGCATAAACCATGGATTCAACCGATGGTTTTCAAAACCATCTTTATGGATTTGGCGAACGGATGTAGCCCAAGTGATATTAGACTATTAGAATAAGGCCAAGTGAATATATAGCATTATATTAGCCAAAATGATATCTATTAAGGTAATCATCCTCTAATTTTTAACATAGATTTAGCCTGCATATAAATGATATTTAAGAGGGCTCGGGAGGCCATTACAATTACCAGCGTGTGCAAATTTCTTATGCACCCAAGTGAATAGCTGTTATCACGTTTGTCTGATACATGTACTTGATTAGCATACGAGCAAACTCAACGATTTTCAGCGCATCTGTTGTGCGAATTCCCAGGAGTTAGGGTAGATTCCTTTCACATTACACTTGCAGTGGGATGCACCCAGAGCTACTGGGTTAGTCCAAAAGTCTACCAGCATTTTACATAGGATTTCATTCATAAGACTTTAACATTCAAAATTTCCTCTGGGTTCATCTGGGAAAAATTTGCAAAGTATGAAAGAATTAATACTAAATTATCTGAAGTTGATGTGATGAACTGACAATTCTTTATGTCTCAAGGAATAAAACATGAGTGGCAGTTGAACTCAAATGAGAGGAAAATTTAATATTTGATTTGATGAGAATTAGATAGTTCCATCAACCTCCCATAAATCAAACTTGTATGAAATGAAAAATCTGGTTGATCGATTGATCGCCAGACTTATGATTGATTGAGGGATGCAGAATTAAGATGCATTTGATTGCTAGTTGATTGCAATACCCCAACTGACTTCTGACCAAACCAATGTTGACTTCATGAATGGCTTTCTCTTTTAATTATCAGCCAATCAGCACTGACCGCACAGAAACGTTTGCGCTATTAAACAGAGTGCTAACAGTAAGCCCAGTCACATCTTTCGGATTGTTAAGTCAAAACCTTTATTTCAAATGTGTAAGTAATGCCTTGTTGCAACAGTAGGCTATGCTGCCACATTACCGATTGTAACTTGGCCTCTGTTAGCGCTAACGACGTTTCTGTGCGGTCAGTACAGTTTGTTAAGATGATGCGTTATCTTGTGGAATCTTGTATCAATCTTAAGGCCCTTGTCACATTGTTCTGTGCAAGCCTTGCATGTAATTTGCCGGTGACTATTTTGGCTACCCGCATTGCCCAGGGGTCGCCCGCAGTGACAGTTTCTCGCAGGAGCGCTCGCAAGTCTTGATTTGTACGCAGAAAAGTTTTTAGCATGCTCAAGATTTGTTGCGTGGGAGTTGCTGGCGATTGCCCTCAATTCGCTCGCAAGGCTTGCACGGAACGATGTGACCGGGCCTTTTATCAATGTCTGAGGCAATAATGTCATGTGCAAGCATGAACTTGTATTTCTGCAACTTTGACCTTGTGTGTTCTTATGTACACTCTCTGTCATGTAGTAGAATAGGACATACAGTACATGTCATCGTCGGGCTGTTAAAACTTTGGTCGGAATCCAGAATTAAATCTCAGAATAAAGAAAAAATTGAGCACGGCTCAGAAAAAAGCTCTGTTATAGAGGTGTGACTTCAGGTGGAAATCTTTTTCGCAGAAAGATATCTGTATAAAAATTAGGAGGTTGTTTCAGACAATTTGATGTTGCCAACATTGTCATATTTCGAGATTACCACTCTTTTTGAGCTGTCTTAATTTTTGTAATTTTTGTTTTGAGATACGAGGTAATAACAGCCAAGCAACGATGTACATGTACGTAGGTCTATGTTCATGGGTTCCCAGATGCTCTCCATGTACTTTTAGATGTGATTCTTATTTATGATGAAAAGAGCAAGAGGGTTTTTTTTTAGGGGGGGGGGTGTTATCACTATTAAACATGGAAATACTGTTGATACTGAATGAAAAAATAGGCCTTAATTCATAAATATGATTTTGAATCTGTAGTCTGAAGTCATGATTTTGCCATTTCATGCATTGATTACGCTTAAAGCAATGTATATTTTATTTAACCAAAGGGCCAAAATGAATGCATGGTTTTATTACAGTGTGGTGCATTCTTGCAGGTTACTGAAAGGTTACTGCATGAATGGGCCAACATGCAAGAATCTTTCAAAGTGGGTATTAATTATTTTTGCTCTTCCTCAATATATTTACCAAATTAAGCATAATTAAGGCATAAAAACTACATAAACCATGGTTTTCAGACCACAGATTCAAATTCTCGTACAGTTGGGCCTATAAGTCTTGTTTTTTATATCAGTACAGCCACTCAATATTTTCAATCATTTTTTTTTGGGGGGGGGGTATCGACAATTCATAATTAATGCAATCAATACTTGAAGATATTTCAAAGAATCAATACCACAGTCATAATGAATAGTCGACCATGGCAGAATATATAGCCTTCTATTACTTTGGTTGGTATAAACACATAGATATTACCTATAAATAATAGAATTCTACTCTTGAAAATGGTAAAAGAAAATTATTATTGTAATGGGAATATAACATTTTGTTTAAGTAGCTGGTGAATTATAAGAAGTCACTGTGATTGTGATCTTTCAGAAGCAGATCTGCCAGATTAAACACAATTTTTTAAATGATCCCGTCTGCGTTTTCAACGTTTTAGTTTGTGTTTTCACAAAACTATTGCTTTTGGTCTCATCCACATCATGGTCCCGTTTCATAGAGACTTGTTATAATAACAAATGCACAATTGTTATGACAAATTCACTATCAGCCAATCAAATTGAGTGATTTCAGTAGCTTGAAACGGTTGTTGCTATTTTGTTATTATAACAAGTTTTATGAAACAGGGACCCCCATCAGGTTGAAAATTACTGTATACATGTAAGATCTTAATGATACAGTCATCCCAAGGAGATGGCAGGTGGTATGTTGGTAAATTGCTGAATCGTCCACTCATCACATTGTCTACCTTCATTTAGTCTATAATGCCATTACATCCATCGACATTTCGTCTAACAGCCATTTGGTCCAATAACCATTTGGTCCAATAATCACTTTGTCTATGACCATTTCGTGTCATAACCTGTTGGTCTAATACCCATTTTCTTTTCAATCATTTTGCCCAATGAGCACTACGTCCTATTAGACCAAATGGTAAATGGACTAAATGGCTCTTGGACCAACTGGTTATTAGACAAAATGGTGAGTGGATGAAGTGGCGATTAGACAATATGGATAGTGGACGAAGTGATGGTAGACCAAATGATAGTAGACGAGTTGGTCACTGGACGAATTTCAGTCAATCTGAAGTTGGTTTTGTGGTTTGACGAGCCGGCTGACGAGTCAAATTTACTTTCCATAGTTTTGATTGGCTGAGAAGCACAGATGTTGGTTACCATGGAAACTGTCGGGTAGTGACAACTTGTCAGAGCTGGTTAATTTCATTAAACCATATCTTCATAGGCAGGGTTTTTAATTATTCTGTTCCCTTTTCCAAAGGAATTCAATATGATGCATATGTATAAGGGTGTGTATTGTTGTGTGTGTGTGTTTTGTGAGGGGTTTTTTTTCTCATGGGCATATGTTAATATATTTATACTTTAATATATCAATGCTAGCTATCAATGAATGTAGATATAGATAGGTATAGGGCCTACATCGTGATTTTGCTCTTTCATACTAAAGCAGCTTAGTCTATACCCTTCATTAATTTCCATTAGATGGATTTTGAGAAGGTTTGATTATTTTAATACATCTTTGAGGATGGGGGAGGAGTATAGAGTTGACAAATAGAGAGAAATAGGAGAGTTGCGAGCTATAGTGCTTGCATGGGAAGACTAGAAGAAGATCGAGGAGGAAGGAATAATAATAGTAGTAATAGTAATCCACTTTCATATAGCGCTTAATACATCAGAACGACGTCCCTATAAAGCACTTTACAGATATATTATTACCATAGAGATAAACTAGTAATATATCTCTATAATTATTACCTGGGACCCTGACATGTCCGCATATATGTATGCACTGTCTCCATTCCCTGAATTTAAAAAAATGAGAAGAAAATGGAGAATGAGGTGAGAAAATGGATGAGAAAAACAGACAAGAAGGAGGATAAATTTAAATGCACAAAATATAACATTTACATGTCTTCTATAATATACTTATCTTTCAATTGTAGCTCTATAACCATAGGTCCATGCGCTAACAATATTTCATATACCGGGTAGAGTATAATTGCTTACATTATTAGCTCTGAAAATTTCGTTGGTTCTTCGAAGATTCCATACATGCCAAATATTGTGATTTCGTGCGACCGCTGACACACGCACTTCTCCTCATCTTTCGTATTGTTTTGCTGATAAGCGCCTGTGTTTTCCGTGAAAAAAAGAGCTGAAGTCATCATGAGTGAACTCATAGCAATAGGACCGACCGAGTTCGTACATATTTTAGATATTGTAAGTATTAACTTTGATCCTACTAAGTTTTTGTCACAGTCTGCATCTGACGAGTCGACTCACGTAGGAGAGCATTGCCATAAAGTGACGCATGCAATTGTTTTATACACGTCATCAATAGGGATATCACAATGCTGTGATGAAGTAATTTAAATTGCACAGGCACTAAATCCCCTTCTGCAGCAGATATATAGTGCATGTTTAGAACCTATCTGGGCAAGTAGGATGTAGCCTTGTAGGAGATGAGAAAAAGGCGTGGACTTGAATCAGGGTACTATGGATTATTTGTTTTTCTGTTCTAATCATGAAGAAGCGAAAACAGAAAACAGCCCAGTGGTTTGGTTTTTGAAAACACAAAAACGAAATCACAACGAGAAAAACGTGTTGTTTGTGATTTCGTTTTTGTAGATCAAAAACAGAATATTGATATTACTATTTAACGTTAGAACTTTTGGGCTTTTTCTGATTTCTCATTCTGAATTTGTGTTTTATAGATCTGTATCAAAAACAAAATCAGAACACGCTTTCCGCTCTGTGACTGTGATTCTGTTTTCGGACAATCGCATTGCAAACATCGAAATTGACGTCGGCTCTCTGATTTCTGATTTGCTTTTCGTTCATCAATATTAAAGAGCGCCATCTACGGCAACAAAATGTTTAAAGCACCATATTTCATTATTATCTTGATAGAATTCTAAGTAAACCACTGTTCTAGCATAATACTGGCAAGCCATTATGATTAGTGTTAATCTGTATTCATGGTTGGGGGCTGTTTTGTTCTCTTGTGAGGGATCTTTTTTTATTTCTTTTAAAATTTTTTGATTATTTTCTCTTTTTTGTTTGTTTGGGCAGAGGTCAGTGGCGTAAAAAAGAGTTTGGGGCAAGACATGACAAAAGGGCAAAATCAATTATAAATTAAGTGAGTGAAGGAAACGGGCGAGCAAAAAATAGCTTTTTAAATTAATACATAAATCAATTTATTATTACAAATTTTGTCATGATGTTTAAAACATATCATATCAAAATCAGTTGCAAAAATTTGATTTATCTATTTAAAAGGCTATTTTTGGCTCGGTCACTTCCCTCGCTCACAGCGTTTTGAAATTAATTTAGCTCTCATATCTTGCCCCTAAAACTTTAGTCTCATTATGCCACTGACCTCCACCTAAACTAAAAGAATAATAAAATAAAAGCTATAAAAAAAAAAAGATCCCTCACAAGAGAACAAAATGGCTCCCCAACCATGAATACAAATCGACACACATAGCTTCCAGGATATATGCTAGAACCGTGGTTTACTTTGAATTCTATCAAGATAATTATGAAATATTGCGCTTTAAACATTTTGTTGACGTAGATGGCGCTCTTTGGCAATATGGAAACACTGGAATATGGAAACACTTGCATCATTGATATAATTCTTTGTTTATTACACACTAGATTACAGTGCATAGACCATGATGAGAAAAGAGCTTGCAAATTGATAGTTAAAGATGTAAGCACATAAAAGACAAATTTCCATGACATTATGAAAAAACGAAATACATGTAGACAAAACTAAATAATGAGCCTGTAGAAACCAGGTACTTGTCCCCTTTTAGCTTCTTGGGGGGTTAAAGAAATATCAACATGCCTTTTCTTGGTAACCTATGAAGACATAGAAGACATAATGATGGGAAAAAAACTGATGATGCTATAATTTTTTTTTAATCGTAAAATTTCATGTTTGTTTGTTTTTCCATGTAGACGACAAACATAACTCATTTGGAGCTCGGTCCCAAGAGGCTTATGCTGAAGGCTAATCAACGAAAGGTTGCTGGACCTTTACCTTGCATCATCATACCCCCGGGTCATTATTGCACCATCAAAGACCCTATTAAGTAAGTGTTCTATTTTGTTTTCTATTTCTCCTTTTTTCACACTTTTGAACTGTGCATGCACACTGTCATTGTCTCGCCTGAATGAAGTTTGGCAGAGACCTCGTAATTACTTTTCCTGTTAGTCCGTTGGTTTGGTTATTTTGATATTCTGTTCCAAAATGTTAAATGTTTTCGTTCAACATGCTCTCATTTCTTTATTTGTGCATCAATTATGTTCATACTTGTACATATGAACCTAGTGTAATACCACATGTAACCCCATGAAAAGATGGGGTCAAAGGTCATCTACATGTAGGAGTCAAAAGGTCAAATGATATGAGGTCATGTTCATTTGTTTTTGTTCAACTTGCTCTCATTTCTTTATTTCTGCATCAATTTTTATCACACTTGATCCAAATGATCCTTGGGTAATACCACATGTGTATGTGTATTGTTGAGGATGATGGGTCAAAGGGGCCCAGAATATAGAATTATTAAGCCAGAAATGTAGATCATGTGATGACAAGGCCCTAGGGGGAACCTGTATTTTCCCAGAGATGCTTGGTGCTTGCACCTTGTCATGGTATTAGTGTTCCATCTAAAAAAATTCCTGCTTGCATTAAAAAAAACAGATCTTGCTTGCTTTGTTTGATGATCTAAAATGTAATGTAAATACCCGATTGTTTACTTTGTACCTACGTGTACATGTACTGTCAATATTGTTTTGACAATTAAAAAGCTAATTGTGCAAAGACCAAACTGATACTTAATCTGATGGTGTGCCAAAATTTTTCTCTCTTTTATTTCTGTTTATTTTTTTATTTTTTGATATTTTTTATATTTATTTATTTATTTATTCAGTTATTTATTTATTCAGATATTTATTAATTCATTAATTTATTAAATATATATTTATTTATTGATAATTTATTTATTCATGCATTTATTTCTTATTTATTTGTGTGGTTTTTTTTTGGGGGGGGGGTTAACATTAATTGATCATTCAAAGATTAGTTATTTCTTACTTTTGTTTATTTTTTATGTGTAAAAGGTGTACTATTTTAGAAAACATTTCTTAATAGAATTGAAATGAACATGCAAAAGTTCAATTACCGGTATTTGAATTGTTCATTCACATTGTCAGTTGCTGTACATACCATCTTATTGTACAACCTTATTGAATCTCTTTATCATGCTTTTTTTTTTTTTTTTTACAGGAAGTACAAACCTGGAGAGCCTTGTGAACTGAAGCATGGACACAAAGAAGTCCAGTTTCATCAGGTGAGTAAACGTCCCATATTTTTATATGTAAAAAGCTTTTGTTAAGGTTTGGTGAAGTGAACATTATTTGAAACTCATCCAACATTCAGGGCCCAGCAACACAAGGGTTAGTTTTTAATAGCTAAATGAAACGGCCTATCAAGATCATCGTTGCATGCACATTTTGCCCTGTACACTGACTAGGAACCGATCAGAATTATTCTTTCAAATTAGCGACCGTTGCGTTTCACACTAAAGTGTAGTGACACTTGAATTTGCTTTCATCCATTGATTCTATTGAAAAAAATTAAGTGTTACTTTTTAGTATGGTAGTCCCTTTCTTGGCAGTATTATTGTTTATCTTGGGAAAAAAGGCAGTTAACACTTGTCTCATAGTATGAGTGGTTGGATATGTAAGCAAAAGCTAAAAACAAATATTATATCCAGAAAAGACAGAAAAAGAGAGGAGGAAGGAGGCCGGGGAAGGAGAGAAGAATTCAAAGAGGGAAGGAAAAAATAACAACAGGGAACTAGAGGGGGTGGGTATAAATATAGGGAGGGGATATATTGAGGAGAGGGGGTTGTTTAATAGTTATTCTGTTATTATTCATGTAATTTTCATTATTTCATGGTAATAATAAAGAGTCAATAATTCATGAAGACAAAACAAAATAGTTGTTAGTAATTGATTGTCAGAATTCTTAATATTCATGATGAGTGTGGAATATATATTTCATTTCATAACTAATTGAGAACTGATTAATTTCTTTGATGATTATCATTTCATCTTCAGGAACCATTCCCTCTGTATCCTGGTGAAAGTTTAGAGGGAGCTGAGTCTTTACTAGCTGTGGGTATAAGTAAAGGTAAAAGATCTATAAACTTGAAGACATCAGAATGAAAATATTACACTTTCGATAATGCACATTTTTATGCATGTCATTACAGTTAGACTATTTCATCTTTAAATTTTTTTTTAACCCATATCCATTGAGAATCAGTCTTGAATTTACTGGCTAAGAGTCTCTTGGCTAAAACCCACTCATGCAAGCATCAATTATACCATGCCTGATTTGAAACCGTTGCATTATTTATAGCAATCAAACTTTATCTATGCAAGGCTCCTTCTCGGCTGTACTAGTATAAATTTGTGAAAAGTTTATTAAATCTGATCAGATCAAGTTATATAACTTAATTGTCCTTACATTAAAATGCATGTTTTGGGGCACAGTACTAATATAGACAGTCATTTCCAAACAAAGAAATGCTTCTTTCCCCTAGGAAACACTTTGCCAACTCCATATTTTTATAGCAGTGTATTATTGAAAAGTGTAATAGTTTTCTGACTTCTATTTTGTTTTTAGCTCTATTTATGTGCAATCATTTTACTAATACCTTATTTATACTGTGTATAATATAGTAGTACTGCATCTAGTATTCCTGTTCATAAATTTCTTGCATGTTATTTTAAATGTAATTCTTAGTTTGCATAAACCGGATGTGTCAGTTCTTTTCAACTTTGGTTCACTAATTCCATTTTAATATTCTCACTTACATGTGTATTTCGAGGAGTTTAATGCATGAGTCATTTGTGTATTTTGTGTTATTTTTATGATAATGTGTGCATGTCATATCTCCAGTATTGCATTGGTCATTTATTCAATGGGCTTGGATGGTTCTCATACATTTTAATTTTTTTTTAATCACCAGAACTCATGAATTCTTGAAATTTTTTAGACTAACCATTTTGTTGCATTTTTTCTTGCACTTTTCCTAACTCCATACTAACCCCTTGTTATTTCATTTTATACCTAACCAGGTTTAGGTGCTAAAGCTCAATTCTACATGGGTGAGAGTTTAAAAGAATAATAGATTTCATCTTAAATGTTAAAGGGATTGTTGCACTTTGTAAGCAACTGATTAAAAAAATTTATCAAGCTAAGATGCATTGCATGCTGGCGGATCAGCTAATAGCTCAGGTGGCTACCCTGAATAAATAAAGAGTTTATGTTATTGTTTATTTATTTTATGAAGTGAAAAATGTATATTCAATATTAACATCAAGCAGTTGCATACGCAGAATTTTTGAAAGGGGGGTTCAAGCTGAATTAAAAGTTGACAAGCTAAAAAAAAAGTTTTCATCAAAAATTTGAGGTCATTTGGTACCAAAAAAATTTAACAAGCAAATTCAAACAAATTTTAGGGGGGGGGGAGGTTCAACCCCTGTAACCTAACCACCTCCATGCATATGAAATAGGTTCCAAACAAATTTTAGGGGGGTTGAACCCCTGTAACCCCCCCTGCGTATGCTATTGACATCAAGAATTGCTTGCATGCAAAAATATTTGGTTGAAAGTAAGTAGTAACACAAAAGTCAAGTTGGTATCCTAAAGTTGCTTGAAATGGTACCGTACTTACTTTGCTTTCACTTTATTATTTTGCATGAAATATGTTTATTTGATGTAGCACTAGATTACGGTGAATGATAGTGATAACCATGACGATATAATACTGATGATGAATTTGTTATTATGATGATATATCAATAATGATAACAATTACATGTATTGTTACCATAAACCAAGTCTTCTTAGTAAGATACTCCTGGAATTTGGAAAATAAAAGAATGTACATGTAAAATCATGGGCATGTGGATTAAAGACAGTGGTAGGACTGTATGGGCTCCAAACCGGTACTGATGCTATTGACGTAGCCTAGTCATGAATATTCATATCCAGATCTTGGACTTTTTTTTAGATTCTTGCCTCAATTTTCAATTAAAAACAAATCGCTCAAGACGAGATTCAATCCTATGTCAGTGGTCTTGACTATAGTTGGCTTGTTTGCACCTCACCAATCGAGCTGACTGGTGTGTCAGAAATTACGCTATATCCTTACATTTTGTGTGTCCATGAATATTCATGAGGTATACTGACAGAATAAACCCTATTGTATCGTCATTATACATCAATCGCGACGGTACCGACTTGGAGCCCATTAGTCCTTCCCACATACATAGACCTGTACATTCTACCTGATATCAAAAGTCAAAACACCATATATCATCTTGATTATATTTTCTTGTTAATTCTACCCAGCCATCAAGCCGCTCCCTGTGGTGAAAGCAAATCAAGCCATCCGTCTGATCGCTCAGGTTGACCACACCAGCCCTGAAGGGGTGAAGAGATACGCCGGTGATGAATGGCAGTATCATGGACCACTCACATACAAACCAACCGCTGAGGCGGTAAGATCATCATCACTTCAAATACTTCGCTGTCTTCTTATGCATTGCTTTAAAAATCTCTTATCAAATTTGGGTTGTGGATGCTTTCCCTCCTGCTTCACTGAGATATGGTATAAAAAACACTGAAATGCAAAAAAAGTTTTGTGAAGTCATTGCTTCGGTTCTCTATTATGCTTTCCAATTATAATAAGGTTAGGTGTTAAAGTAAAAAATAATAAGATGGTTTTTATGATGCACCAATTCCACTCTGCAGAGTGCCCAATGCGCAGTGAAAGAAGGAAGAGAGAGAGAGAAAAGGAACTTGACGAGTAATTGATAATAGAGAGTGGGAAGTGTTGAATACATGCATTGTTAGGTAATGTTTATGGCTGGATGCCAATTTGAACATATAATGAAATGGTTTTCATTTAGTATTTACACACTGTTTATTGATATATGTATTCACTTCTATGTTTTATTAACAGAAAATTGTAAGGTTTGTTGATGCTGTCGTTCTAACCAGTGGGGAAGCTTTACATCTCACAGCAAAGAGAGAGCTAATTGACAGTAAAGGAGTGTAAGTTATAGTAACCTAATGGAGAGATGGGTGGGTGGGTGGATGGGTGGGTGGGTGGGTGGGGGATGGATGGATGGATGGATGGATGGATGGATGGATGGATGGATGGATGGATGGATGGATGGATGGATGGATGGATGGATGGATGGATGGATGGATGGATGGATGGATGGATGGATGGATGGATGGATGGATGGATGGATGGATGGATGGATGGATGGATGGATGGATGGATGGATGGATGGATGGATGGATGGATGGATGGATGGATGGATGGATGGATGGATGGATGGATGGATGGATGGATGGATGGATGGATGGATGGATGGATGGATGGATGGATGGATGGATGGATGGATGGATGGATGGATGGATGGATGGATGGATGGATGGATGGATGGATGGATGGATGGATGGATGGATGGATGGATGGATGGATGGATGGATGGATGGATGGATGGATGGATGGATGGATGGATGGATGGATGGATGGATGGATGGATGGATGGATGGATGGATGGATGGATGGATGGATGGATGGATGGATGGATGGATGGATGGATGGATGGATGGATGGATGGATGGATGGATGGATGGATGGATGGATGGATGGATGGATGGATGGATGGATGGATGGATGGATGGATGGATGGATGGATGGATGGATGGATGGATGGATGGATGGATGGATGGATGGATGGATGGATGGATGGATGGATGGATGGATGGATGGATGGATGGATGGATGGATGGATGGATGGATGGATGGATGGATGGATGGGTGTTTGATGGATGGATGATCACTAGATGGATTGATAGGTCAACAAATCAATGGATTGACAAATGAATAGACAGAGAAATGAATGGACTGATGAAAAGATGGATTGACAGATAAATTAATGATCAATATGAAATGAGTGACTCACACCTCAATGAATGAAGGAGTAAATGATTGGTTTTCAACTTCATAAAAGAGACAAATTCAATGATCAAACATATCAAACATATATTAATTGAAGTTTAGTTGAATAGATGGGTTGAGTGAAAATCTGAGTTAGGATACGAAATGCTTCATCAGGAGTCTAGAAAATTGGGGGAAAAAAACCAGCATGAACATTTATAAATCATGAAATAAACAAACTCTTAAAATTAATGTTTTCTTTTTGATATGTGTCAGTGTGTATGATTGAGAAATATTCCAGAGGTGCTCTTTATTAAGAAGTTTTCTAGATCTATGATTTTTACAGTCAGGCATTTTTTTTCATCATTTTTTTCAGAAAACGGGAAGTACAAGAGGAATGGTTGGTCAGAGAAGAAGGAGCATATCTCCCAGGGATTTATGAAGAGGTTAGCAAAACTAGCTAAAGTATTGAGATTTGTTCCCAAGGATGGGGGGGGGGGGGGCTGGCAGTAGCATGTTTTGGAGCATTTTATTGTGAAAACATTTTTTTTATAAGCAAAGAAGGGTGAAGGGTTACCACCAGTTCTTGGAGCACTTTTCTGTGCCAAACTTTGTGACAATTTTGACATTTGACAAGTGACATTTTGAAGAGGACGTTCCCTTCTCAGGTTGAGGGGACGGGTATGAGATTTGAGTTTGACGGGTTGGTACCAGCCTCTGAAGCTGCCGAAGAGTAAATATTGTTACCAAAAATTTGCAAACATAATAAACTACATGATATGAATATGAGAAGCAAAATTTTATGGCAATATTTACACGAGAATAACAAATTTTCAGCATCGTAATTAACAGCTTGGCACATTTTGCTACAAAGAATTGGCAAGAATATCCTTGATTTGTTATTCACCCTTGCAACGAAACTAGTCCATGGTCTTTGTTTCCAGTACAGTATTAAGTGTTCTTCTCTTTAATTGACTGATAAGGCTGTGGGTTTAGAGGATGATTTAAAATTTCCTTTCAAATACCAAGTGCATTACATTTTCAAGTAGATCAGGGGGGTGTTTCACAAAGATTTAAGTATGACTTAGAGTCGCGCTTTAATGCCTAGTTGCACGCGTTATTAACGGCATGGCCGCATTGGTCAGATTATGCTAAGAGGACGCACATTACTGCGTATTAATTAATATTATTGCACGTTGCATATCATGTACGCGTTGGAATTCAAGTGCGACTCTAAAGGCGACCGCACACCTTACGATTGGTCTGCGACTCAATTTTGGAATAAAACGTAGTAGAATTTGATGCTAATATTGAGACTTGGAATATCTTACTGTGTTATGTTCCAAATCATCATACGAATACCTATGTTCAAATCTGTGACTATGCTATCATTCTTCTTAAAATAAAATCAAATTTAATATCTACATTGTAGTCGTAATGACGTTATAGCAGTCGTAAGATTGGCTACGATTTGAAACTAATTTGGCCTTTACTCGAAAATAAAGGCTTGCAATCTTTCAAAATGGTTATATTAGTATTCTTTCAATTAAGTTTAACCTCAAATAAAATGATATGTTCCATTCACATTTTCAGAAAATGAGCAAAATGCGATTTGTTCCAAAATCGGATCGCGAACAGTCGTAAGGTGTGCGGTGGCCTTTGGTCATACTTAAATCTTTGTGAAACACCCCCTGGTTATAATAAGGAGCATGGTGAGAACTTCCTTGTTGAACTAACTGATTTTAGGGTTCATCAGTGATTCACTCCTCTATGTCTTCATGAAGATGAAGGCTATTACATGATGTTGGACACTTTTTAACAGCAAGCATTTTATTTTATTTTTTATGACAGGTGGTCAAGGTGGTCCAGCCATTCAGGTTGACCCCTACCACCGGTCTTCACCTGAAGACCACCCACAGCTGCAAGGATGCCCTGGGTAGGGAGCGGTCGGCAGGAGAAGAGTGGTTGGTCACCGACAAGGACACAGACTCGTATGTACCTGAGATAGGAGAGGTAGGCTCATGTCACTTTTATTTCTGAGTTGGTGATATTTGTGATCTTGATTTCTTTGTAAGCGAGTTTTCTCTCTGTGACATACGGAGAGTTCAAGAACACAGTCATTGTCTTTGTCAAGTATTGGTTAACCGGAACGGCCGTTTGTCCCAAGTTTCGGAGCCTGATGAAAAATTGCAGATATGTTGTTTGTCGAGAGTCAAGGACGACAGAGCCGGTTTGATTCAACAATTTTCGACGAAAGCTTCTTGGTTGTTCTTTGTCTTGTAGGGCATTTGACAATACATTTTCTCTGTGCTTTAACCTTCCGTACATTGCAGAGCGAAAAACTCCCGAATATGTCTTCTTCCCCCCTGCCCCCTCTTGTATTAAAATTTCTCTCTTGTAGGCTTGCCACAAACCAGACGATGTTCCCATTGGGCCATGTCATCATGTAACCTAACCTTTCTTGTAAACATTCCATGTTATTTGTGAAAGGTCATGGCTATCCACCATTTAGAAAATAAACCCCTACAATAAGCCAGTTCGTAGTTCCTTTCTGCGCATGATCAAATGATTCTACGCATGATCAGAGGAAGGTCATTTGTACTAAAGTGACATGGCGGTTTAAAATCTAATGAGATAAGCACCAACTTTGATGTCTTGATTATTCATATATCCTTCTGAATAGTGGTTTTCATTTGCATCCATAAAAGACAACAATGCGTCCACGAACGACTGGTATTTCACAGTTTGCCAAGTACATTGTGCAACATGCTATGATATGCATTCAAAGTAGGAATGCAACAAATACCTTCATAAAGTATTCATTTGTGTGCTATTCTAGTCACCTGGTCTATTCAATTTCTTCATCCTGCTATGTAAGGCAAGCTTACGTAATATCTTGCTTTGAAATCTGCCTATCATAATGAAGAAATGAAAGGTCATTTGACCAAAATTCTCCATAAAGTAACTACGAACTGGTCTATTTATGAGTGGTCAGGGGCATCAATCTGATTATTTGTTTAAAAAAGATATGAGCCAATTAGACAAAGGGTGGTACATATAACTTAACGTTTTGTGAAAACATGATAAATATTATCAAAAGGTCAGATCCACCATTTAGGGAATATTTTCCATAGATCTAAAAATTTAGTGTGTTAACCCGTTGAGTTCATAAAGAAAGGAGGACTGCTTTTAAGAAAAGGTCAAGTTTCTCGTATACATAGCCCATTGTGATCACCCATTGTGATTATTAGCACTAAGCTGCTCCTGTATGCATATTGGATTGAAAGTAATCGAATACCAATTTGTGTTTTGGGTTTTGTAAAAGTTTGGTTTCTAATACATTTTAGATCTGGCAATGACAGTGGTATGATTATTTACTTTAAGCAATCATGAATTTATAATTATTTCACTTTTTTTTTTATTACAGGAAGTAATTTGTATGGTGTCTAAGACTGTCTTACAGAAAGGGCAATACTGTGTGGTCAAGAACCCTGTTGATACGACAGGCAAACCACAGTATGGCAAGCTGAAACTTTTGAAGGGAATCGCAAGCTTCTTCCTCCATCCAGGTTAGTAAAAATAATCTTAAGAACCCTATTTATATGACAGGTAAACCACAGTATGGTAAGCTGAAACTTATCAAGGGAATCGCAAGCTTCTTACTCCATCCAGGTTAGTAAAAATAATCTTAATCTAGTTGATAGTACAGGTAAACCACAGTATGGCAAGCTGAAACTTACATGTATTAAGGGGATCGCAAGCTTCTTCCTCCATCCAGGTTAGGAAAAATAATCTTTACCCAGTTGATACGACATGTAAACACAGTATGGCAAGCTGAAACTTATCAAGGGGAACGCAAGCTTCTTCCTCCATCCAGGTTAGTAAAAATAATCTTAAGAACCCAGTCAATAATACAGGTAAACCACAGTATGGCAAGCTGAAACTAATCAAGGGGATCGCAAGCTTCTTCCTCCATCCAGGTTAGTAAAAATAATCTTAACCCAGTTGATACGACAGGTAAACCACAGTATGGCAAGCTGATTACTAATCAAGGGAATCGCAAGCTTCTTCCTCCATCCAGGTTAGTAAAAATAATCTTAACCCAGTTGATACGACAGGTAAACACCTTATGGCAAGCTGAAACTTATCAAGGGAATCGCAAGCTTCTTCCTCCATCCAGGTTAGTAAAAATAATCTTAACCCTGTTGATACGACAGGCAAACCACAGTATGGCAAGCTAAAACTTATCAAGGGGATCGCAAGCTTCTTCCTCCATCCAGGTTAGTAAAAATAATCTTAAAGGTCAAGTCCAACCCAGAAAATTGTTGATTTGAATGGATGTAGAAAAATCAAAGGAACATAACACTGAAAATTTCATCAAAATCGGATGTAAAATAAGAAAGTTATGACATTTTAAAGTTTTTCTTATTTTTCACAAAACAGTTATATGCACAACTCATTCATATGCAAATGAGAGAGTCGATGATGTCACTCACTCACTATTTCTTTTGTTTTTTATTGTTTGAATTATACAATATTTCAATTTTTACAGATTTGACAATTGGGACCAACTTGATTCAACCACAAACTGTTAAAATAATGGTAATTTCACATGCTCAGGGAGGAATAAAAGTTTGTTCCACATGACAATGAGGAGAAAATTCTAATTTTTCATATTTCATATAATAAAATACAAAAGAAATAGTGAGTGGGTGACGTCATCTGTCTGCTCATTTGCATACCGACCAGGATGTGCATATAACTGTTTTGTGAAATTAAGCAAAACTTTAAAATTTCATAACTTTATTATTTTACAACCGATTTTGATGAAATTTTCAGTGTTGTGTTTGTTGGATTTTTCTCCTTTTATTCAAACCAACTTTTTATTGGGGTGGACTTGTCCTTTAAGAACCCAATTAATTTCACAGTCAGGTAAATCACAGTATGGTAAGCTGAAACTTATCAAGGGGATCGCAAGCTTCTTCCTACAACCAAATTAGTAGAAATAATCCCATTTAAAAGTGTCCCATCTACAGTGTATTTATGATAGTGGTAATGTTATGTAGCAATGCAACTGTGTGCTGTAAAATTGCCTCCTTGCATATCAATTCAATTTATGTCCATGTTTTGGTGTTTTTATTGGAAAAAAAATCAACCTTGTATTCAACTTTGGTAAACAACTAGTTTGCTGTAGGTTTGGATACAAAGTGGCATTGGCAAGATTGGTTAATCTGTTGACTACTGAATTCTTCAATTCCCATAAGGTTTTGTACAGGTACATGTACGTCTCATTTCCAGTTCTATAAAGTTTACCCATTTGCTGTGAGAATCAGATGGTCCTTGTATTAAATCCACTGGAAATGAGCAATTTAGTGCTCAAATGGTTAACTTTTAAAGTCTTGATAGATTAACTTTCATTCTGCAAAGTGACTGCATTAAAACCTTTTTATTGCTGCATTTTCCTTTTAGAGTTTAATTATTAGAATTTAATTGAGATTGACAGTGAATGTCTTTAGAGGTAGGATATGGGTTAAGGACAGTGATAGTGACATTTCCATGTTGCCAATTTAAGGATTTCACTGATTCTTATATTTTTTGTCAACAATTGAAATTGAACGCATATGAAATGCACACAGATTGTGCTTAATGTATTTCTCTTTCTTGGATGTATTTGCCTGCCCCCCCCCCTCCTTTTCCAGCTGTTTGATCTACCAAAATAGCTTAGCCTTGTTAGATTTAATACACCTATGTAAATACAGTCCAATTATTAACAAGACTCATTTCATGTTGTGTTGCAGGTGAAATTATTGAAGAAGGCATCAAATCCCAGTATGTACTAGGTGAGGATGAAGCCTTGGTGTTGGAATGTGTGGAGAACTTCACCGATGATGCAGTTCCAGGTTAGTAGTAGTAGTAATATTGGTAGTAGTAGTAGTAGTAGTAGTAGTAGTGGTAGTTGTGGTAGTAGTGGTAGTAGTGGTAGTAGTGGTAGTAGTGGTAGTAGTGGTAGTAGTGGTAGTAGTGGTAGTAGTAGTAGTAGTAGTAGTCGTAGTAGTAGTAGTAGTAGTAGTAGTAGTAGTGGTAGTGGTGGTGGTGGTGGTGGTGGTGGTGGTGGTGGTGGTGGTGGTGGTGGTAGTGGTAGTGGTAGTGGTAGTGGTAGTGGTAGTGGTAGTAGTAGTAGTAGTAGTAGTAGTAGTAGTAGTAGTAGTGGTAGTGGTAGTGGTAGTGGTAGTGGTGGTGGTGGTAGTGGTAGTGGTAGTGGTAGTGGTAGTGGTGGTAGTGGTAGTGGTAGTGGTGGTGGTGGTGGTGGTGGTGGTGGTGGTGGTGGTAGTGGTAGTGGTAGTGGTAGTGGTGGTAGTGGTAGTGGTAGTGGTAGTGGTGGTAGTGGTAGTGGTAGTGGTAGTAGTAGTAGTGGTAGTGGTAGTGGTAGTGGTAGTGGTAGTGGTAGTAGTAGTAGTAGTAGTGTGGTGGTGGTGGTATGACATGATTAAGACACTGAAGATTATGATGACAATGATTGTGATTAATGATGAGGTGAAGTGGTGGTGATGATGAAGATTATGATTATTACAATGATCATGAGGAGGAGAAGGACATTTGTGATTATGACAACGATTACGATAATGATCGATGGAGGGGTAAGGGTAGTGATGAAATAAAGATGACAATCATAGGAATGATAAGGAGGAGGGTCATGACATTGATGGTGATGATGATGGTGGTGACGATGATGATGATGATGACGATGATGGTAATGATAATGCTGATGAAGATGATGATGATAATGATGATGATGAAGATGATGATGGATAATGATGTTGATGATGATGATGATGTCGATGGTGATGATGATGATGACGATGACGATCATGCTGATGATGTTGATGGTGATAATGGCAACAACAAATAAAATATTATGGTGATCGTACATCTTAATAATTTCTAGGAGGGAAAGTTCGCAAACCTGGAGATCGATGGATGATCAGAGGGCCTAAGAGTTACATTCCTCCCACACAAGTCAAAGAGTTAGATCAAGGAAACTCTCAGGTCATCAGGTATGTCATTCAATTTTCCTCTGTACATGTATACAGTGGTGTGAAAAAGTTAGCGAACCCCACCAGAAAATGAACATACATTACGTCAAACCCCCGTTTAGAGAATGACCGCAGTTCAGATTGCAAACTGCGGTTTTATACCCCATTTTCTATTTGGAAATCGCAAAAAAAAAAAAGGAGGAAAGGATAAACAACAGCTGTGCTATTACATAAGACTTCTCTGCCTGTAGTAGGACTTTCGGAATGAAATTATTGTATTCGATATTTAATCACGTTTTCAAAGGCATATTGTATTCAGAAATTCAATGTTAGTCCATTTTCAATTTCGAACGAAGAAAATAGACCTCGAAATAAGGAAAGTAAGCGAATAAAATTGACGGCATGCTTTGCAGGGACCGCGCTCAGCGCTGCGCATGCATCCCATCGTGTGTGGCCCCCTGCTGTGACTGTATGTGCCGGGCTGTTGTTATCTTCGGACCGAGGTCAAGAAACAGGTGTTTTGATACTTAAATTGCTTGCTTGGGGGCAGTTAGGGTTTGTCGTACTTGGAGAAGAGAATTGAAACAGGGGTATAGTGTTCTCAAATGGAGGTTTTCGTCATGATTAAAGTTCTGCCATGTTTTAGACATTGTATTGGGAAGTCAGGTGATAAAATATTACATTTAACAATTTTTGTTTGTTTCTCATTTAATGCTCAGCATGAAGAAGTGCATTTTATGGTGGGGTTCACTATACTTTTGAGCACAACTGTATATCTTAGACATTCCATATAATTATTAGCCAAATTAAAGATGATAATTGCATATGATCATTCACACAATATTATTTTAGGAGGTACTAGTGTCCAGCAGTTGTAAATTTTTTTGTTTTTAAGGGGGGAGGATAATCTGTCAGGTATTTGATAGTCATTACCTTTACATGCCCTTATACTGTCCTTAATTAAATGTGGATAATGAAAGAGTATTTTTATTGAGTTGACTCCCCATTCGCAATGTTTTGATGTAAATATGGATGTAATGGAAAATGTATTCTGTCTTTGCTAGCTCGCTCTCTCTCTCTCCCTCCACCTGTATTCACTCTCTTTAATTTTGCTTCTCTCTTTCTTTCTAAATGTATCACAGGAAAGCTATTCCACTTGGTGAAAATGAA
This sequence comes from Lytechinus pictus, assembly GCF_037042905.1. Lineage (NCBI taxonomy): Eukaryota > Metazoa > Echinodermata > Echinoidea > Temnopleuroida > Toxopneustidae > Lytechinus > Lytechinus pictus. The sequence goes on along the minus strand of NC_087256.1, from coordinate 27,859,019 downwards.
GGAATTTACATCAGGAATCTACAAAGTGGAGAGGTATGTAGATTTCATTGGTGATAGATGTAACTTTCCTGTTTAATACGTTATGTGAATAAAGCATCATCAATAGTTCACACTTTAGCATGCAAGCAATCAATCGTTATTTTTAACCCTGAATAGACTGGGCTATTTTAATGCCCAAGGAGACTGGGGGAGCTGATTCAGCCCCCCCCCCCCCCCCACCTATGATCTCAGCTGTTGATCGCAACGAAAATTGGCACACACATTACCCATGGCATAATCTACAAATTTGTTAGGTCAAATTCTTTGTAAAATCTCATTTCTATTGAATTATGCTAATTTATGCATAAGATCAAAAGTTTGTTCTAATTAACTAAATAAGGCCCCTGAAATGCTAATTTTTGTTTCACAGAGTCTTCATACGTTTCTGATCAAATGTACTTTAAAAAATTTAATATCACAAGTATTTTCTAAAGATTGTTTTCTATACGTTGTGCAGGTGAAAGTAATCATGGGTCCCAAGTCATATCTCCTCAACGAACATGAGAAACTATGGGAGAAGGAGTTAGACCCTCTGGTAGTTTCCATCCTCAAGTAAGTTCCTCATCTTATAGACAATGTTGTTACTTTGGGTAAATCCTGCTGTTTTCTATTGAAGAAAATAAGGAAAAAATTGAAGAATGGTTCAATATTGATTTGAGAAATATTTTCATGAGTTGTTCACATTGTTTTTTGAACGTGTATGTCCATTGCCTGAGCCCTGTATTATGCTTTTCACACTGTATTTCCTTATACCCATACTATCTTTAACCCCATACTTTTGGGGGTTTCACACTGTCTTTCTTAACCCCTACTATTTGCGTAGCTGGGGTTAACGTCTTACCTTTGGACTATAACACAGCTCATGAATATTAGTATTTTTGCCACACAGAGCATGATTAACATGCAATTTTTACTTCTGTGATTGGCTAATGCTTAGCCCCGCTTTTCCTTAGCCCGGTTTGGTTTCACACTGCAGTTCTTAGCACCTCAATAAGCCGGCTAACCCTGCTTTTTAGCAGGGCTAGATAGTAATAATAATAATAATAGGCATTTATACAGCGCCATCTATCTAGAAATATTCTATTCCAAGATGTGTTGTTATTATTATTACCCCTGCTTTAGCTCGGGCTGCCTTTCAGCGCTCATGCATTCAAGGAATTATCCTGCTGGGTACCAATTCACGTCACCTGGGTTGAGTGCAGCACAATATGGATAAATTTCTTGCTGAAGGAAATTACGTAATGGCTGGGATCCGAACCCACGACCCTCTGTTTCAAAGTCAGAAGACTAATCCACTGGGCCACAACGCTCCACTAGTACTGTACTATTTGCTGTGCTAGCCCACTTTGGTAAAATGTAGTGTGAAACCAAAGTGGGAAACCGAAGTGGGCTAAGCTACATGTACACCCCGGAAAATAGCCCCATCTATTTCCCGCGGTTAAGGAAAATGTCTGTAGTGTGAAAAGCATATACATGTATGTGTCTTTTTATCTATTTGTAGGAAAGGAGGAGGATGTGGAGAAGGAGACATCAGGAAGCTGGCTTACTTTGAGCAATCCATTGATTCTGAATATACGGGAAATAAGGTTGGTCAAAGAGGCTCAGTGGTTGGTGCAGTGATGCTTGAATGGGCAGGTTCTAGGTTCTAACAGTGACCATAGAACCACCCCTGTATTTCATATTTATGAAACAGTGTATACTGACTTACTTTGAGCAATCTATTGATTCTGAATATACTGGAAATAAAGTTAGTCAAAGAGGCTCAGTGGTAGGTGCAGTGGTGCTAGAATGGGCAGGTTCTAGGTTCTAACAGTGACCATAGGTCTAACCTTGTATTTCATATTTGTGAAACAATGTATGCTGGTTTATTTTGAGTAATCTATTCATTCTGAATATACTGAAATAAGGTAAGCATAGAGGCTCAGTGGTTGGTGCAGTGGTACAAGAATGTGCAGGTTCTAGGTTCAAACAGTGGTCACTGAACCAACCCTGTATATCATATTTGTGAAATGATGTAAAGTGTATACTGGCTTACTTTGAGCGATCCATTGATTCTGAATATACTGGAAATAAGGTAAGCATAGAGGCTCAGTGGTTGATGTGGCGGTGCTAGAATGGGCAGGTTCTAGGTTCTAACAATGACCATAGAAGCACCCCTGTATTTCATATTTGTGAAACAGTGTATACTGACTTTGAGCAATCAATTGATTCTGAGTATACTGGAAATAAGGTTAGTCAAAGAGGCTCAGTGGTTGGTGCAGTGATGCTTGAATGGGCAGGTTCTAGGTTCAAACATTGGTCACTGAACCAACCATGTACATCATATTAATTTGTGAAACGGTGTATACTGAGTTAGTTTGAGTAATCCATTCATTCTGAATATACTGGAAATAAGGTAAGCATAGAGGCTCAGTGGTTGATACAGTGGTATGGGAATGGGATGCAGTGGTATGAGACTGGGCAGGTTCTAGGTTCAAACGATGTCTATAAACAATGATTTTCAATCATTCAAAGCCTGCTGATCATATTTGTAAAACCATGTGTACTGATCAGTTGACATGAATATGGTATATTATATTGCAGCCTAGAGATAAAACCAGAGCAGTAAGGTACAGATGCCCTCATAATACAGCAGTACAGGTGAGTGTAGTGGCAGCACCAGGGGGGGGGGGCGGAGTGGTCTCACACAAAAAATTGTTCGTCTGTCAATGTTTTTCGACTTTGTGTACAAGATTTAATATAGATCTAAATCAGTATCTAAATCAAGAGTTAAACTTAAAATTTGTAAGTTAACTTGTATGACATTCAAAATGTGACAAAGCACATTTAAATGACTTAGCAGAGCATTTATGATTTGACGCATACATGCCTTTTTTTTTGTCCAGTGCATGTGACTCACAGGAAAATAGGATTAATTTCTCATTACATTGGTGATTCCACAATCTTGCATCATACTTTTATCATCAGATGCATTATAACAACAGTTTCCAAAGAGAATAATGATGATGAGTGGGAGAAGGAGGAGGAGAATGAGAATAATGATGGTGATGGTTATGGTGATAATAACAATGATGAGGAGGAGGAAGATGATGATGATGGTGATGTTTGCGATGATGATATTGATGATGTGGTGGTGGTAATGGTGGTGGTGATAATGATGACGACGATGATGGTGATGGTGATGATGATGATAATGATCATGATCATGATAAATGATGATGATGATGTGGTGGTGGTGGTGGTGATGATGATGAGGAGGAGGAGGATGATGATGATGATGATAATAATGATGGTGATAATAATGATAATGCCAAATTGACTCTATCGATTGCCCAAGGCTCCAAAAGTATTATGAAGTAAAAACAAGAAAAAGGTTTTGAAAAAGATATTTTTGAAAGAATCAACTGATATTCTTATCACTTTTAGACATTTTATTCCACAATTTAATTCTTAAGGCGTACATTTATCAATTTTGTATGACAGGTATATGAGTACCAGAAGAAGACTGCACGCGTTGTGTTTGGACCAGACATGACTATTCTAGGACCTCATGAAGACTTCAATGTGCTCAGTCTCAGTGGTATGTTAATAATAATAATAATAATAAACAGTTCTTGTATAGCGCATATCACGATTATGAATAATGTCTCTATGCGCTTCCAAAGGACTTGGATATTATTACCCCAGCTGTAGCTTGTTAAAACCTCATTACTCCATTGACTCCCAAATTCAGTCTCTCTCATAGGATTTTTACAGTGGCCATTTGGTTCTAGTAAGAAACCGGTTTACTTAGAGTAGTTCATTACATTAATATACTCCATTAGACCCTATTGAGTTTGAACACACATCATACCCATTGTTGAAGAATGCAATAGTCATTGAATCATCAGAAGTGCCAAATACTTACTGGATTTTTTCATTAAAGGGGAATCCAGCCTTGGCCATTAAATGTTGTGTTGGGAAGGAGAAAAATAAATTAAACAGATTGGTGAAAGTTTTAAAGAAATCGGACAATCAATAAGAAAGTTATAGCTGCTTTAAAATTGAGATCACTAATACTATGTAGATTTCAAATTGGCAACTGGGTAAGTAAATTATGACAAGGGGCAAGGACAACTTTCCCATAGGCCATGTACTTTATTATCAGGGATTTGTGGTTTTCTCTTAAGTACCCATTCCCCTGGGGCAGTAATATAAATATAACCCATGTAGTATATTGTTTTATGTCCTCATGAAAGAAAAATATAATTTGAAATAAAACTTTTAAGAAAAATGTCATTTTAGCCATAATATGTATTGGAGTACATGGAAGAGTAGTCCTTGCCTTACATAACTATGACATCCCATATGCGGCCAATTTGAAGTCTCCATGGGTATAGTGATTACCAATATTTACAACTTTTAAAAATTCATAACTTACTTGTTGCTTGTCCAATATTGTTCAAACTTTCACCTATCAACTTGTCTGATTTTTCTTTTTCTTATTAAAACAAGTTTTTATTTGGGTTGGATTCCCCTTTAAACCTTCACCAATATCGTTATCTTATTTAAGCTGCTTCATTTAAATCAATTTATCCATCGCCAGGGTGAACTTCTCCTTTAATCATTTATGCATTTACCTTTTTGTAGCTGGTAAGCCAAAAGTGGAGAATGCTCTTAAGACTATATGCCTCATGCTGGGACCAGATTACATCACAGATATTTTAGAGGTAAGCATACTTTTCCTTCCAATCATTTCATGACTATCATTGTATTAGAGAAAAAAAATCCTTAAACAACAAGAGGAGCGTACATTTTAGATAAATCAGAGCAACAATATGAATAAAAAGTGTAGTAGGTTTCACGGTACACCATGTATCTTTCTTGGGCAAGTGTTGGTCCTGAAAAGGACCACCCAATCTCTTATTAGACGTTTTGACAAGTGTGTACTTGTCGTCTTCAGGAGAAAGACGACAAGAACACACTTGTCGGAACGTCAAGATTGGGTGGCCCTTTTCAGGACCAACACTTGCCCAAGAAAGATACATGGTGTACCGTGAAACGTACTACACCTTCAGAAATTACAACAATATGAATAAAGTTGTTTACATAGCAGGCTTAAATTTTCATCAATGAAATAATAATAATAATATATGCAATTTGTAAGGCACCATATCCATCTCGTAGGTGAAGGGGGTAAATAAAAAAATTCCAAGTAACAGAAAATCATTGATGCATTAAAGAGGTACATTTTAAGCTTAATCTTAAATGTTTTGACAAACTTGCTATCCCGGATCTATCGTGGGAGGGAATTCCATAGTGAGGGCCCCGCATGGATGAATGAAATGATTAGCTTGACGTGATATTCTTTCCAAAGTTTTGAATATATGATCTGCATTGTGTAAGCGTCATTTCTTAAAATGCCATATATTTTGCACAAATGATTTAAAAAATTGCCAATTGCTACAATGTTATTTTAAAATCAAGCATTTTATATTAATGAACATTGATATTTTTGATAATCATTTATTTTCATATTCTTATCTTAGGTGGAGACTGCTGACCATGCAAGGTTAAAGATCAAGATTGCTTTCAACAACCATTTTGAGGTAGATTTGTTTTTACTCTTTCAGTATCCGTCAAGACCCAATTGTTGAATTTTAGCCAATTGTTATTTGCGGAATGTGTTATTTTCCCATTCTTCCAAATATGATCGGTGGTAGTCTCATAGGAGTGGTTTACTTGAACCAAGGTTAACTAAGACTATGATTTTATGGTAAGCTAGAGCACCGACAAAATCTCAGAGGTACGCATACGCAGATATACACGAACCTATGCTGTTGAATTTTCATCCTGCAAGCAAATCAATTCTAGTTTTAGAACATGGACATGCTGAAAAAGTATCACGTATCACATGAAACTTGAGGGCTGAGGAAACCTCAGCAATGACGCATGCATGGTGGTTGGTTAATTTCACCGTCATAGAAGCATTACGTCGTCCAAATCAAAAGCTCCTAAAATGGAGGATTAGGATTAAGGTTGGGATTAGGGTCGAGGTTGAGTTTTTATATGTGGTATTTGGTGCAGAATTTGCTTTGGTGCTATGGTCACTGAAAAAATGTTGTAGAACCAATTATCCAAGGTCAGACCTAATTTTGGAGGGAAAAACAAGTCAATTGCATCCATAATGGAATCATCTGTAAAACCTTGTACTTTTAATTTAATTAAGGTTTTTACGGGGCAGTCATGGGCCACTTTTCATCATTTTATGATGGCAACATCAGGCCCAAAGAACAATCCAGAAAAATGAATTTAAAAGAATATATCACAAGTTTTGTTTTGTAATTACCTGACATTCAGAATGTTCATAATTTTGCCATTCTTTGATGTTCAGTCAGTACTGTGTATATCTTTTAGATTTGACAGGTCCATGTATGTTAATTATTAATTTTATGTAAGGTGGAATGCCACAAATGAATCCATATTTCAGAATGCATCAGCATTGCTTTAGATATTTTGCATCCAAGTTATTAATCCATTGTCTGCTATCAATTCCCAAACACTTTGCCCTGAATTTTAACCCTATCCGAGGCCCCCCCCCCTCAACGATTTGCGCAATATTTTCGCCGCGTGAAATTTTTTGACCGCGCCACTTGCTGACTTTTTACTTTCAAGTTTTGCGCAACTTTTGAGACCAGTTTTGCGACACCCGGGTACGCGGTTCAGAAATTACGCAACATTTTGTAAGTGCATTTCAGACCAAAAATTGCTCAAAAACATGATATTGTGTACAAAGTCAAAGCAAATTGTGTTTTCAGCCAAAAATCATAAATGTATGATTATTTTTAATTTTACTGGTCTAAATGGATTTGTTTTATGCTGTTTATGATCTCAAAAGAGTCCCTGACAAAGTTCATCAAAAACAATGAAAAACAAAAGGTCCAAAAACAAAGAAATAGATTAAAATTTCAAAAAACAATAAAATACATAAGAAATTGATCTGATATCACAATCTTTTTCATGGAAATTTGCTAAAACACCACAAAGAGTTTATATACCAAAATTAGAACATTTGGAGCTTTATTTAGGGAGTTAGAGGAAAAAGTATTCTTTTGCATACTAATTATGCATAAATTAGCATAATCACTTCATAGTGATTTGCATGAAATAAATTACGATACAGTTTTGTAGATTATGTCCCAGACAACCTGTATGCTAATTTTTTGTGTGGTCGACGGCTGAGATGTCAGGGGGGATCTGCGAGGCCCCCCTACCCCCCCCCGGCCATATGATCTCCCAAAATACCCTGGCCTAGATAGGGTTAAAGCTACATTGTATACTTCAATATTTCTGTTAAGTACCCAGACAAACATTGTTACAACATATAAAATATAAAATGATTAAATATTGTTATTATATCATGTTTTAATCTTTATTTGCAGTTTGAGCGAGGGAACTTGAAGGAGGAGAGTTCAATTTTCTCGGTCCCAGACTTCATTGGATTTGCTTGTAGAGAAGTTGGCAAGTTCAGATACTAATTATTATTATGCCTAGGAATACATTATATCTAGATAGAAAGGAATATGTAATTGCTTATTATTTTTGTCTTGCGTGCATAGCATAATAAGACAATAGGTTTTTCAAACCGTGACAACGTTGTCAACATTGAAAAATTGTAAAAATAATAAGCTTGGGAAATGCTGGCAGGGCATGAAAAGGGGGACTTAACCCTAAAAGGACTGGGGGCATGATGCCCCCCCCCCCTTCAACGCTTCGCGCGATATTTCTAGAACGCAAAAGGATAGCACCGCAAAGTCTTATGACTTTTTTCTTTGAAGTCTTGTGCAAATTTTGAGACATATGAGTATAGCATCGCGACACCACGTGACTTTTTTCGAGACAATGTCATGCCGAAAATGGCATGATGGCCCCCCCCCCTCAGTCCTCAATACATCTCAAATAGCCCAGTCCTTTTAGGGTTAAGGGCCATGTATACCAATACTGCCATTATATGTGAGTGCCCCCCCCCCCCTGGGGTTGTTCACTCCATTTACTTTTATTTTCTTTCAAAGTATTCTGGCAGTTTATTTCAGGGCGTCACAAAGTTACATGTGAATTCGAAAATAGAGACAAATCATCGTAGGAAAGTTCTACATATAGAGGGTGTACATACTAGTACTCTATGGCCCGTATTCTGAAGTCAGGTTTAACTTAGACTCAGGTTTAAAGTTGTGGTTTAAGTATGGGAAGCCAAAAGTATCAAATTTTGTATTAAGTTGTACGTTTCTTATGTTTACTGTGCTCTTTCCTGATTCATCGATGGTGAAGACAATAATCTATATATACTTCCTAGACGATTAGGAATGATTTGAGAGCCAAATGAGCTGAAATATGATATCTCTACCACTAGTGATTTATGTAACAATTGGCTGTCCATACTTAAACCACAACTTTAAACCTGAGTTTAAGTTAAACCTGACTTCAGAATACAGGCCAGTGGATTAGCCCTAATAATGAATAAGTTACAATACATGGAATTCTGTTTACTTGTCGCTATATCAGATCAGCCTTGGACAATCTTTCAGTGAACCAGGAACAATTATTCTAGAAAGTGTGTCAAACTGTCGCATAAGACTGGAAATATTACATTTGTGTATAAAGTCGGGTCTGCTTCACTTGGTGTCTTGGTATTAACATCATAAAATTTCTGTCCTAACAGGAAGTCGCATCCGTGGTGCCGTGTCAAGGGTCAAATTTGATGAGTTTCACCGTCACTCTATGGAGCTGTTGAAGACTGGTGTGTTCGGTTTGAACCCTGATAAGACTTCCAAAGATAGACTAGTCTTTAACGCCAACAAACTGGTAAGTTGTCATTGGGGGCATGTGGGTGGGGGGGGGGGGCAATTTTGGACTTGGTTTGAAAAAGGGTCCAATTCACTTTTGTGTTGTGATTGATCATTAACCTAAAGGAAATGAAAATTGATGCAAATCATGTAGTCTATAACTCTCACCTTATTAAATAATAATTATAATAATTTGATTTATATCTAAGAACAAAGGATACCAGTGTTTTATATATGAAATTTGTAGATCAGGGGGGATGTTTCACAAAAAGTAAGGTCTGATTAAAAGTCTCTTTCGGAACGTGAGTCACGTAATCTGCCACAACTCAGCGAATTACATATTTTGTATTCATCATTCAATTCAATTCATTTATTTTCTCTTTCAATCTTTTTACATTTACAATGTTAGTTCATTATACATATCTACAAAATATAATATTTAAATCATTTTTTATAATACAATAATACCATGAAATCGAAAGGGAAGGAGACCAACTAAAAAGCAGAGCTTGTAGGGTGAAGGCCCCCTTTTATAAGTAAATTTTATGAAAAAAATGATTAATGCAGAGATGCAGAAAAACTAGAAATCAAGCAACATTATACACATTTGTATTGTTTGTACATTCCATGTATAATCTCTATGTCAGTCAATGATAAAACTGTTCGATCCAATCCTTGAAAACTTCATTCTAGGTCAAGGTTTTATAAACAACACAGAATTAGTTTACATTTTCAGCAATAGCACACATTGCAAGAATGACAATAAAAAGTTAATTGAGATAAATATTGCATATAGACCCCATATCTGATTGTCTCCTTTGGTTGTGGGTTGTATGATGATGTATAAAAACATGTGAAATGAACATAAGAATAAAACCTTCACCCCTTGAACCAGACATTCACCACTGCTCTCTGTATCCCTGTCCCTAGGTGATTACCAATGTTGACATCCAAGCCATAGAGCCGGTGGATTCTACGATGAGAAACAGTCTGCTGAAGTCCGTTCAGATGGCCATTGAAATCGCAACTCAGTGAGTAAACACAATTTGCATACAGAATCAAGGACCATGTTTCACGGAGACTCAAAGGTGATGGTGACTTGAAAATAATGATAACTACCATCAACCTTCACTGTGCGTGAGAGAACCCAGCAGATCGACTTCGTGGGTGCCCTAGCACAGCGGCGTGAAAAATCACAGAGACTTAGCCTGTGTGAAGATTTCTGAATACCCTTATCACAGAATTGTATATATTATCTTGATAAATCACTGACCACTTATAGCTTTTGAGCTTTCTGCATTCCTGCCTGATCCACAGAATTGCAATTATAATTAGAATTCCAATCCAATCCAAAGGTCATTTGATAAAGCACCTTTTCCTTTCGATTACAAAGCGCTACACACACACTACTCCATGTTTGGGCCACTAAAATTTCTCTCCCACCTCCTGGACGCTGGTAAAAAGCATGATTTCATGCCAGCTGGCCGAGCCGCGTCGGCCGGCGCAGCTTAATCCCATGTATGAACTATAGCACGTGCAACAGATGTCGACTTTTTCCCATGGGGATTTGCGGATTTCGGCCTGTCCGTTGCAACCGATAGGTGGCGCACCGTATTGTGAATCCACCTAAATTCATTGCTCTCATAGCAAAATAGATGGGATTTAATGGCTTTTGTTGAACTGGTCAACGGAGGAGGCCATCTTCACTTAATAATACGTTAAGTAATATTCAACCATTTTTTTATCACCTTTAAAGGTAAATACCAGAGTCCCGTCTTACAAAGACTTGCAATTGATCCGATCAACCGCAACTATGGAAAGTCAACATATAAAATGCATGTTTGTTCAAATTTTTTCTATATATTATGATGTATATTCATTAATTCATTGACTTCTTGACAATTTGGTGTGTTCTCCTTTGTTTACAAAGGACATTTTGCAAATTTCCTGTTTGAAAAATTATGACACTGATGGATATCCATAGAGTTACGATTGATTGGATCAATTGTAACTCTGTAAGATGTGGTGATCTCAAAATGAGATCGAACAGAATCCAATGAAATTACCTCCCAAGTGTTTGTATGTATATGTGCCAAATGGCTCTGGAAGAGAATGCATGATTGCTGAGAAATGAGCAAAATAAGCACAGAATTCCATCACATGTTGGGTATTCTTCAAGCAATATTAATACATTGTCCCACATATGCTTTTCTGTGTTAGTGATAATCAGAATTATTGGTTTTGAGCTAAGATTTCATACCGAGGTTTGTCTATTTCACAAAGATAAATTTACATTAATTTACCAGATCTAGATATATGATAATTTGGTGACAATTAACCTTGATTTAAAAGACTTTCTCAATAAATAATTGTTTGCTGCAACTACTTTCTTTTACCTTTAACTTCCCTTAGATCTATTCAGAGAACTGCTGGTCAAGATGCGGCCTGCAAAGAGCAGGAGGCTCAGGGACAGCTGGAGAGACAGAAGCTTACTAATGAACAGGAGAATGAGAAGGCTCGTACCGTACTGCATGAGTTGAGAGCTAGCGCCAGCGCTGTCGAGTCGTGTGGACAGGCCAAAGCCGAGGCACAGGTACAGCCAAGATTTACAATCAAATTATTCTTAAAATTCTTTCATTTCATTCAACTCTCCAAATAAAAATATTCTTGATTGACAGTCACGCCATTTTTTCCCCCGTTTCATTAAGGAATTTTTTGTTTAAAGTGCACCCGTGTGTTGGCTCAGTTGGTAGAGCATCCGTCTCACAACCGGGAGGTCGGGGGTTTAAACCCCGGCCGCGTCAGACCAAGAGACGTTAAAAGATGGGAGTTGATGCAACCCTGTTGGCATTCAATGATTCAAGGGATAGAGCTACGTCGATCTAGCACTGCACAGTGGCTGCCGGGCCCAGGATCAATTGGGCAAAATAATTTTCGGAGTATTTCTATTTCATTTCAAATGATAAAATATGGATTTTCATTTTTGTCATCAAATTCATTTACTTGGTAGTTCCTTAAGATAGCCAGCCTGTTTTACTTGTGACACCCATTTATTTCCATTCTTACCAGACTTCATTCACTGCTCAAGCCATGATAATATGAGAATATGTTAAATCATTGAGAATTTTTCATATGAACTGGAAAAAAAATATACAAATTCTTTCAGTAAGGTATGGGGAGTTAGACATACTTATTTTATGGAATTGCCCTACATTTTAATAAGGCAGTCAAAGTAAAGGAACATTGTTTACATTTTCTGTACAAAAAACTAATAACATTGATGGATTTTTGTAGTTAAGATTGATCAGATCAATCACAACTCTTTATAAGGTCGGCCATAAAAACAAGATTAAGAAGACATATGAGATGATAGCGGTGGTTATTTCAGGGTTCCCAGCCCATCAGGGAAATCAGAAAATTATTTTACTTTTTTCCAGTCAGGGAAAAATTGGGGACTTTGATAAAAAATACCTCAAATCAGGGGAAAATGCCTCAAATGAGGGAAAAATCAGGGAATGTTGATCGGCTCAAAAGTCGAAAGCACGGTAGTCAGTCAGACTCTGTTATATTTTGTTGCAAATCAAAACAACCATTAAATGACTGTTTATGGTGGTACTAATTAGTTTTACATTATGACTGAAAATACATGTAATTCACTGCAGCAACTTAGAAAACATGCAAAACTGGGAACGGGTTTAAATAGCTATCAGGGAATTTTTAAACTTCATCAGTGAAAAATCAGGGAATTTTGTTTTCTTGAAAAGCTGGGAACCTTGGATTTTGTTACCTGTTGCTGCCCGAAAGAAAGCAATCAGAGTTCTGAAGGCTTAAAGGCTTCTCAAAGGGACCTGGCAAGAAGATAAATGCCTTACAAAAGGGCACCAGCTCTAACAATAGTAACACAATATCAATGTAATCTTGTTTCCAGGCTCAAGCCGAGAGACTTCTGATCGAGGGTCACAGTGCCATCGAGTCAGCCAGACTCAAGGCTGAGGCTGAGGACATCTTATGCAACTCAGAGCTGGGCAGCACCCAGATGGCTCGCCTGTCGGAACTGAACTTCCTAAGGGAACAGAATGAACTGGAGATAGGCAGAACAAAGCAACTGGCAGATATTGAGGTAAGGATATACTCTAGGAGGTCAGAGGTCAAGATATGTTCTCAGCCAATCAGATACAAGCACTCGCAGTAGCTTATTACATTACCCAGCAGGCATTTTTTTTTCAGGTGCTACTTTTCCCAACCTACCGGTTAAATTTGCAACATTATAGAAGCTGTAACATTGCAGTGAATAGGAGTTTTCCAGGGCTCTTTTTAAGCATTTCGAGGGTGAAATTGCCCCATGCCCCGTGTAATTTTTTTCCCAGATGCCCAGTGAAAATCAATGACTATTTGTATACTCTACGAGGTATTTGACAAGGAGACCAACTTAAAAGGAGCGCCCGCGCGAAATCCATGTAGGATTAATTTCATTCGCTTATCCCTACATCACAATGATCTTGGAGCTGCCAACGCAATTGCCACTGAGGGTGGGAGAGTTTTTCGGATGGCTTGTTTGGTTTGTCTTTGTTCGGTCGAGTGCAAGCTGCATATGCAAGTACACACAAATCATGCGTGCGCCTATCGCAAACACAAAGATTCCAAAAAGTTACCCGAGCCAGACCAAGCTCCAAAGTACCGCTATTTGCTACTTTATGCTCCCTTTAATGTGAATAGAAGAAAATTAAACATGCAAAACAGTGCGAGAGAGAAAAAGAGAGAGGAAAATGAAGAAGAAGGAGAAGAAGAAGAAAAAGAAGGAGGAGAAGAAAGAGGAGTAATAGAAGAAGAAGAAAGAGGGAGGGAGGAGGAGGGAGAAATAGAGAGAGAATGAGTGATGCTGCTCAGTTTGTTCACCTTATAATTCTAATGTTTTCTTTTCAATTCCTCTGCATTCTCATAAAGGTCGGAAAGTTTGCTGAAATGGTGAAAGCCCTTGGAGCAGAAACCATTATGGAGATGGCCAATGCTGGACCCAAACTTCAGGTAAAGATAAGACTGACCGTTTGGTGACACTACCGTAAATACCAACAAATACAATTTATAACGAGGAGCAGAAATGGCCATGATTTTTTTTATCTTGACAATGTATTTTTCCGCAATTTTGAATGGTTAAAAGTGAACAAATTAACTGCATCCCCTCTGGCAATTCACTATACATTGCGTCCCAGAAAAAAGGAAACCGGGTTTCCCTGATCTTTTTCTTCAAAGGCAAATTAATTATGATATTTCATTTACATCATCATGCAATTCAATTATTCCTTTACATTTTGACACCTAATATGTGACGAACACTTCATGTGTTAATGAGCAAGACGAGTTTGGTTTCGCAGAAAAATTGGACAAGATTGGTTCGTGATACGACAAAAGTGCTTATTGGACGATTGGCTCTTTAGCATTTCTTTTGTATTCTTTGTGTAGTTTCTCTCGCTGATCTTTGAAATGAGAGTAGGTCCAGATCAACACTTGAGTTTCTGCGCAAATCTTTTCTGATATGCCTCAATATTCATTCTTTGTTATCTGCCATATGTGAACGGTTTCCTAAGCTGTTGGTCTCAAATTAAAGATGAGATTCCACTCTTACCATAAGTATCAAATTCATAGTAAAAATAAGTTAAATAATTGTGAAATCTATCTCTGAAAACAGGTTTCTTTTTTTGTGTGGGATGAACTGTATATTATTGCCAAGTTGAACACATCAAATAAACCCTGACCACATCATTTCATGTGCGCAAGCTGTTTGCAAGTGCATCAGGCTATATGTCGCCCTATTGAAATTTGTCCATATTGTGATGCAATCAGCCCAGGTAAGGTGAATGGGATCCTCGCAGGATTATTTCCTTGAATACTTACAGCACTGCTGATAAAGCTCACAGTATTTTGAGGAATTACTTCCTGCTGGTACCCATTTACCTCACCTGGGTTGAGTGCAGCACAATGTAGGTAAATTTCTTGCTGAAGGAAAACATGCCATGGCTGGGAATTGAACCCATGTCCTTCAGATTGAAAGACGCGAGTCTTAACCACTAGACCACAGTGCCCCCATACTAGTAGTTATTAATTATTATCATGATTCTAGTTAATTTTGTCTTCTTTTTTTTTGGCACACAGGTTGAACTGCTGAGCAGCCTTGGGCTCGAGACGACAGTGTTCACCGATGGAAATAGCCCCATCAACCTCTTCAACGTTGCACAGGGTCTCATAGCTCAGCCTGCACAAAGCAAAAGTGCTTAAAAGATCACCGTGGATTATGCCTGAGAGCAGCTACACCATGTGTTAGGGGTAATACAATGTAGAAATATTCAAACGATGTTCCGGAAATGTTATTTGAGTGCATCACCAAAGTTTTCTTTTCTGAAAATTATTCATCTTTTATTGTATCTTTATCATCAGGGTTGCCATAACTAATTTTGAAGGTGTAATTTTTATTTGTTGAGGTGTGCAACTTTGCGCCCAAGGACCGGAAAGCAAGTCAATAGTGTGTGGTGTTAAAGCCAAAGACATGCCTCACTTCATGAGAGCATTTCAGATTTGTCAGTGATTTTTTTACCGACAATTGTTATAAGCTACTGAAAATCATTAAACTGGATTGGCTGAGAGAAAATTGGTGATTGAAATCACTGATAACACTTAGATGTTCCCCTGACAAAGAAAAGATAAACATGATTTTCAGAATTTTCTTCCGTAGGCCTTGTTGTGTAAAA
Organism: Lytechinus pictus; assembly: GCF_037042905.1. NCBI lineage: Eukaryota > Metazoa > Echinodermata > Echinoidea > Temnopleuroida > Toxopneustidae > Lytechinus > Lytechinus pictus. Next base: position 27,843,415 of record NC_087256.1, on the reverse strand, counting down.
GTCACAATCAATTGTAATCATCAAACATATTTCTTTGTTATACCCCTTGAATTGCAAATTATGTTGACCATTGCTATCATTTGTACATACATTTTTATGCAAATGTGACTATTGTGTACTTGATTTAACCCATTCCTTTTCAATTGAACTCTAAATGAATGCACAAAAAGAGATACTTTGAGTACAATACTATGCTTAGTTCTGCGTTAAACATATACCAAGTAAATGTTTTTTCATGATAGTGACTCTATTTGTATACATTATATTTATTATCCATTTAGAAATTTGTTTTATATTTGGCTAATAATAGTTTATCTGTCGTATTGAATGACACTAAAGCTTATAGTACATTTTATGCAATATTAATAGATATATATTAACATGTAAATTATCTTTGGTGTAGTCAAGAAAATTGTAATAGTGATAATTCATCAAATATTTTATAACTTTAGCAACTAAAGTGATTGACTATTTTCCAGGAATGGTGTAGGATTTCACTCCTTATTTGTTTTTATGCATTAATATAAGAGTAGAGAGGCCACTTTAACATGTCTTTCATGCCTTCTATTGCTTAATATATATTTGATACTGTAAATGTAATGTCATGAAGGTAATATACAATGTTAGCTTTAATTTGTTGAGTCAAGTTTTGCAGGTAATGTATTACTTTATGTTATATCGGGGGATAGTTAAGGGTAGTCTATTTTTTTATGTCTAAAAAGGAAAAAAAAATTATCAAACCAATATAAGGAAAATCTTATCAGTGGGCAGTAAAGCTCAAAGTGATTTAGCAACACATAGATTTGGTTTCCTGACTTACAGTTACATACACTAATAAACATGTTAATCATGTTGAAAACTTGCTGCAAAATTGCACTTTGTTCACTTTGATTCTGCGTGCACTGCACGCAAAAAACATTCAAGCCATAAGATGGTAGGACCCACAAGAAATATGTGACTTTTTTTTTAGAATGTCAAGATTGGCATTGAAATGAATGCTCCAACAGAACAAATAATAGAGTGTCTGAGATTTATATCAATTTATAATATATTTATATATTTTCGATTATGTAAAACTAGAAAACAGAGTTGTCAAATCATATATGTGACTAAAATTTGATTTGGAATTTGAGATTCCTTAATATGGATTGTGTTGTATTATGTATAGTTATAGAAAAACATAGATTTTATTTGAATTATAGATTCTAAAAGACTCATGTGTGTAATTCTTACTTAAATTAAAGGTTGGAATTGATTCCTATGCATCCAGTTATCTTCAAAGTTTCAGTTGTATACCAGCAAATTAATGTAGAAGAATTGTACTTGAAGAATGAAATGAAGGGAGTTGTTTTAACAATTAATACGTTATCAAGTATCCTGCATTATATCTATTCTTTATTTTCAATTTACCGTTTATTAGGTGCAATAGTCTATAATTCTGATGCATATTATTTGTAAGGTTAAGAATTGAATATTATTGGAGACAAAATTACATTTGATATTTAAATGAAATAAACACTTTCATCTCAAAGAAGACAAATCCTTATCCAGGGCTAAATTATATTTGCTATGGGATAGATTAACCTTAAGGGATCATTTCTGGGGAGTATAAAAACTGAAAGTGGATGAATTTACACTGCCATTTTTCAACAAGGCAGTTCTACCATCAGCTGTGCCTATTTAACTTTATTTTTATTTTTTTTATTTGTTCCTTTTTTTTTTTTTGGTTCTTGCAAAATTACAAATAACCAAAATATGACTACATGTATGACAAGAGGCAAACAAAGTGTTTAAATAGCATTGGAATGTACATGTAGTAATCAGGGATGTAGTCTTGGCCGGCCTCGAGGCCACATTTTGCCGGCCTTGGCCACGTCCTTGGGTCGAGTCACATCTGCAAAGTCTACGAGAGATGGTTTCCTCCAGCGGCCTCGGGACTCGGACGTACCGGCCTCGACTACATCCCTGGGGATAATCTGGATTTTCCATGTCTAAACTTTGATAAAACAGTTCAAAACTGTCCAAGGATTACTTGCTTTTGTATCGAGGTGTTAACAACATCAATATTCTGTGCCTTCAATCTCTGGTTTCTATTTTTTCTTGTTTCTTATTTTGCATATTCCTACCTCTGAATATAGAAATAAAGTATAAATATTCTTATCAAATACAATAGTGGAATGTTGACTAAAATGCTTCAGTTCGATAGCACAAAGAGATCTAATAGATTATTTGATTGTCATTTTTCATTTACAATATTACTAATTTACAATATTTCTTTTCTAATTTTTATCACTGCTGAATCGTTAATAATATTTTGATGTTATCAGACTCATTACTACATGTACATGTACTTGTGAAATTTGAGAAATGTAATTTGTGTTATATGTATGTGTTGGAATCATGTATTTTCCATTGAAATTTGCCTGTGGCCAAAATATATATTTAGAGTGCCAGAGTATAGCTTTGATTATGAATACATTTCAAGTTTACAATATTATATTGTGTTTGAGTTTTTTCTTTGTCAGTGAAATTATACTAAAACATATGAGTCACTTGTAAGAGGAATTTTTTTAATTGGAAATTATGAGCCAAGTACCAACCAATAGTCCCTGGGGACTTGGAGGTGTTGAATTTAATATATCCAAGGCCTCCAAGAAGTTTGGTTTTGTAAACAACCCCCCCCCCCCCCCGAATGTTGAAGTATTGATACATTATACAAACATGAATTATACACCAGATATAAATTCAAAATGACACATTTTTCAGAGAAATCACATCTTTAGAAATTATTTATTAGGAAATATCTTTATGTTGATTAAAGCAAATGCCAGGAGTCAGTAAAATAGCATCTACGGTTGTGGAGATCGAGTATAATGGCAAAATTTTGGCAGAGAAATTGCCTGTAAAACCCAGCGCACACTACATGATCCAACTACAATGCATTTTTTTTTAACCGATCGCATTTTGTATCAAATACAATACATTGATATTTAAGTTCTAAGAAAACCTAAAACAATATCTGACATTCAAAATAATGCTAGGAATACTACTATCAGAATTCTGCTTTGCTGCTAGCACTGAGGTCGGAGTAAAATCCCAAAACAGGCTTCCAGTTGCAGTCGATGACTTCAGAACGATTTGGAATTAAATTTGCTTTTATTCCTACAGGGAGGCTTGAAATAGATTGGAATTTGGATTTCAGTATTCATACCACTATTCGGACATATCATTCCAACCTAATAAATCAATAAGTTTTCTAGAATGAAATGTTATAACAATATTCATGAAATATACAGATTGCAATGGATCGTGTGGTGTGCACCGGGGTTAACATGACACTGAAATTGTGTAATGAACGAAAGAATCATTGCATCTCTTAAAGTGTACCAAGCAATAGTGTATCATGATCCCCTCCCCCCATAACATTGAGTGTCACACTATATTCAAATTATGATCTTCAAATCCCTTCTTTAATCAATATAAATTGCAGGATTATTACACCCTCTGTAGACAAAAATGTGACTTGAAAGTAGACTACTAGTACTTGACACATCCATACATGCTCGTCATTAAAAGGGCTCCAATTGAATCAAACATAAGATTATGTTTCCGCAAACCAGTTAGTAGGATGCGAACCTTAGGGACACTTACTTCTATGAAACATAGTGCACTAATAAAGAGAGATGTGCATTCTTATTCTCTGTGAGGTACGTTGCACAAAGTAAGTAGCGGCTTCCATAAGATTATGTTTCCGCAAACCAGTTAGTAGGATGCGAACCTTAGGGACACTTACTTCTATGAAACATAGTGCACTAATAAAGAGAGATGTGCATTCTTATTCTCTGTGAGGTACGTTGCACAAAGTAAGTAGCGGCTTCCATGAATTGAGTGAATCAATGGGGGAAGTAGAGGAATACTTCTCACTTGCATTATGCAATTCAAAGTAGGACAGTAGACTTTTTTCTCTTTTTCATTTATCCTTTAAATACACAGTACACGATCTAATAATCCAAGGCCATGTTGTGGATACCCTGCTTTGGGGAATGAGGAAACTAATGGATTTGATGAATCACTTACAAAAGTATGACAAAATATCAATTATTATCTAAGTCTTCGACCTGAGATGAACTTTGACCTGTTATCAATTACCTGAAATTTTACTTGCATTGTGGCTGATACTTGATACTCCTTATATACAATCATGACAGTTTGGGAATAAATGTGAAAGCAAATGTCTTGCTTCTACTATGCAGGTGAGACATACACAGGATAAAAAAATATGTCTTCATTCATTAATTATACAACTATCTTGCTTGCTCTTGTTGATATAAGTTATACATCGACAGATATACATATTGGTTTATTGACTTTGCACAACAGATGCGCACAGCCTCAAATTGAGTGAAGATCAACAGACTTGACTATAATCATTTATATTCATTTTGAAATGACTTCATGTTGATGTAATATAGTCCTTTACAACAGGAGTCCTGTAAGTCCTTATGTACACATCAATCAAATCTCGGTCTTCATCATCGACTTTTAATCTTCTTCTTCGACGACGATGGTTGATCTAATTCCTGCTCGTACTCTATTTCCACCTTGGCACGTTTCCTCCTTGGTTTCACGAGTTTCTTTGACGACGAGGCCTTTTCCTTCTCTTCTTCATCCTCGCTTTCATCCTCGTCATCGTCTGAGGATGATGAGCCGGTGGTGAATCCCCGAGGCCTTAGTTTATCCATGTCCTGCAAAGAAGCACAGAAAAGAAATATGATCAGAATATTTCCTTGCACTAAAGGGGCCTTCCCAAATGACTGTGCGACCATTTACAATAATTCCTGATGGAATCAATCATTTCAATATGCTGGGCTATTATGATGGAATAAACTTCCAAAAGACCCTCATTATTTCTTGTCTTAACACTTTAAAAAATTTTACTGAAAACCTGTTTATTCATGCAAGCTTTCAAGTAAATATAATTCCCCCCCCCCCCCTTCTTTAGTAGGTTTCCATTTATTTTCTTCTTTTCTTTACTGCGCCATGAGCATCTTGTCATGATGGATACCGGCGCATTACAAATGTCCATATTTTCCAACCGATATTTTGTAATGATTAGCTTGTGATTAAACAGCTTTTATTCAAGAATAGCAACACAGAATACAATGTAAATAGTATAAACTTTATTTGTTTAGGAACATATTCCATGTATGATTGTTAACATTCAAGATAAAAAGAAAATGCAAAAAGATCCTCTCTAAAACTATGATTAATACTACGTTTACAGCAGGGTACTTATTGATAAACTGAACTAGTATCACAATATGTTGACCGTACCTCAAAATCACTGAGATCACTCTCATCAAAGTCCTCATCTGCAACGTATTCAACTTCTTCTTCTAACTCCTCCTCCTATATATAAAAAATAATAAGCAAATTCAATCAACAGACAATTATAATAATATGAATACATAATACTAATCATTATACTAATGAAATACACAATAGATTCACAAGGAAAACATGTACGTCTCTTGGGATGAAATTCCAGGATAAGAGGTTTTTTAAACTTTTTTTTACATCTGACCCCCCTTTTTCTGAAGTTTTACTTCACTTCATAAACTGACCAAATCATAATTTGAGAGCATTACAGACTGTAAAAAGAACCAGAAATCAGAGACAGAAAATTTCATGAAGGTCTCACATACACAGGGTTGGATGTACATATTTTATGGAATTGCCCAACTATTAATGATGATGTGAAGCATGAGATCATTAAAGACTAATACCATCCCATATTAAAGGTTTTAAATGAAATTAACAAATATTGACTGCATGATTTATCCAAACAATATATTCATTTTCATTGTGGATTAGACAATCCAATCATGCTGATATTCCTGAAAAACCATTATCTTTGGATTAAAAGAGGCTATATACAAACAGGAATTGAACAATGAGAGTTGGTATAGGTGCAAGACATTTTTTCATTCTGCAAAATTTTCTGGTAAAATTCTTACCATGATTAAATACCATCATATCATTAGAGAACATGTGCAGTGGTGCTCAAGGGTTAGTGAACCCCACCAGAAAATGAACATCTTTAAAGTGTTCAAGTTCTGCCAAGTTTTGGATATTTAATTGCGAAGTCAGGTGATAAAATATTACATTCAAATAGAGCTTGCTTCTCTGGGCTCGCCAAACACTGTAGTGTTGGTGTCTACATTCAACACTCAACACTACTGTATGTACTAGAAAAATGTTGGTTCAATGAAAGAGTCTAGATGGCACAAAAACTAATTTTCCTCGCATTAAATGATAATGGCAAAGGCAAGAATTAACCGAATTACCTTCCACGCGGAAGTGCCCTATTTCAGCTGTAACAAGTGCAACAAAGAAAATATATGTCTTGCCATAAAATAAGATGACCCTGCGGTTAAATGACGCCTTGACCTATGACCTCTGTACAAAGTTATTCTGTGGTTTACCTCTTCAGCGGCATCGGCTTCTCTCTCAGCGGCTGCTTCTGTTTCTTCTTCATCCTCTTCCTCTCCTTCAAGGGCGCGATCAAAGGCATGGGTCGGGAAGTTGTAAATGTCGCCATACTGTAAGTATACACAGTGAAATGAACATTTTAGTATGCTAATTGTAATAAATGACCCATATTCAGAATTGATATTTTAATCTTAATAAGACTGGTATTGTTATATTCCTTTAACTGACGAAACGGATGTCAATTCTATCCCCCGGCCCACATTCAAACGTTAATAAGGACAACAGATGGCTTCCAGAATGACTAGAGGGTCTACAAATCACATGAAGGATCTATCTTGCACACAAAAACACCTGACTTAGACCTGAAAAAGGCTTTCTTCCTAATGAGGAATATACGATGTGCAATAAATATCTATTGCAGCTATTTTAAAATCAAAATGTGTAAATTATGAATAGATCATACCAAAATGCATACCCAAAGAATACAATTTTAAGAAAAACATGAAATCAAACACCGTTTTACATAGGACTGAACCATACACAAGTTCAACTTAGATAAGATCCTTATAATAACCTGAAACATGACATAAGATATTCCTATTTAAGTATGTTGTGTTTTATACCCCAACCTTCACAGTACTGATATAAAAAAAATCATATTACCGTTCCAGATTTTAAGCGATCAAGTAGTTCTTTCTCGATAGCATTGTCCAGTTGGGCAGCAATCAAGGCCTTTTCCTCTCTACGAGATTCTCTTCTCTCAACTTTCCGAGCAAGGGGCACTATTTTTTTTCTACAAGGATGAAAAACGAAGCAAATCAAATTACATTTTTTTTGGTAAGATTATTGTACATACTATATTGTTTTTGTTAAGTATGGATTACTGGTGTATGAAAAGGCAAAAAGAAATAAGCAAGAGACAATAAAGAGATATAGAAGAAAAGAAATTGAAGAGAAAATCCATAAGAGCTGTGCAGAAAGAAGATTGTTTAAAAAAATTTCTTTGAGTCTTTTGTAGGACCAATTGTGCATGTGAATCAAGTAAATCTAATCAAATGCCGACGAATATATAAGCAAGAGATAAAACGAAGGTTAGATTGAGAAGGAATAAAACAAAACTAGGGCTTGAATTAATCTAAGTTCCTGGCCATTGGCCTCAATACCCATCTCCAATTAGCCATTGGCCTTCGGCCATTTAGATTTTTTGTGCCTTTATTTCATTTTATTTCATTTCATTTATGCTGTAATAAAATATTCTGCGTTTTAGTAAAGTTTCCTTCCCCTAAAAATATCAAACTTGAAGACTTGTAATTTTTTTTATTTAAATCACAGAATATGGACAGAGACAGAAAGAAAACTCACTGTCTTCGAAGCACCAGCTTGCGCATGCGGATCAGGTACTGGGTGATCTTGGTGAAGCGTTGCTTGCACTTGTGCTTGATGAAGCCTGGCCAGAACTTAAGATGCCTGTTAATCTGGACCAGGGCTTTCTCGTAGTTCTTCGACAGACGGACCTTCTCCCATAGCCTGTCGGGAAACGCTGCCCTCTCTATCGTCTTCATGTACAGGTAGCACACACCTGGTATAAGAATAAAGCAATTTACTTAGTGTTGCTCAACTGGACATAGATGACCGTGCCGTGCCTCAGTCATATCTCTTGAGATCGCAGAAATCTGTTCGACCTAGGAGAAGTTTGACTTAAAAGATGTAAATAAGACATGTTTTGCATATCCATAATGCTTCAAGGTTTACCATCATACCTGAAGTCTTCTATTCATCCATATCTGCCTCCTCTTCTTTCTGATATTCCTACTTTTTTTCTGTGTACTATTCTCTCTCTGTATCATATTTTGCTGTAACTGTATTTAATTTCATATGTATTGAAATGTTTATTCTCGGTACAAATACATGTATTTCAGCCTTTGGCTGTTAATTGGATTCTCTTACAAGAAATAGCGATTATCCCAAATTAATCAGAATCTGCATTTGAAAGTATTTTTTAATGCTGTTTCATATGGAAGAAATCTCTTCTCTGTCTATAAAAGTAAAATACTTATTAACAGCAGGTATTTAAAGTTGTTAAAGAGGCCATTGTCTACAATTTCATTCATTTTTATAATGTTCAATAATTGATTACGATCTTTTACTTTTTGTATTGTAATTTGTAAAATTTGTACAATGTTGAAATTCAAATTTCCAAACTTATATATTATAGACTCTAACTCTGCAACAAGAAAATAACATGATTCAGTAATATAAAAATAAAGGTGCAAATATCAATTAAAAAAAAGAATTTGCCAGTTAACCTAGAGGTCAGAGGTGACATTATTTTTTTCTTTAATGAATAACGGGCAATATATGATCATATGATGCAGACCTTCTTTTTTATAATCTTTAGCACCACTCTTTGACGCAAAGTTATTCTTGTTCAATGATTTAATTTAGGGAATTTACCTAAACAGAAAGTATTTAGGCTGACCTACCATTCTCTTCTCTGACGGTGGCATACTGGCTATTGGCCAGTGGGCAGGAGGATCGATTGCACAATCCCGTTAGGTTGTATTCATTCCTGCAGAACTGCTGCGTGCGGACCTTGGTGTTGACCTTGAAAGAGCAAAAGGTCGTATTGATGATACTCCAAATTACCTGCAAAAACAAGAGGAATAAAAATTGTCAATTTTTGCACAAAAAAATACAATCATATCCCCATCCAATGTACAACAAGGTTTTGATATAGAGGTCTAACCTTGCCCTCAGTCAAGAAACCATGCGCTGAAATACGGTAGCAATGACTGTTTAGCTTACTTTCACTTTAACTACTACTCATAGTAACCATCAGTGGATAAATACTGTACTTGATTTTTTTGGCAGTCACTGTACGGTTCTACTAGTACTACTACTAGTAAGAATTTTTCTCGGCTTGATATTAGGAAGTACTTTTTTAGTTGCAGATATGTGGAATAGTCTTCCAGATAATGTTGTTTCAGCTAATTCGGTCAACTCATTCAAAAATTGCCTGGATAGACACAGTGTAGGCAGTATTGTCTGTTTTTCTTCGGTTTAGCATACACATTTCTGACAGTCCTTTCTTACGTTAAGTCTATTTATTTGCTCAATATCATGGATACTGTACTATCACCAGAGGAGATACTACAATCGATGAACAGGCACTCAAGCAAGCCTCCCACATCATTGACTTAAAGTAAAGTACTAGCTAGTAGAACCGTAGTTGCTAGAGCCAGATCTATTTGCTGTACGCCGTGGCAGAAAAGCTAAATTAATTTCTTTAGATTATTTTTTTCCAATAAAAAGAGCTTTTGTGGGCTTCATTGTTTACTTTACTTTTCACCAATCAATAGTCTACTTAAATTTAAAAATTAACGCTGACTGTTAGACTGCCGAGGGCACAATGGCAAATTGTATAGAACGGATAGCGGAGTGTTCAACGCTAGCGGGCGTGTACATTTTGCTTATTACATGATGTCATCCAGCCACTGCCGTGAACCAATTTATGAATGAAAATATAGTAAGCATGCACAGTGCAAGCCTTCCAGTGCCCCACACAGTATTCCATCAAAACAAGTGTGCAATGCTCTGTCACCTCGTACCAAAATCAACCTAAAATTTCACTTTCATATATTTTATATGAATTATGAAAGGTATTCTCAGAGTAGACACTTCAGCCAGGCGGGCGATCGCGCGGACACAGCGCTAGACGTAGATTTTTGCATTGCAGTGAATGGCGAGCGCATATCTAACACAAACAGTTCGATCCGCTTGGCACTTTGGCCGAGCGCTGGAGTTGCATTCGGCATTGCTCGAAAAGACAGAGTCAGTTTCTTCCTTTATTCCGCTGATTTTGATTGGTCAAAAATTCTGGCGGTTTCTTCGTACATCTTCGGTAAACATCGGAAATATAAAAGACGGAGTTTCCCTTACCTTCATGCGAGGGAAGGACCTAATATTCAGGTATTTATTTTTCTTTGCTTGAAATCACCTTCTTGTAATCATCGAATCCCTTGTAAACTCGGTCAGTAATAAAATTGTATATTTGAGAACATTTTGTTAAATTCTTATCAAATTTGGTCCGTAGAGAGCCACCGGATAGGAGTTTCAGTTTTTAGTGTCATGAGGTGTTTGTGAATCTGACTCGACTGATCGAGCAGGGTTGTTTTGAGCGTATACGAACAGCTGTGAGTGACGTCATCCCCACTGCGTTGGCTTGAGATTAGTCTTGGTATTCAGACACAGTATGTTTCAGCCGTTATATATTTTTTTTATTACGATTTGAGCTCTGTTAATTATGAAAATCAAATTGTTATTTTGAAAATAATTTTGTAGAATTCGTGTGAAATAAGTATTAAGAGCAAAACTGCAAGTAAACTTCAAGAATTTTGTTTGATAAGTGATTTTTTGTTGGAATGCGTCTGAATGTCTAGAATATGGTATTGTTAATGAAAGTCGTATTTTTGAATGGCACAGAAAGCTCCTTTCATGAATTTAATTTAGAAATAGGTTTACATGCATGAGATGTGTTTCATGAATTTGATATCTGATTTATGGACCTTTGTTATGGTGTTAATTATTATTTTGAAGATATTATGAAAAAATAAGAGAAGACAATAATGAGGCAACAGTAATGATGAGACATTAATAATAATAAGACAATAAATATTGAGACAATTATAGTAATTATTATTACAATAATTATGATTATAATGATAACAATTATAATTATAATGATAATAATTATAATTGTAATAATTATTGAGACATCAATTCTAGTATTTATTGACAATAATAATTATTACAGTAATCATTATTATAATAAAATAATTGTAATGATGACAATTATAAGGATGTAATTTTAATTGTAATAATTACTGAGACAATAATATTAATGAGATATCAATAATAATCATTATAATAATAATAATACTTATAATTAAAATAAATAATTATAATTATAGTAATTATAATTATAGGCCTTATAATTATTGAGACAATAATAACTATTATTACAATAATAATAATTATCATAAAATAATTATAATGATAATAATGAAAGTAATTGTAATAATTACTGAGACAGTAATATTGATAAGTCATCAATAATGATTATTATTATAAAACTTATTATAATTATTATTATAAAAATAATCATAATTATAATTAAAGGCCTCATAATTATTGAGACAATAATAATTATTATGAAATAATTATAACAATAATTACTATAATGATAGTAATTATAATTGTAATAATTATTTAGAAAATAATATTAATGAAACAAAAATAATTATCATGATAACAATAATTATTATAGTAATATACAATAATGAAACGATGATGAGACAATAATAATATCAACAATTTTATTGAGACCACAATAACAAGACAATAATGAGATAATAGACAATTGAAATCAATATGTTTTTATTTTTTTCTAGAAATCCTAAGATTATTATTTTAATTCTCTTTCTTTGATTACAAATTATATTCAATGACTTAATTTCTAATGTTCAAGCAAAGAAAATCAATATCAAGTCATGTTTTCCCTGTGCACAAACCTACCACAGGGCAATTACCCCCGAAATAGGGTTAGGTTAGGTGTAGATTTTTGGATAGGGGTACAGTGTAGTTGTCCGGGGGGGGGGGGGGGTAATTGTCCAGGGTGGGGGGAGGGGAATTGTCCGGGGGTGGGGGGTTATCGTCCAGGGGTAGTTGCCCTTGAACCAAAGAAATCATATGACAATATGTCAAATCAATCTGAGTACGTAAAGATTTGAATAAAAAGCTTGTACAATTCCCCATAAGCTATGTATTATAAATGTGCCATGCCCAAAACAGAGAGAATAATAAGATTTCGCAATCTTCTTTTGTCCACAAAAAGCCCTGTTTTTTCATCACAAAGATGACAATAACTCGACTTCTAGATATCGGAATTTGAAAATTCAAACAGTTCTGTGAATCGTAGATATTGAGCCTCATTGTGAGCCTATCAAATATGCTGGAACAGCCTTTCCTAATTTTCACCTGAAGTGCCTACTCAGATCAGAGGATCGATTTTCTCACCGATACCATACAGGTAAGCAAATTTTGATTACTTCTTGCTTTTCCATCAATATCTTACGAATTAGTGTCAATATAGCATCGTGTTTATTGGAGTTTGTAAAATCTATCGCAATGTGCACAAAGTCAATTGATTTCCGGGTTTCAGAGCGTCTCGATAACTTTTGATCGATACTGGAGCAATCCGATCACGAACTAACACTACAGACCAAGACCATTTCCCACGTAGATAATGTGACTGGATATCGTTATCGCTATCGATACTTTCGCACGCGGTCCGAAGGCATTATCATGAAAGTTTGGCGACCAAGTAGCTACGATTGACGTGATCTGCGCGGTTGACCAATCAGCGGTGACGGTCTCTTAATTGCTGTGCGGAGATAGCCTATCCGTTGTTCAGTCTAGGCCTATGGGCAATTTGCCACTGTCTGTGGAGGGACTCACAAAATTCAAACAATCATTGTCAATGCTCATTAAATTAAATCAATTTTAGAGTTAGAAACGTTGTTAGATCTAACACAAAAAGTCGTAATAAAATAATACAAATTTAAATTGTAATTTTTGAACTTTTTTTTACTTATTTTTTATTAAACTGTGTTCTTTGTTGTAAACATATACACTAGATCTAGTTAAATAGATTTATTTCTTTGTTTTAATGACTTTATTAAGTCTTTAAAAAGTGAAATTGAAAAGGTTTTACTTTGAAAACAGACAATGTTGTACAAACTGCAGTAGACCAAAAGCTTCAGTCTCTGTTATGTTGGTCGTTCAGCTGAACTCCGTTGGCTTCACTCACCAAATACAGAGACCGAAGTTCTAGTAGGGACAACGGTATATTCGGTATTTGCTCTATCAAAATCCCTACATACCATTGCGAGTGCGTCGAGCGCGTCCGTTGATCCTACGAAGCCCCAATAATGCATCCCTCTTGACTGATAATTTCACCCTAAATTGAGTTATTTCAGGTAGCTATGATATATTTGGCATTAAAAGGATCGGTAATTATTTGTCAGTAATTATTTAGTATTCTATATTTTCGAATGGCTTACCTCTACTTGTTCTTTGAATGGGAAAATATCGTACTTTGTCCTTGTATTCCACATGAACTGCAGAGTTTGTATGTGTATAAAGTCAATGGGGAAATTCAAAGTTTTGCACACGCGACCCGTCACCATGACGTCACCAGGATTGCGTGTGAGCGAGCTAAGTTTGATTTGGGGGCGGCGCCCTCCAAAATTTGACCAATAAAAATTCTGCATTTGCTGCATCTTTTGGGATTTTCCCTAAATTCATGTCTCAGGGACCGTCTTGGAAGTGCGTGCTGAGCTGTATAATATTTTTGAAGGACCCACCCTATTCTACTTAAAGATATTCAATTAAAACATCTTGGGGCCCGTTTTGGGACTTTTCATTCTTAAAAAAGATGGTTTTGAGACGAAGTCTTATATCTAGATTAATTTAAGAAAAAAAAATTAGTGAATTTATTTTTAAATTTTAAAATGCAAAGCAAAAACCTCCATATGACGTGTACGTGACGTAATTATCGTCATGAAGTTGAAGATCGCGCGAAGTGGTGGGAGGGGCCTATCGCGAACGTAGACCATGTATTAGTCTTGATTCAGGCAATTTTTATGATTTGTAAAGTTCGTTGAAACTCTGTAACGTTGTGAACGGATATCATCCAAATAAAATAAATGAAAATAATTTTAAAATGTGAAAGGATGAAGGCTAGCACAATCTTTCTCTTAGGAACATTCAGCCCCCCCCCCCCTCCTCAGTTACAAATGTTAATCACGTGTAATCGCCGTGATACAAGGAGAGATGTTTTGGAAGGTCATGTGCGTGTGAGATATTGCACATGGCATAATGGCGGCATATACGTGTGATACAGGGAATTATGTACAAGGATGTTTACACTTGTGTGTGAGAAGGTCTGTGACCGAGATGGTGGCATGGGAATAATGGAGTTAGAGTGGATTAAAAAACTACGTGTGTAAAGCATGGACCTGTACGTTGCAACTGTACATTCGCTCTGGGGGCTAAATCCCGGGGCTAAATTAAAATAGGGGAATCCCCGGTGTGTATAGCTTGATTAGTAATCAATTGTTAAGGCCTACTCAAGTATATTTTGTTTATTAAAAAATCTAAGAAATCAATGTTTTAATTTGCAATGTTTACGCACAATATATGTATATATGCCCTCTCACAATCACACACATTTAAGATTTTATTTTTAACAGTAACATACTGATTGTTGTAAAATTAGGATACAAAAATTACTCTACGAGATGTCAGTTATTTTTTTATTTTCTAATGTATAGGCGGCCGGAGGGGGGGTGGGTTCCCTCGGTCCTGCGCCCTTGCTCTTAGCAAAAATAAATAAATGGATATTAAAAAAAAAAATCCTAATTGGAGAAAATTTTCCCCAAAACGTACGTATCTCCTATCTCCTGAATTACAATAATAATTTCTGCCAATACCTGCAAAGAATCCGTTTACACCCCCCCCCCAAAAAAAAAAAACCCTGAAAATTGGAGGCCATTTATATGATTGAGCGGAGAGTTGGAAAAAAATGTTTTCGGTGAGAGACCCCCCCCCCGCTGACTTTTACATCCGTAATCTGCTTTTTTATGGGAACATTTTTCTAACACTTCGTCTATCATGCCCTGTCATGAGTGAAAGTATAGTTCAAACAGGGATATGCAATATCCCTGGTTCAAACATGGACCTTTTAAAGCGTTGACAAAAAGTGACAAAAAAGTCACGCTATTATGGGGCTTTTATACCAATGTAACCCGATATACATGTAAATAAATTAGGTATCCAATGCGACTGTCAAATTGAATTTACATCTGATTTCAAGGGATCGATGTGCCATAGGCCTATATTGATTTTTTTTTACACGGGGAGGGGGCCTACCCATAGCTCGTTTACATTTCTCGATTTGACTCCTTTTTCCGCCATGAGTCTCAACTTCCTACATGGGATATTATGGAGGATCGATGGGGTGGCCCTTAATTACCCCTTCTATATAGCTATCCCAGTAGGGGTCAGGGGTTGGATTCTGAATTAGGGTGGGGGTAAGGGTATCATCATGTAACAACGATCAGACGAGAATACTCAATTGTTAATTATTATATGAAAAGAGTTGCCCCCTCCTTCGTCGTCCCTGGTCGGTGCCGGTGAGTTTTCCAAAAGAAAAATATTCTGAAGTTTGCTATGGGGAACTCTTCGTCAATTTTGAGATATGACATTATTTCACTTATTTCACAAGTCATAATCATGAACATAATACAAACAAATATTACATCAGAAGAATTAACATGACGTACAAATCAGACATGGCATCAAATTTTATTTAAATTGAATAATACGGCGAATAGAAACATGAGGGAACCTGCATTAAAAAGCAACGTTTTATTTCTTCAGTCTGCAGGATCCAAAAAAATATGAACTCTTCATGCAGGGACAGCACAATAAAAATGATAATTTGATTTGACGTAAAAAAATGCCAAAAATATCACAACTGTAAAGAAAGTAATTTACATGGACTTTTTCGGAATAAGGAGGGTGTGAAAGAATAAGTTGTTTCTGTGAAGTTGCCGCGGTGTATACTTCAAAAGATCAATGTAGAAGGGTGTTGACAACAAAAAGAAAGTAATTTACATGGATTTTTCGGAATAAGGAGGGTGTGAAAGAATTTGTTTCTGTGAAGTTGCCGCGGTGTTGACAGACATGAAACAGCCTGTCCGATAAGGTCTTGGAAGCCAGACATTCCGTCGTCTTCGGTAGGAACATTTCATGAGATAGAATGAGTCATGTTTTTTTTTTTGCGTTTTCACTTCTGATTGGGTCAAAGCATTAATGTGCTGACCAGTGAAAAGCACCCCTTTCCATTGATCTTTTGAATGATCCCCATGATGGGTTAGTGTGTTCTAGCCTGAATTATATAACACGAGAATACTCCCAGGGATCCCTGAGCTGGTTGTACCCCTGCCTTTCCGGTCCATGGAATACTCCAGATGGACGAGGGCATTTACCACATCAGGTAAGAATCATCCATTACAATTCATAATTATTAATATGTAATTCAAATTTTATTTTCCATTGCGGAAATGTTCAAACCTTATTATTTTTGTATTTTTATGTTATAGAGAGAGAAATCGAAATAAACATCACTAAACCTCACTTAAATTATTTTAAATTGCAGTATATACAAATATTAATTTTAAATGTTCTTAATAACTTATTCTTTTCCATGAAAACATTTTTTTTTCATACACTGACCCATCCTTTCTAAAAAAAAAAAAAAAGGGAAGATACGTCCCGGTTTACGTCGTTATATATAGGCCTACAGAGATAAGATCACTGGCTTTTACCGTTATCTGAGATTTTTTTTAAATCATGTACGTATATAAAATAAAAAAGAATATATAGGGGGCGCCGAACCCAAAATCCCAACAATTAACTTAAACTTTTCCTTCAACCCTGCATGATGTCACTCAACACCCCCCCCCCCAAAAAAAAAGATAGCAGTTACCGAGGAAAAAAACATTCATGAGCAAGGTCGACATCCCGTCCTTTTCGTAAGTGGGAACAATTTCACGGGAGAATGCTAATGGTAGAGACTGGGAGGTAGTTTTATTTTTTCTTGGGGGGGGGGGGAGGTAAGGCGACTTAATCAGATCGATAAAAATATCATAACTGTCTCTACCCCCCCCTCCCCCCCTCTTTCCTTATTTTTACGAGCGTGTAACACCTCAGTCACATTTTGATCTGATTTACGGCAGCCGTACGGTGGTCGAACACAGCCGTTTTATTCATTTCTATTCAAACTATTAGTAACCAACCCACCTAGTATGATATAGCTATTTTTTAAAATCTTTAAAACGGCTGTTTTTTTTTATTTACCGTTCTGCCACCATAGAGCAAATGTGACTGTAGTGTATCTGATATAAAAAGGAAACATTTACAGAAAATAACAGAAAAGGAAGAGGAACAAAAATAACCTATATAAATCCAAACAACTGACTCTTTTCCTCCATAATGTCCCTCAACGCCCCCACTCCCAAGACAGAGCTCCCTGTCCCTACCAGAGCATTCTCCTATAGCGTATTTCTTTGTTCCGTACGAAGAGGGGGGGGGGGGGGAGAAAAAGAAATATGAGATCATCGAGTAAGGTCGACATTCAGTGGGAACAATAAAGGTGAACATATTCTCGTGGGAGAATGATCTGGTAAGGACAGCTATGTGTTTTTTTTTTTCTGGGGGCGGTAATTAAGATCGAAAAATGAAAAATAAGGCACTATTTTGACTTGGTCTTCACCCCCCCCCAAAAAAAAAAAATTGGGGGGGGGGGTAGGTATAAAAAATTTAAGGGGGTTGAGTTGAGCCCCTGTTACCCCCCCCCCCCCCCTCCCCCGCGTACGCCACTGGAGCCTACAACAGGCCTCTACCTCGGTCACATTTGTTTATACGACGGCCGTTTTATTCAAACCACGGAGTTATTTAAAATGTTTTTAAGACGGGCGTTTTTTTTTTACTCGTCGGACGGCCTTTGCATGAGCAAATGTTCCGAGGTAGTAGGTTGCCAAAATTAAGAGACAGAGCTCATGACATGATTATCAGTTCGATGAATTAGATGTCAAATATCACCATACTCTAGATCAAATTTAAAGTAACTTAGTAAGGAATCAAATCATAACAATGCAACAATAATCTAACGATCAAAATATCTGCATTCTGCTCTTCTTCGAGCTTGATGACTTCACAAATAAATGGCACACAAGCAATATCTGAAAACAATTTAAATACTACTTTTCCCTCTCTGTTTTCTCTCATTTCCTTGACTCACTCACGCTTTCTTTCTGTTCTATCAATGTTCGATGGACGTACATTAAAAG
Organism: Lytechinus pictus; assembly: GCF_037042905.1. Lineage (NCBI taxonomy): Eukaryota > Metazoa > Echinodermata > Echinoidea > Temnopleuroida > Toxopneustidae > Lytechinus > Lytechinus pictus. The sequence goes on along the minus strand of NC_087256.1, from coordinate 27,824,948 downwards.
TGACTTTAACTGGGTGGAAATATTTCGGGACCGAGATCATTTATTGAATAACGGCGCGGGACGCGACGTCTTTTACAAGACTATATTTTGGGGTCATCGGACTTACGCGATGCGCCAGCGATCACCTGATATTTTCGCGCAGCTGTCTCCGTCCCAAACTGTCTAAAACTGGCCGCAAAGCCTTATTGACACAAAGCAGCGCGGACGGAGTCAATGGGGAAATTGAACGTTTTGGGCCAAGTTTGAACCCTTTTTTTCTAATTTCATTTACATGTTGGAATAACAAGACTTGTCTGAATGGATTAGTACCACTTATTTTAATCAAGTAAGTGATTTTAATATTATAAAACGAAGGGGATTTTTTTTTGTTTGTCTTCATTGGGGTCCCTAGTTCTAGCGCGATCTGTACAGGGGACTCACTGGCCATATGTTCATGTTTATGTACTTAAGAGCGGATAAAACGGGGAAGTGAATTTGCGCGACAGCCGAGGTAAGTCACTGTTTTTGTTCCTTTTAATAGGGACCCCAATGAAGACAAACAAAAAAAAATCCCCTTCGTTTTATAATATTAAAATCACTTACTTGATTAAAATAAGTGGTACTAATCCATTCAGACAAGTCTTGTTATTCCAACATGTAAATGAAATTAGAAAAAAAGGGTTCAAACTTGGCCCAAAACGTTCAATTTCCCCATTGACTCCGTCCGCGCTGCTTTGTGTCAATAAGGCTTTGCGGCCAGTTTTAGACAGTTTGGGACGGAGACAGCTGCGCGAAAATATCAGGTGATCGCTGGCGCATCGCGTAAGTCCGATGACCCCAAAATATAGTCTTGTAAAAGACGTCGCGTCCCGCGCCGTTATTCAATAAATGATCTCGGTCCCGAAATATTTCCACCCAGTTAAAGTCACTTTTAATGTACGTCCATCGAACATTGATAGAACAGAAAGAAAGCGTGAGTGAGTCAAGGAAATGAGAGAAAACAGAGAGGGAAAAGTAGTATTTAAATTGTTTTCAGATATTGCTTGTGTGCCATTTATTTGTGAAGTCATCAAGCTCGAAGAAGAGCAGAATGCAGATATTTTGATCGTTAGATTATTGTTGCATTGTTATGATTTGATTCCTTACTAAGTTACTTTAAATTTGATCTAGAGTATGGTGATATTTGACATCTAATTCATCGAACTGATAATCATGTCATGAGCTCTGTCTCTTAATTTTGGCAACCTACTACCTCGGAACATTTGCTCATGCAAAGGCCGTCCGACGAGTAAAAAAAAAACGCCCGTCTTAAAAACATTTTAAATAACTCCGTGGTTTGAATAAAACGGCCGTCGTATAAACAAATGTGACCGAGGTAGAGGCCTGTTGTAGGCTCCAGTGGCGTACGCGGGGGAGGGGGGGGGGGGGGGTAACAGGGGCTCAACTCAACCCCCTTAAATTTTTTATACCTACCCCCCCCCCCAATTTTTTTTTTTTGGGGGGGGGTGAAGACCAAGTCAAAATAGTGCCTTATTTTTCATTTTTCGATCTTAATTACCGCCCCCAGAAAAAAAAAAACACATAGCTGTCCTTACCAGATCATTCTCCCACGAGAATATGTTCACCTTTATTGTTCCCACTGAATGTCGACCTTACTCGATGATCTCATATTTCTTTTTCTCCCCCCCCCCCCCTCTTCGTACGGAACAAAGAAATACGCTATAGGAGAATGCTCTGGTAGGGACAGGGAGCTCTGTCTTGGGAGTGGGGGCGTTGAGGGACATTATGGAGGAAAAGAGTCAGTTGTTTGGATTTATATAGGTTATTTTTGTTCCTCTTCCTTTTCTGTTATTTTCTGTAAATGTTTCCTTTTTATATCAGATACACTACAGTCACATTTGCTCTATGGTGGCAGAACGGTAAATAAAAAAAAACAGCCGTTTTAAAGATTTTAAAAAATAGCTATATCATACTAGGTGGGTTGGTTACTAATAGTTTGAATAGAAATGAATAAAACGGCTGTGTTCGACCACCGTACGGCTGCCGTAAATCAGATCAAAATGTGACTGAGGTGTTACACGCTCGTAAAAATAAGGAAAGAGGGGGGGAGGGGGGGGTAGAGACAGTTATGATATTTTTATCGATCTGATTAAGTCGCCTTACCTCCCCCCCCCCCCAAGAAAAAATAAAACTACCTCCCAGTCTCTACCATTAGCATTCTCCCGTGAAATTGTTCCCACTTACGAAAAGGACGGGATGTCGACCTTGCTCATGAATGTTTTTTTCCTCGGTAACTGCTATCTTTTTTTTGGGGGGGGGGGGTGTTGAGTGACATCATGCAGGGTTGAAGGAAAAGTTTAAGTTAATTGTTGGGATTTTGGGTTCGGCGCCCCCTATATATTCTTTTTTATTTTATATACGTACATGATTTAAAAAAAATCTCAGATAACGGTAAAAGCCAGTGATCTTATCTCTGTAGGCCTATATATAACGACGTAAACCGGGACGTATCTTCCCTTTTTTTTTTTTTTTAGAAAGGATGGGTCAGTGTATGAAAAAAAAATGTTTTCATGGAAAAGAATAAGTTATTAAGAACATTTAAAATTAATATTTGTATATACTGCAATTTAAAATAATTTAAGTGAGGTTTAGTGATGTTTATTTCGATTTCTCTCTCTATAACATAAAAATACAAAAATAATAAGGTTTGAACATTTCCGCAATGGAAAATAAAATTTGAATTACATATTAATAATTATGAATTGTAATGGATGATTCTTACCTGATGTGGTAAATGCCCTCGTCCATCTGGAGTATTCCATGGACCGGAAAGGCAGGGGTACAACCAGCTCAGGGATCCCTGGGAGTATTCTCGTGTTATATAATTCAGGCTAGAACACACTAACCCATCATGGGGATCATTCAAAAGATCAATGGAAAGGGGTGCTTTTCACTGGTCAGCACATTAATGCTTTGACCCAATCAGAAGTGAAAACGCAAAAAAAAAAACATGACTCATTCTATCTCATGAAATGTTCCTACCGAAGACGACGGAATGTCTGGCTTCCAAGACCTTATCGGACAGGCTGTTTCATGTCTGTCAACACCGCGGCAACTTCACAGAAACAAATTCTTTCACACCCTCCTTATTCCGAAAAATCCATGTAAATTACTTTCTTTTTGTTGTCAACACCCTTCTACATTGATCTTTTGAAGTATACACCGCGGCAACTTCACAGAAACAACTTATTCTTTCACACCCTCCTTATTCCGAAAAAGTCCATGTAAATTACTTTCTTTACAGTTGTGATATTTTTGGCATTTTTTTACGTCAAATCAAATTATCATTTTTATTGTGCTGTCCCTGCATGAAGAGTTCATATTTTTTTGGATCCTGCAGACTGAAGAAATAAAACGTTGCTTTTTAATGCAGGTTCCCTCATGTTTCTATTCGCCGTATTATTCAATTTAAATAAAATTTGATGCCATGTCTGATTTGTACGTCATGTTAATTCTTCTGATGTAATATTTGTTTGTATTATGTTCATGATTATGACTTGTGAAATAAGTGAAATAATGTCATATCTCAAAATTGACGAAGAGTTCCCCATAGCAAACTTCAGAATATTTTTCTTTTGGAAAACTCACCGGCACCGACCAGGGACGACGAAGGAGGGGGCAACTCTTTTCATATAATAATTAACAATTGAGTATTCTCGTCTGATCGTTGTTACATGATGATACCCTTACCCCCACCCTAATTCAGAATCCAACCCCTGACCCCTACTGGGATAGCTATATAGAAGGGGTAATTAAGGGCCACCCCATCGATCCTCCATAATATCCCATGTAGGAAGTTGAGACTCATGGCGGAAAAAGGAGTCAAATCGAGAAATGTAAACGAGCTATGGGTAGGCCCCCTCCCCGTGTAAAAAAAAATCAATATAGGCCTATGGCACATCGATCCCTTGAAATCAGATGTAAATTCAATTTGACAGTCGCATTGGATACCTAATTTATTTACATGTATATCGGGTTACATTGGTATAAAAGCCCCATAATAGCGTGACTTTTTTGTCACTTTTTGTCAACGCTTTAAAAGGTCCATGTTTGAACCAGGGATATTGCATATCCCTGTTTGAACTATACTTTCACTCATGACAGGGCATGATAGACGAAGTGTTAGAAAAATGTTCCCATAAAAAAGCAGATTACGGATGTAAAAGTCAGCGGGGGGGGGGTCTCTCACCGAAAACATTTTTTTCCAACTCTCCGCTCAATCATATAAATGGCCTCCAATTTTCAGGGTTTTTTTTTTTTGGGGGGGGGGTGTAAACGGATTCTTTGCAGGTATTGGCAGAAATTATTATTGTAATTCAGGAGATAGGAGATACGTACGTTTTGGGGAAAATTTTCTCCAATTAGGATTTTTTTTTTTAATATCCATTTATTTATTTTTGCTAAGAGCAAGGGCGCAGGACCGAGGGAACCCACCCCCCCTCCGGCCGCCTATACATTAGAAAATAAAAAAATAACTGACATCTCGTAGAGTAATTTTTGTATCCTAATTTTACAACAATCAGTATGTTACTGTTAAAAATAAAATCTTAAATGTGTGTGATTGTGAGAGGGCATATATACATATATTGTGCGTAAACATTGCAAATTAAAACATTGATTTCTTAGATTTTTTAATAAACAAAATATACTTGAGTAGGCCTTAACAATTGATTACTAATCAAGCTATACACACCGGGGATTCCCCTATTTTAATTTAGCCCCGGGATTTAGCCCCCAGAGCGAATGTACAGTTGCAACGTACAGGTCCATGCTTTACACACGTAGTTTTTTAATCCACTCTAACTCCATTATTCCCATGCCACCATCTCGGTCACAGACCTTCTCACACACAAGTGTAAACATCCTTGTACATAATTCCCTGTATCACACGTATATGCCGCCATTATGCCATGTGCAATATCTCACACGCACATGACCTTCCAAAACATCTCTCCTTGTATCACGGCGATTACACGTGATTAACATTTGTAACTGAGGAGGGGGGGGGGGGCTGAATGTTCCTAAGAGAAAGATTGTGCTAGCCTTCATCCTTTCACATTTTAAAATTATTTTCATTTATTTTATTTGGATGATATCCGTTCACAACGTTACAGAGTTTCAACGAACTTTACAAATCATAAAAATTGCCTGAATCAAGACTAATACATGGTCTACGTTCGCGATAGGCCCCTCCCACCACTTCGCGCGATCTTCAACTTCATGACGATAATTACGTCACGTACACGTCATATGGAGGTTTTTGCTTTGCATTTTAAAATTTAAAAATAAATTCACTAATTTTTTTTTCTTAAATTAATCTAGATATAAGACTTCGTCTCAAAACCATCTTTTTTAAGAATGAAAAGTCCCAAAACGGGCCCCAAGATGTTTTAATTGAATATCTTTAAGTAGAATAGGGTGGGTCCTTCAAAAATATTATACAGCTCAGCACGCACTTCCAAGACGGTCCCTGAGACATGAATTTAGGGAAAATCCCAAAAGATGCAGCAAATGCAGAATTTTTATTGGTCAAATTTTGGAGGGCGCCGCCCCCAAATCAAACTTAGCTCGCTCACACGCAATCCTGGTGACGTCATGGTGACGGGTCGCGTGTGCAAAACTTTGAATTTCCCCATTGACTTTATACACATACAAACTCTGCAGTTCATGTGGAATACAAGGACAAAGTACGATATTTTCCCATTCAAAGAACAAGTAGAGGTAAGCCATTCGAAAATATAGAATACTAAATAATTACTGACAAATAATTACCGATCCTTTTAATGCCAAATATATCATAGCTACCTGAAATAACTCAATTTAGGGTGAAATTATCAGTCAAGAGGGATGCATTATTGGGGCTTCGTAGGATCAACGGACGCGCTCGACGCACTCGCAATGGTATGTAGGGATTTTGATAGAGCAAATACCGAATATACCGTTGTCCCTACTTTTAACTTGATTTTTCTCTGTTTTTTGGCAATTAATGCCAAGAGGGAATATTAATTTGCATTTTGGTCGCGTTAATTTTCAAAAATTTTATTCATTAAAGACAAAAATTGAAGAGCCCCGACGGGGGGATTTTGCATTGCAAGTCCCCTAATGGTGGCTGCACGCTAGCGAGCCGTCTGTGTACGAGGAGAAATAAAAAAAATAAAAAAATGTTTAAAAACTCCTCGAAACAGACGGCTGCCAGCTGTCTAAAACTGCAGGTGCTAACAGAAAATTAAATGCCTGGGACTGATGATTAAATCCGACACCCGGCCCAGCCCAGGCCAGTCGCTGCGCGGAAATATAAATACATCTAATATTGTGCATCGTCAAGTTATAAGTAGACTATTCCAGTTACATTTAAAAGCGTTTCATTGAATTTTATTAAAAAAAAACTTACGTCGTCGTGTTGCATTTTGTCTGACAAAGCACCAATTCATGAATTTATCTACAAAACTCAAAAGTACAGAATCCGTGGCAATCACGTCGGCTCGCACATGTCACGTCGCAATTTTGCCAAATCTATGGTATCACTAATAGAAAAATGAATTGGAAAAAAAATACGTTATTGCCCCCATAATCCTTTTCACTCTCAAAAGTTAAAAGAAGGTCATTATTCAAAGACAAATTAAACAATGAAGGCACCTTTAATTGTTGCCTTAAACTGTCAATTTCATAAGTAAAAGAAATTCTTTTAATGGGGCGACAACATGCATTAGCAAGTTTACTTATTTTTGTAAAATTAGTGTTTTGATGGCAGCTAGCCGTTTCAGACCACTGAATGAGTAGTGAAAGCGGTTCCCGATCATGCTGGCCCATGGGCCCTGCAGTGGCTTCTGATATTTTTTCGCTTTTCAAGTCAAAATATATCTCCACACGCTTTAATTTGAGATATTATACGTCATTTTCATGATTACTAAAAGTGCTTAAAATGTACCGATTTTATGTCTAAATATAAAATACATTTCAACTGACTCCCGCTTCGCGCACTCTCGCCTTCAGTTTTTCCAGGCTGGAGATATTTCTATCTCAATAAAAAGAGTAAAATTCACAGAGCAGAATTTTTCTTTTTTTTTAAACAAGTGCACACCAAGTTACCAATAATGCCTATAGCATTTCCATTTATTTGAAAGCAGGATAAGAGAGCATTGCACATTAAATGCCTTGCTCACAGGCATCGATGTGCCGCGGCCGGGGATCGAAACCGGGACTTTTTTTATGTATAGCCAGGCGCCTTAGACCACTCGGCCACGGCACCTTCAGCAGAATGCTGAAAATTTGATCAAAATCGGATAACAAATAACAAAGTTATTGAATTTTAAATATTTGAATTATTCCGGTGAAACTATTCTAGGCATGTCTTTATAAATATTCATTAGGTGGGCTGATGATGTCATATCCCCCACTTGTTCTTTTGTATTTTATTATATAAAATTAGATTTATTCAAATTTTTCTACCAAGAACTCAAACAATTGGATTGACAACTGATTAAGTGCATTAGTTATTTATTGCCGCAACTTATTTCATCATAATGCAGACACATCATTTACACATGTATGAAAAAATGAAACATTTATGATTTCATGTAATTACAAAATAAAAAGGAATGTGACATCATAAGCCCATCATATAACTGTTTTCACAAAATAGTGATAAATTTTAAAATTCAATAACTTAAATCGTTATAATTGTTATCCGATTTTGATAAAATTTTTAGCATTTTGCTTTGTGAATTTTACTCCATTTATTCAGATATAAATATTTTCAGCCCGGCCGGACCATCCCTTTAATGATTTAATTAGATAAATATGTTCAGTCCTAAAAATAGTCTTTAAAATGTTAATTTACATGTCTGAATATCAAAAATCTACAACTTGCACTTCGCGCCCGAGTATATGTGGATGGTGTTCTTCATAAATGAAGCGCTATGTTTGCTATCGCAAGGTTTGATTAGTAGGATACTTCTCTTGGTTTTACATTGCTTATATGTGCTTAGAATTTCTTTGTTTTTAGGTCTCAAGGTCTCGATCTATTAACCAAAAATTCAACTCGCGGCGCCGCATTATCATTATTATAATTATTATTATTATTATTAGTATAGTAGTAGTAGTAGTAGTCAGGCGCGGATCCAGGGGGGCACAGGGGGCACGTGCCCCCTTTTATTATTTATTATTATTATTATTTGAGATCACGCGCTCACATTCTTCATAAGGCTATAAGGTGTAGTTAAAACACCATGGCCCGTATTTTGAACTCGAGTTTAAATCAATCCCTGGTTTAAAGTTGTGGTTTAATATAAATATATATTTACTCATTCGACACCCCAATTGTTCACAATTGCCTGAGAATGGCAACGGAATTATTTTCCTTTGTAATGAATGCAAAATGAAACAAAATATTAAACATAAGAAATTCATAATATAAAGATAATTTTTGACTCCCATAATTTTAGCACATCGGTAGAGTTGGACCTTGGTCTAAATTAAACCTGACTTGGAAATACGGGCCTACAGTCTTTATATACATAGGACTGCCCCCCCCCCAAAAAAAAAAGGCCTTCAAACACAAAAAAAAATCAGCTTTTAGCAGTCAATTGGGGGAAATGTGAATGAAAAATAATGTTCCGTCCCTCCTATTTGCCTTTTGTATCCCCTTCTCGTGCCCTCCACCCGCTCGATCGCTTTGCTTTCTCGCCGAGGATCTCACAACGTCACAAAAATTGTGCTCCGACCTTCAAGATTTTGCCCCCTCAAATCTTAAAGTGTTCCGGCGCGCCTGTCTTTAATGTCTTGCAACGTAACTTTAACTACTAACTATACCGTCCTTTATTCAATAAATTGAGGCAAAACATCTTAATGGTTTTAAAAATATACTTTATTGAGGGTATAGTCAGTGGAGGGATGATCAAGATATTGTGATTGGCGATGGTCAAATAAATGAATAGATAAAAAATCTGTGAACTATAGGCGCGTTAATTATTTATATTAAGCATTATGTTGTACAATTTCCATATTCAAGGATAATTTTTTTTTCATCGTTAAGTGCCAGAAAAGAAGAAAAATAGGCCTATAACTATATTACAAAAACTTTGACAAACAAAAAAGGAGTATTTTAGAAACCGGACCCCAGCCTTTAAATTGGCGGTTCATCTATCACCCCCCCCCCCCTCCCCCTCTAGCTCCCCTGTCATCCGCCATGTCCTGAAATAAATTTTGGTGGAGCTTTAATAGCTAAATGGTTATTTCATAGTGGAAAGACCTATACAAAAAATTTTTTCGCCCCCAATCCAAGTCATAATTTGTCTTTCCTGTCAGTCTTTATTTTCCATTTACTGCAATGTGTTTTCTCCCGTTTTTTCTTCTAATTTCCTTTCCTTCCCTTTTCCCTCAACCTTCCCCGTATCTTTCCCTTTTTCCGAATTAGGCCTGGACTTCCTTGCTCCTGCCCCATTTTTTCAAAATATGGGTATGAAATGGGATTTAAAAAATGAATTTTATTTCAAATAGGGCCTAGGCACTGAAAGTGCGAGCGGGGCCGGGGGTCAATAATTAGGACTCGGACAAGTGTATTTTTAATCAGCGCAATTTTACTCTAGATAAGCCTGCGAATGATTGTCGACCGCTCACTGCCAAGAATTCTTAATAAAGCCCCCCCCCCCCCTTCACCTGCTTCCCCGCCCGGGGGGGGGGGGGGCGATTCGAACGAGCGCGAGCTAGCTAGCTACAGCAAGCGATCGAGCGAGCGGCGCGAGAGAGCGCATGGAGCCAAGATTATCGGCTGCGCATGCGCACCTACTCAAATGTCTTCAGCGCCATTTTCAATATTCGCAAAAGTTGTTTGTAAACAAGCCGCAAGTATTTGTCCTTATAAGTCTATTGAACATTTTATTAAGGTGAGTTTTTTTTAGCTATGTACTAGGCCTAAATTTGTAATTGGTTAGAAGGTGCGCCCGAAATTGTTATTATAGGCGTAGAATAGTAAACGTAACAAGTTGCAGTTTCTTCTAGATCTAGGCCTACTGGAATCTTACATCAGTCCCACCTATTAAATTCTGTGACTGTTAATGTTATTTAATACGAAGACTGTTCGGACAAAAAAAAACATAAATTAAAATCATCATGCTCTGGGTTTTCTTGACATACATGCATCATATATTATATCACAAATAATTATGAAGTTTTTTATTTTAATGTTGTTTGAGAGCAATTTTTAAACAATTGAGGCCTGAGGCGTGCTAAAAAAAACAAAATTAAATAAAAATGACAAAATACCGTATGGGTACTAGTATTCAACCCGGCATAATTCAAAGATTTTGACATATTCCCCAAAATATTTAGAAATGGGGAATTTATCTTAATTTCACACCTTTGTTATTTCCAGGGTAATCTGTTGTCGATATTTTCTTTGTCAATCTGTCGACTGTATGCGCGGAGGGTCGAATTATGCGGCGATGGCCTTTTGCACTGAATGGTACTAGTATTCAACCTAGTGAGGATTGATAGCAAATCTCAAAAGGGTTTAGATTGCTAAATTAGATCTAGATCTATGTAAGACTCTGGCTTTGATTAATTCCCTGTTTGGTCTCATCTCAAATGGTCTAGTCCATAGTCGGATGGGACAAGGGCAGATTGAGAGACAGGGCCATCTTTCATCGCTAGGTTGAATACTAGTACCGACGGGTTGAATACTAGTACCAAAATCCGTCGCCGTATAATTCGATCGCCCGCGCACACAGTCAACTGGTTGAAGAAAAAAATAACGGAAAAAGAATAACCAGCATTTGCTCTTGGAAATAAGACGGGTCTGAAATTCAGGTAAATTCTATATTTCTATATATTTGAGGAAACTCTCCAAACGGGTTGAATACTAGTGCCCTTACGGTACATAAGTTTAACATAATTCAATTGCCATGGCCCATGTCCATGAATCATGAAGGCATGATTGCATCATTGCAGTCAAAAATCCTGATGGGTTGACTTGGAATTCTGCAACCTTTACCGTTGCAGGAAATATTTTTTACACCGGCAGTGCAGAACAGAGGCAGAGGAAACAATCTAAAAATTTCTTGAAACGATCAAGACTGGATGTTTGGAGTAAATTTTTCACTCAAACAAGAGTTGTAAAAAAAATGTAAATTAGACTAGGCCTAAGCTAAGTCTAAGTTAGATCAATGGTCATTTTGCCTCCGACGAAGATTCTGCTAGGATCGAAAGCTTAGGCCCCTTTTTGACTTTCTAAGTTAGATCGACTTAGACTAGAGAGAGAAATGACCGAGATAATCTGAGATTTTTGCCTTTTTTTCATGTTTTTGCAATTTTGTGGCGTGTCGTCTGTCGTCCGTCCACAATTTCAAAATGCTCCTTCGCCATTTCAATTCTGTTTGCTTTATATAAAACTCATTAAATATGCTAATTTATATGCATTTTTCAAAATTCACAAAAAATGCTTCTTTATTTTTTGACCGATTTTGATTTTTTTGCTTCCATCTGGTAGAGCTTCATGAGGTTCACTAAACTTCTACACAGAATTTTTAAATTTGGAGTAGAAAATTATGCTAATTTATGCGAAATTAACTCATGCATATTTTTTAAAATTCACATAAAATGCTTCTTCTTCTTTATTTTTTGACCGATTTTGATTTTTTTCTTCCATCTGGTAGAGCTTCATGAGGTTCACTAAACTTCTTCACAGAATTTTTAAATTTGGAGTAGAAAATTATTTATGCTAATTTATGCAAAATTCATAAATCACAGAAAATGCCTCTTCTTTATTTGTTGACTGAATTTCAAAACGCTTCTTGTTCATCATTTAAAGTCTGATTTCAATTATGTTTGCTTTATATGATAGCATTAGGTGGGGGATTTAAAACTTCTACACAGAATTTTGAAACTCATAAAATATGCTAATTTATGCGTATTTTTCAAAAAATTCTAATAAAATGCTTCTTTAATTATCGACCGATTTTGATTTTTAGAATTTTGAAATTTTCAGTAGAAAATTATTCATACCAATTTATGCAAAATGTATTCATAAATCACAGAAAATTCCACTTCTTCATTTTTGTTCCATCTGAGAGCTACATGAGGTTCACCAAGGTTCTACACAGAGTTAAGAAATTTTGACTAGAAAATTATTTATGCTTAATTTATATGAAATTTATTCATAGATCACAAAAAAATGCTTCTATGTCATTTCTTCATCAATTTCAATTCTATATCCTCAATTTATGTCACCAATGTAATTCACTACAGTGTCAACTGGGCTGAAATTAAAATTGTGTTAAAGGAGAATAAAACCCTTGAAACCAGCTGAATCCATATCAAAGAGAAAAATCAAAGAAACATATTGTTGAAAGTTTGAGCAAGATTGAATGAATAATAAGAAAGTTATGAGCATTTGAATATTGAGATCACTAATGCCATGTAGATCCTCCCATTGGCAATACGACCAAGATCTGTGATGTCACACACGTACAACTCCCTCATTACTTTAGTACTTATTTCACTTATATTCTCATTTTTATAGAGTCTATCACAAGGTGAGGTGTTCTCTTTATGAGAGGACAAGTACAGAGGTTTCACAACATTATATCATTGATGAATCGTTTGTCATATGATTAGAATGAGCAAAAAGAGATGTTTTGGGGTATATTTTCAGTGTCCAAAAGGGGAGAGTTGTTCATCTGTGCCATCATAGATCTTGGTCGCATTGTCAATGGGAGGATCTCCATAGCATTTAGTGATCTCGACGTTCAAATGCTCATAACTCTTCTATTGCTAGTCCTATTTTACTCAAACTTTTGTTGATCTTATTCTTTGATTTTTCTGCTTTCACAAAAGCTAACTTGCTCCAAGAGTTTCATTCTCCTTTAAATTTCGTTGCGAGATGCCGGATGAGCTCCACATCATTGATATGCTAGTTTTTTGTCTCACCTGCATAGCAGAGTGAGACTATAGGCGCCGCTTTTCCGACGGCGGCGGCGGCGGCGTCAACACCAAATCTTAACCTGAGGTTAAGTTTTTGAAATGACAGCATAACTTAGAAAGTATATGGACCTAGTTCATGAAACTTGGCCGTAAGGTTAATCAAGTATTACTGAACATCCTGCCTGAGTTTAATGTCACATGACCAAGGTCAAAGGTCATTTAGGGTCAATGAACTTAGACCATGTTGGGGGAATCAACATCAAAATCTTAACCTAAGGTTAAGTTTTTGAAATGTCATAACTTAGAAAATATATGGACCTAGTTCATGAAACTTATACATAAGGTTAATCAAGTATCACTGAACATCCTGCATGAGTTTCACGTCACATGACCAAGGTCAAAGGTCATTTAGGGTCAATGAACTTTGGCCAAATTGGGGGTATCTGTTGAATTACCATCATAACTCTGAAACAACCAAAACATTACTTTTTTTCTTTCCAGGGCTCTTTTTGGAGAAACTTAAAAATTTTCCAGGGCTACTTTTTCATTTTCCAGGGCTCTTTTTCCACTTTCCAGGGCTACAATTTCTGGAGCTATTTCGCGGCTTTTTTGCGTTTGTGTGTGTGTGTATGTGTGTGTGTGTATATATATACACGGTAGCTAGCATATACCAGGGAAGTATAACACTTCCCTGGTTTGACCTTCGCATTGTTTCTTCGAAGTGATTGTTTATGATTTTAGTGTTGTGATGATAGATTGATTTTGATGCTTGAACGATATCTGAGTTGATTCATGGACCTAATACAGACCTATTCAGATTAAATCATGGAGGTAGAACCTCCATGAATTAATCCAAGTTTGAATGTTTGATACTTGGTTGACGTGAGCTTTGCGTGTTTACTATTTAGTGTTATAGCCCATTTGCTAAATTAATCTAGAAAGATCTGTATTCGTGTCTAAAGACAATGTAAAAGAAAAAGAAAGTTCTGAATTTGTACAATTCTGAGGTAATTTATTTTATCATACAATATAGGTACCTGCAAATGTTATGAAGTTGAACAAATATCCTTCGTACATATTTGACTGAAAGTTATTTAAATGACACTTTTTAAAAAAGACTTAAAATTATTCATACAAAATAATGATATAAGTCATAAAGGTAATTGAATTGTTAAGCGTTCGTATCAGTTACACAGATTCATGACAAAAAGGCCTACCAGAACCAAAACTGGCAATTTCCATCATCCATCATGAATGCCTAGCCTTGCACGGCCTCTAATTGAAATGAACTTATCCACGTCTTTGCAAATTTTACCTGACCTAATTTCTCCACACAGTGAGAGAGGCCATGTGGCAGCCAAACCAAAACAGAATGAAAAGGGCGGCAATCTCGTACCCCCCCCCCCCCCCACCACCACAAGAATATCAGATTTCCAAACATGTGCTTCTCAAGATTGTGCAATACATGACGGAGACAAAGAAAGTTATGTAAACAAATTGCCGAGGGTTGATGTCCCTGAATTAAGGGGCTAGTCTACGTTTTCAGTCACTTAAGAAAATGGCGAACTGGCCAAAGGTGAAATACATCATTGAAAAAAAAATGAATGTTTGGATTAAAATAACGAAGATTAAATGAAATATGACTGAAAAATATCCATAGTTGAATCTCTACTTTTATTACTGACAGAACAATAACATCATTTTTTTTATTAACTTCTTGCCAATATTCCAATAAGGCAAGACTCCCATTTAAGACTAGCAAGCAAACGTTATCAATGGGATTTTTGAATGAAAGAAAAAAAAATCAAAGCGTGATTTTTTTTAAAGGGATAGACGAGACTCTTGTTTTGAACAGAGATATAAAAATATTTAAAAACAAACAAGAGGTGATAAACACTTCATTAAAATTATAATGAAGTTCGTAGTGAATTACAACTTGTAAAAGGAGAAATTAACAAGAATAATAGGGAAATAAAGTTTGGAAGAAAAGAAGGAATGAGGAGAGACAAGCTTTGGGGGGAAGGATCAAGATGGGTGGCTGCAGCTCGACATGGGGCTAGAGAGTGTACATAAATGGGAGGGGGGGAGCAATCATCTATCAAGTCGCCCAAAATCTTACACCTTCAAACTTCTCACACAATCCACACACAAATCCCAGTTCATGATACAATCACAAGTGTCGCTCAACACATGCGCACGTGGTCTCTACTGGCATTTTACAGTCACACACACAGAAATACACACTACACACAATGCACACGATGCATCCCCATACCACATGCAGTCACACTGAGCCTAAAGCACACAAGCAGAGAAACGTTCTGCTCGAAGTGTATGACTCCTCGGCTCCAAATTCTACATTTATTTTATTTCAGTGCTTGGAGTCGGCGCTGGGGCCGATTTTCGTCCATGAATGAGAGAGCATGGCAAAGACTCGAGTCCCTTTATCTCAGAACCGCCGCCGCTTGGTACTCGAGTCTCCAGAGATCAGGGTCGACTCCCCGACTCTGGCATTGAGAATCGGGTAGACTCGATTACCCGGCGCTGGCTCCCAAGCCTAGTTGACGGGGGCGATTATGAGTTTTGCAGTCGCCCTCGTGTGAATGTTTTTAGCCCTTTTCCGGGGCTCTTTTTGGACTTTCCGGGGCGAATTCGCCCGCCGCCCCCGTGTAATTTTTTGGTTGCTCTGAAAGTTTATGGATCTGATTCATGAAACTTGGACATAATAGTAATCAAGTATTACTGAACATCCTGTGCAAGTTTCAGGTCACATGATCAAGGTCAAAGGTCATTTAGGGTCAATGAACTTTGGCCAAATTGGGGTATTTGTTGAATTACAGCCATAAATTTGAAAGTGTGTTGGTCTAGTTCATAAAACTTGGACATAATAGTAATCAAGTATCACTGAACATCCTGTGCGAGTTTCAGGTCACATGATCAAGGTCAAAGGTCATGTAAGGTCAAAGAACTTTGGCCACGTTGGGGGTATTTGTTAAATTGCCATCATATCTCTATAAGTGTATTGGTCTAGTTCATAAAACGTGGAAATAAGAGTAACCAAGTATCACTGAACATCTTGTGCGAGTCATAGTAGTTTTCAAAATCAGCACTGCTGCTATATTGAATCGCGTGATGCAGGTGAGACGGCCAGAGGCATTCCACTTGTTTTTTTTTTTTTTCAATTCAATCTAGTATGTGAGGAAATGAGATTTCAATCTAAACTCAATCCTATACGCAAAATCACTTTGATATATATTTTCCAATATAGTCTACATACAACATTATTTTTCATGAAAATATCTCACCCAAATCACCAAAAGAACTTAGGCAGGATAATTTTCCAGTAAATCAGGGTGCAGCGCAAACATTTCATCACTTTCTCTTTTTATTTCCCAAGAAAAACAACACATGTCTCGCTAGCTAACACTAGGCCTTAATACGGACAGCGCCATCGATCATGTTTGAGCCTACAGTCAGTATAACAATGGCTGATATTGTGAAGCTGCGATACCCGCCGCGATGATCTGATTGTGAAACTTTGTTTCATAGAGTAATTCTCTTTCTTTTGAGGTATGCTCGATGTATACCTCAACCATTTTAGCAAGTAAATTATCCAAGAGTTTTGGCCATTGATCGATTTCATTTCTGTAAAAATACCGCCTATAATTTGCACTGACACTGCAGTGGATACTGTCTGTACGCGCGCCAACTACAATCTCCCTCTCACGTCCCTGCGTGTAGCTACCGCCGTTGGGGAGCTGAGGCAGCAGCTGCGTGAATGTAATATTGGGTCTCCCAGATCCGGATAAATCCCTTATCCGTATGGGTGCTGGTCCCAACGTGTCCGGAAAAGAGAGGGCGGACTGTACATGTAGGAGTGCCCGTGGGGCGGGTGCATCAGTGTCGGTCACTTTACCTTGGTCTGTCCAAATCCAAGAAAAGTGCGTCCTAAATCTGATGAGGTTGTACGTTTTGACATAAAGCTATGAAGTGATTTTTAAAATCTGACTCTTCTCAAAATGCAAGGCTAGATCAAGATCTATTTTGTTTTTACTTGTTAAGAAAAATGAGGGGAAAAAAAATCAATTTGAGACTAGAATCTACTCCACCATATCTTGGCGTTTTTATCTAATGATGTTAGTTGCACAATGTTAATGGGGTAATCGCTCTGTGAGGTAAATGAAACCATTCTGTTTTTTTTTTATGTGCTTATATAGTTATGCATTCATTTGGAATCTCTACTTCCCAGAAATGTCGAGTACACCTCAAGGGGAGGTTCGGACTCCGGTGAGCCGACTGGCATCCACAGCCGGACTGTCGTCAGACTACATCTCCCCCACCACCCGGCGGAGACCCATCCCCCTGACCAGCCAGTCTTCTATCCTCTCCAACTTTGCGGAGAATGATGACGCTGCAGAGAAGAGGCAACGGAGGCACTCCCGTGTCATGGAGATGCAACGTCACCTCCAGAGCCCCGTCTCCTCTCCATCGGACAGGCAAGTAAATTGTGAAACCCGTGTGTGCGTTTCATTACAGGACAAGTCCATGATGTCCATCCTCAACAAAAAAGTTGATTTTAATAAAAGGAGCAAGGGTGGGGGGTTGTTATTCAAAGTAAGTCAACCTTTAATGGTCTGTGTAGATAAGTGATCCATCTGTACATTATTTTTTGTTTTTTGTTTTTTTAATCTTTACCCTGTTTGTTATTTCTTTTCCCTAAGAAAATAAAGATTGTGTCACTTCAGAAATTGGTTTCAGGATTATGAACCAAAAAATTGCACTATTCTTCAAAAATTAAGAATGAGTGGGATGAAACATACTTGTCGCTTAATCTTTGCTAAGATGACAAGAACTTGTATCCTACGTATGAAATAGGAAAATCATCATTTTCCTCAAAGTCAGATATATTTCTGTACATGGAAGTTGACCATTAAATGGAGGCAAATAAAAATGCAAGCACAATTCATGAAAATTTGAGACTGATTTTTTAAGACCTAAGAAGGCTGTGAAATTTCCAAATTACGATATCTTTAATTGAGAGATTTTGGCAATTCTAAAAAAGGACAAAGTGAATCAGATACACTAATTCTATTTTTTCTTTGTTGTCATTCAAATGAAAAAAACAGAATGACTAAAATCTCTTTATTTTTATATGAATAATGGTATTTTAACACCATTTATGTTTATTTTTCTCAGAGCAATAACCTTTAGCACCCCAAAACAACCTTTTTTGGGAGGGGGGGGGGGTGAATGCAAATTTTCTCTTTGCTAAGACATCTGTCAAATCTGATTTGATAGTATGTTTAATAAGAAAACAAGCTATAAAAATGGGGTTAATAAAAGAAAAATTAAATATAAGTGTTTTTTCATGTTGTTTTCCATAGATCTTTATCAGTGAGTTGTATGGTGTCCTGATAGACAGATTGGCTAGTTTTAGTGCAGAGTTGTTTAATATTGTCTTGTGGCCAAACTACGTCCTTTATGTTCTTTTTCTTTTTTCTTTTTGACCATTAGCCCAACTGAAAGAAAGTAAGACTTCTCATTCCTTTTCTTCAACTGTGCCGTGATCTCTCTGTGTGTTGTCTTGCATTCAAATTTGAATGTATCTAGAAATTATATTTTCCTATTCAAAACCTACTTACAGTTATTGTACTTAAATAGCCTCATATTATAGCCTGGCTTCTTTGATTATTAAGTGGCTCCATGTATGTTCATGAAAGGAAACCTTTTATATTTTGAAAATGAAGTATTTGTAGCAGTATACATGAAAAAATGTCAATTTTAGATGCCTATACAGGTCTGTTAATTAAAAGAGATACTGTAATAAAAATTAACTTCAACAGCTTAATTCAGCCACCTTTGATAACATTAACTTGAGTTCTGAAGCAATTAGGTGTCATGAATTTCTTTTACAGAATGCCCCCATTGTGAAAATGTAGTTAATGTTCCCACTAGCAAGGAAACTAGCTTCTCTATGCACTATGCAGTATTCATACCCGGGGGGGCCACTTACATTGACGAGTGGATACCATGCGCGACCAAAAAAACACGTAAAAAGGATGTCTTTTTCAAGATATGGCACGTTCAGAGCTGCCAAGTAGTACGATTTTTCCGTATTTAGTACGTTTTTGCAACCAAAATACGGCAGTACGTTTTTTCTTTAAAAAATACGTTTTTTGTATTAAAAAAAAAAAAAAAAAAAAAAAAAATTACAAAATCGAAATTTATTGAGAAAAATCATCTCTATACATGTCTCCATTTCATAAAACGTACACAAATATGGTTATTAGATCAATTTAATTTCAGGTAACTTGTTTTTTTTTTCAATCATTTTGTAAAAACCAGGGTGAGATATACACAAGTTTCAATGTTTTTTTTTTTTCATGCGCCGTGATGGGTGAGTGCGCCAAGCATTTTATTATGAAATACACTTTTTTGGGGAAAATACAAAATATTTATCTCACACGGTAAAAATACTGATTTTTTTGACAAAATACTGATTTGGGGAGATAAGAATACTGAAAATGCAAAATACAACTTGGCAGCTCTGCACGTTACGTACGTAACGTGATTAGGGTGTCAAAAACACAAAAAATATTGAAAAAATTGTATCTATTTCGCTCGGAAAAATATACGTGTTTAGGGTCAAATATGCGGGGATGATAAAACAAAATCAAACTGTTTTATAAAGGATGTCCTTTTTGCCCCAACACTACGTGTTTAGAGTCCGATTTGCGCGAGGTGTGGAAGGTGGGGCCGTACTAAACCAAAATAATGGTGTCTAAAGGTAAAACCGACGACCGACGGACGCGTGACATAACAATAGAATATCTCTGTACTTGTTTAGGGGTTCATTTCTGGGAATACTTGCCAATAGTATTTGTTTCAAATACATGTTAAGGGTAGGGTTTCACACGCCAATACTTGTTAAGGAGTGCATTTTCAGAATATGGAAAATACGTGTTTAGGGTGCTTTTCAAGACCCCGTGGTCGCGCATGGTATCCACTCGTCAATGGAAGTGGCCCCCCCGGGTATTCATACCAACAATACATTGTATGTAGCCAAAATTATGATACCAAGATCAAATGGCAAGCATAACAAAACAATCACAGTACTCTATTTCTAAAGTTGTTTTCTCATTTAATTTTCAAGACTACCAATCCAGTGCAGTTGCCTAAATTACAGACCACCCAATGTTTAAAAGCATGTAGGAGGACACTCTCCCTGTGTCTAGACTATCTAAGGCCAGAATTCACAAAGGTGGTTTTGAAAACCCACGGTTGAGTCCACGGTTTATGCAGATTTCCTGTATAAATTACGCTTAATTTAGCGCGTATCGGGCACGTGTATAAAAAATGTCCATTGCTGATGCACGCTTTTGTTACAGTGCGCCAGATTGATACCTGTTACCATGGTTAGATATGCTATTTTATTCATAAGTCCACTGTTTGAAGAGTGGACTCATTAATTCAAAACAGTGGACTCATGAATAAAATAGCGTGGATAACCACGGCAACAGGCGTCAATTTGGCGCACTGTGACAAAAGCGCGCATGAGCCATGAGCATTGGACATTTTTTTATATATGCGGTAAATTAAGCGTAATTAATACAGAAAATCTGCATAATCATGGACTCAACCATGGGTTATCAAAACCACCTTTGTGAATCCGGGCCTAAGAGTGTCAGATCTATAATTTTGCACAATCCTCATCTTGATATAAACTCCTCAGAATGCACATTTGTAATCATCAATGTATACTCAGATTGCTTATGGTTCATTCAAATTGTATGCGAGTAATTGCAAAAGATTGAACTGCCATTTTAAGGCACAATATTAAGACAACTTAGGCAAAATATGTCATCTAAAAATCATTCGTAATGTTGATTTATAACTTTGTATTGCTGTGTGAAATTGAAACTTGGCATGATAATGTTTAAATTGCTGTGGATAATGTTTGCGAGTCTAATTACCTTCGAAATGCATGTGGTTTCATTTTTTACAACCTTAGGGGAAAGATTGCTTACTGACTATTTTAATTATGTATAAATCTATTTTGGTGCCATACAGGAGGAGATCTCTACCCCTTAGTGGTTTATCAACTGGTCAGCTGACTGATCATTATTCAAACTGTATCAAGCTCTCTGCAGAAAATGTAAGTACCGGGCCCTGGTGTCAGTGGTGGGTGTTTTATAGAGCTGTTATGAGAGACTTTACGAACGACTAGTGATCCTTTCTTAGGAACTAAATCAACGCTAATGGAAATTCGAAAGAAAGGATTATCAGTCGTTCGTAAACTCATTTGTAACTTTAAACAGCTTTACTAAACTTAATAAATTCCATGACATTTGCTGCGGTGACAATTGCTCCGCTGCAAATTCCGCTCATTAATGGAATGACCAACTTCATCCCTGGATTTGACACGACACCCAATCCTAAACCTAACAAAAACCTATTGCAACCCTAACCCTACATCTTAGATGAAATAAAGCCCAGAGCAACTGTCGCCAGAGCAAATGTCTTGTCACCGTTTAATATGTCATATTAGGGTATTTGATTATAGCTATCAGATATGGTATCCCAATATTTGAAAGCTGTTTAGGTAGTCTTTAAATCGTCTTCCATGAATGATTGTCCAGCATACATTCGACAAGACAAGTATGTATGGGATTTCAGTTGCTCTATTTCTCTAGTTCAGCCCTATTTGATATTGGAAAGTATCTTTTCTATTTAACATGTCCCATAGCATACATCTGTACAAGTCTGTTTACATTTGTGTGATGATATTTCTTTGTTGTTCGTAGAAAATCAATTCCAAGAATGCTTTTGGGCTTCACCTGATTGACTACATGGCAGAGCTTCTTAAATCGAAGAAAGGAGAGATGACAAACTTCCAGGTCAGTACTACCTTTTACTTAAAGGGATCGTTTAACTTTGTGAGCAGCTGATTAAAAAAATTCTCAAACTGAGTTGAAACGTGTGTATGAGTGCCTGTATTTGTCCTCAAAAACCCTGAAACAGACCACAATATAGGATGAAAAACTCTAATTTAGATACAAGTAGCAATTTATTAGCCTGATTTTGAGAACCGTCTAGTAGACGGGTTCAGCTTATGACCAGTTTTCTCCAATTCAAAAAGTCCGTTGGCTATTTTGACTGCCTTCTGTTGTGTGTATCTCCTATACACACGCTATTAGCTGCACTGTACATTCAGTGTATACCTTGTACACACTGTAGCAGAGCTTCCAAGTCTCCCGGATCCTGCGGGAGAATACTGGATTTCGATCGAATCTCCCGTTCTCCCGACCCCATGCTAAAATCTCCCGGATAATCGTGATTTTTAGCTGTTAAATTGTAAAAATTCATACAAACGGCTGTTTTACAAGTCTAGCATGTTCAACTCCCTTTACACCCACGTGGAACCTCCGAATCACATTTTCATTTTATCCAGTAACTTTTACCAGTTTTTGTATAATCGTACATTGATTTCCAATGTTAATGAAGATAATTCTACAAAACGACTGGTGAATTAGTCTAACAAGCCATTTTATTTCCGGGTTCTGCAATGTGTTGCATGGAAACACTTTAGCGGCACTTCATGCACATGCCCCCCGATGCACCCCGGCGCGGCCCTGCCTGGTCTCCGGTCAGCTACGCCGCGCCAGGAGGCTACGAGAAGGGAAGTCCATGAGCATTGCGGGGCATTTTTCGTAAGCTTTTGTGCGCTTTATTCGAGCTGAAACTGTGGATCAATCATGGGATTAACAAGTGGATTACTTTCAGGAATAATTTTATTGACAATCCTGAAGAACAGAAGCAAAGTGGATATTTTTTTGCCTACTAAAGTTTCACTTGGGTTGATCGGATTCAAACATTTTCTCTTTCGTGAGTGAGCTAGCTTAAGCTTGGCGCTGGTTGGCTGAGCTGTGCAGTGCGAAGCACGCCCCGTCCCGATTCGTCAGTGACCATGGAGATCATGGAGATGGAGTCATGCAAGACCAAGACGACAAAATGTTTTTCGAAGTTTAAAGAATTTTCAAGCGGAATGGGACTGTGTGACAATTTTCACAGGAATCACTCAGATAGAGACTTTAATTACAGGCCACATAGACTAGAGTCTATAAAGTCTTTACAGGGCCAGGCAAGCTCATGTACCATGTTTACCACTAAAGTTACTGAAGCCCCTTCCCCTCTGGACAATTAAAGGTATTTTCATGTTCAATGCATTCTTTTATGAATTATTGAAAATATAAAATGTTGTTTCTTAATGTGTTTTGCTATCCAACTCCCATCCATGGGACAGCGTTCCGCCGCGCCGCTCCCTCACAAAACCATAGTACATGTACCTCCGCAAAATCTACTGGATTCTATCTTCCCAATGTTGGCAGCTCTGCTGTAGGTCATGCTGTGTTCTTCTAGAATTAATGTGTTGTGGTGCACAGATTCCCTGTATACACATAGTCATTGAAACCAACTCCCAATTATTTTCAAACTTTGGTTTACATCTCCAAGGTTTTAAAATTGATCCTGTAAATATAATACTTTGAAACTTTTGGGATGGTATTTTTACACTATAAGCCTAATGTTTAGCCCATTTTCAGGAACCAAAAGGAGAATTTTTTAAATCAGAACAAAGTGAAATGATCACTTTAAATTGATTATATTGCACTTGTTTTATTAACGTTCTGTTTAAATTGTAAAGCGCTTAGAAGCTGTATTGTATTAAGCGCTATATAAAAGCTCCATATTATTGTTATTATTATTACTGGTAAATTGCCAATTCGTCTACCGCCAACTCATCCACTCACCATATGGTCTACCTTCATAATTTAGTCTAATGCTGTTCCGTCCATCAACATTTGGTCTATCAACCATTTGATCCAATAACCATTTCGTCCAATAATCACTTTGTCTAATCACCAGTTCGTCTATTACCATTTCGTCTAATGACCAGTTGGTCTAATACCCATCTTCTTTCATTCTTTTTGCACAATCTAACACTTAGTCCAATTGGACCAAATGGTATGTGGACTAAATGGCTATTGGACCAGCTGGTTATTAGATGGAATGGCATTAAGACTTACTGAAAGTAGACCATGTGGTGAGTGGACAAACTGATGGTAGAAAAATGATATTAGACGAGTTGGCGATTGAACGAATTGTTATTAGACGAATCGCATATAAACTATTGATTTATCCTCCAATACTTGATATATGCAGGGGTGTCATGGTCTAGTGGTTATGACTCTTGTCGTTCAATCAAGGGGGCATGAGTTCAAATCCAAGCCATGTCGTGTTTTCCTTCAGCAAGAAATTTACTCAAATAGTGCTGTGATCAACCCAGGTGAGGTGAATGGGTACCCAGCAGGATTAATTCCTTGAATGCACTGAGCGCTGGAAGACAAATCAAGCCTAACATGGGGAAGTCTTTCTTTGAAAAAATGAAGTAATTGCGCACCTCGGAATAGATTATTTCTAGATAGATGTCACTATATAAATGCCTAGATTATTATAATGCTTGTCAGTGTCCCTAGCAATTGACCATTTTGGGTCATTTCAGATTACACAAAATACAAAGGTCTGATAAAAATGTGTATAATTTTAGGAAAAAGTTGCAATCACCTGCATTTGGATTGATAGAGTATGTTTTGTATGTTATTGAATGTGAGTCATAGTGAGTATAAGTGTGTTCATGAAAATGAAGAAGGCTTCAAGATTATATCATTCAGTCTTGGCCCCGTTGCATAAAAGTTACCATTATGGTAGCCTTACCATCCAAAGGTAACTTGTATGGAATCCTTGATTTTGATTGGCTGTTGATCAGCGTTACCATGGTAGTTACCATTGGAGGGCAAAGTTACCATAATATAGTAACTTTAATGCAAAGGGCCCTGATCTGATATAAATGTGATCTGTTGTTTAGAAATAGATTTTGAGAAAAGAACAATGGGTCTGAACTAATGAAAGTAACAACTATGAATATCAGTAAATCCATAAAATAAACACTACTTTTTACACATGGGAATATATATCAATTTGCTGGATAAATGATGTTTTCTAACTGTTTTCTGTTATTAGGTTGCTAGTGTAGGAAACAACTATGAATATCATTCAATAAATCTACAAAATAACTACAACTTATTTAAATATGGGAAAATATAATATAATGTATCAGTTTGCTTGATAAATGATGTTTTCTAACTGTTTTCTGTTTGATATTAGGTTGCGAGTTGCACCCTTGATGCCAGCGCTAAGATCTATGCAGGCAGAGTGGATGCTATTCACGCTGAGACGTACAAGATGCTGGGAGGACTCGGACATGACAGGCAGAACAAACGTAAGAAAAATATTAATGACTAGTTGTTCAGCGCTTGTTTCATTGACATTGAAATGCTCTTGTGGTGTTGATATTAGTGAGCTTTGTATTTCTCCTCCATGAAAGGAATCTTCTGATTTTAACTGCCCATGGACAAGGAGGGGAGCACAGGGTCAAGAGATAATTCTGTGTCATGGGCTTCGTTGTGAAATCTGAAGCTCCTTATTGTCATATTGTTGACAATCATCTAAACAGTTCTCCCTCCCTTAGTCTTATATTCTAAGTGTTGTTTAAAGGACAAGTCCACCCCAACAAAAAAACTAATAAAAACTAAATGAAATATTGTCTAATTCAAACAATCAAAAACAAAAGAAATAGTGAGGGGGGGTCATCATCGACTGTCTGATTTGTATGCCACTGAAATGTGCATATCACTGTTTTGTGAAAAATAAGCGAAACTTTAAAATGTCATAACTTTCTTATATTACATCCGATTTTGATGAAATTTTCAGCATAATGCTTGTTTGATTTTTTTCTATTTATTCAAATCAACATTTTTCTGGGGTGGACTTGACCCTTAAAAGGCAGTGACAAAGCATGTTAATATGTGTATAATATCAAATCTAAAGATCTATTTCCAACCCAGCTAATAACAAAAAAGTCAAATTTGTATTTGTTGTCATTATGTAGTATTGAGGACAGGATGGGTTACAAGAGTCCTTATCAAATTTCTTGTGTTTAGTGCCTTTTTATGTTTTCTATTTCCATCTGCAGGCCTCAGAGTAGACATTGTATCATTCCATATTTTACCCATTACACATACTGTAACAATAAAACTGTTAAGGTGGACCTTCCCAGCCCCTCAATTTTAGTATTTTGGGATGCAAGGCCACTTTTTTCTTTAGAACCATCTCTATATTATAGCAAAAGTAAGGAATGGTAGAAAAAGGGCGCTAAAAGTTGAAGGTGTTAGTGAAAAGGGAGCATTTTGTTATCTTTAGGCCTGAAAAATGAAAACAAAGTTTGTTTGCTGTAATAGAGGAAAAAAATTATGGTTGGTCGGTTAGTATTTTTTGATTATTTTTTTCTCTACGCTTGATACAAATGGGCTTCTAGATCAATTTTTGTATGGAGATTAAGGCACAAGTGTCTTCTTAAACTATAGATGATGTTTTATTGTCCCATTTGCCAATTCTTTTTATATAAAAAGCTTAAAATGTAGAAAAATTAGACTAGAAATTGAATTTTGTCCCCAAAATTGAATAAAAAATGAAAGTAAACTGGTGATAGTAGGGTCAATCAGGTTACAGCAAACAAACCCTTTTTAATACCTTCTGTTGCCATCTTTATAGTAATAGTGTCCTGACCCAATTTTCCTATTTTTCCTGTCTTTCTAATATGATAGAATCAGAAGGAGACGCAGAAGGAACGGAGGCTAATGACGGGAAAAAGAAGAAAAGAGTGAGTACTACTGACCTACGTCCATTGGGACGATGGGGATTTCTCGCAAAACCAACAATAAGGAATAAGTTTGGAGACTTCTCATTGAAAGTATATTAATGTTATAACGGAGATTTCCTACAGTTGTCTTAAAGGTAGATCTTATGACAGTGATCCATTGACTTGTCAATTTTGATTTTGGGAAAATTATCCCAATTTATTATAAACATGTTGTGGAGTGGCTAAGAGCCCTAAATGAATATAATTATTATCAATTACTTATTGACTATGGGGATTTTAAATGTTGTTGGAAGGTGGTGTTGAATACTATTTACTGAAATGAGTGTCATGTTTTAAAATTTACACGTTATATCCATATTGCCACACACCAACTCCAGGGTGTCAGGAAATTTAGGATTTCAATTCGATTTTGTTGTTTATGTTTGTAGTTTTTCTTATTTGAATGAAACTGAATGACGACCAACCTACTTTATTCCTGCAGGCCCGTCATTCTAACACAGTGGAGACCAACCTGAAGAACATCAATGTGACTAAACTGGACCTTGGATTTGAGGTATTTACATCGTTGTCATAGTTACTATTATTTTTTTAATACAGTGATTCCATTGTCCATTGGGATATTGATAGCAGGGTAGGAAATTAATTTTGTTTTTATGAGCCTTTTTTTTTTTTGGGGGGGGGCCATATTGTCAAAAATGCTAAGTTTTGAGAGCTATTTTTTTCACTTCAAGGGCGACTTCTTTTGCTCGACGAGCAAATGCCGTAAAAGCATATCTTATTATTCTGCTTAATATAATATATTGATTTTCTAAATGCTTTTGAATATTGTTCGTAGTATGGCAGATCTTGGGGGCATCTTTAGAAAAGATGGTCACCCCAAAGCAATCAATTTTGCAAATTTCAGGGGTGATTTTTTTACTGTCATGGCAAAGTCTTCTGTCGCCCTTCTGTAGATCCCACACTGATTGATAGACTGTGGATAATTTGTTAATGGTTGTATTCCATTTCCAACCCTAGAATTTTGTAGATGAGCAATACTAGTAGTGGTAGTAGTTGTAATAGTAACACTAGAAGATGTAGTAGTAGTAGTAGTAAAATAATAGTATATTTAGTTGAAGTAGATGTAGGAGTAGTAGTAAAGGTAGTAGTAATAATATGATAATAGTACAAGTAGTAGTAAAAGTAGTTGTAGTAGTCGTAGTAGTAGTAGAAGTAGTAGTAGTAATAGTTGCTGTAGTCGTAGTAGTAGTAGTAGTAGTAGTAGTAGCATCAGCAGCAGTCATAACACTAGTAGATGTACTAGTATTAACTGATGTGGTATTATTATAACTGGGGTGTTGAATAAAAAATGGTATATTGTAATCCAATACAATAGTTATTTCAGTCATCCATGCAGAATATTTGAAATCACTTTCAATAACCAAAGTTTGGCAACTAATTTCTTACCCGACATAACTTTCTCATGACTTTGTTGTTTCTTTATTCCAGCCTGATCCACTGTTCCAGCGAACCTCGGCAGCTTTCGACGAGGGCGGGTCCTTCGGTCTCCTCCTCAACCACCTCCAATGCCGAGACGACGGCTGTGAGCTGCTCCTCGATTCTAATACGATCATCAATAACGAGGAGGAACCATCGAAATCAGAGAAAGGCATACAGACCATGGTTGACATGAGTGAAATAACAGGTAATGCAAGAGTAAAGATATACCAATTGTAGTAACAACCTCAACATGAGTTTGAACAGAATCCAATAAATATATAACTCTAGTGTTTCAGTTTGTATGAATAAACAAAAACATTTGCCAAATGGCTCTGGAAGAAAATGCATAATTGCCAAGAAATGAGCAAAATAAGCACGGAATTCCATCAGATGTCTGGTATTTTTCCAAGAAATATTGATACACTGTCCCACATATGCTTTTCTGTGTTAGTCATCGTCAGAATTATGGGTTTTGAGCCAAGATTTCATGATTTCACAAAGATAAGTTTGCATAAATGTACCAGATCGAGATATATGATAATATGGTGACAATTAACCTTGATTTAAAAGACTTTCTCATGAAATTATTGTTTGCTGCAACTATATTCTTTTACCTTTAATACTAAAAAGACTAGACTTATATGGGCTATTTTTGAAGTGTTGAGGATTAGAAGGCATGATCTCTCCCTTCTGATCTTGGTCACTGTTCACACGAGCACATCAAAATTTGAGTGCACATTCCATATAGCATAGATTACGAGCCTGCGTTAAAAAAATGTCCAATATGATTACTTTCTATTTGATATTTGGCACGAAAACATTATTTGCACATTGAATATCCAATTTCACACAAGATTTTACTGTTTCTTTTGCAGATGTCATTTTATAACCTTCTTGATAAATTCCACGCTACTTTGAATTTATCTTGAGGGTGAAAGAATATAAAACCTTTCAAAAAATAATTTATGAGAATCACCTAGTTCGGTAGATGAAAGATTTCAGATTGACATAGCACCTTGGAGATACATACCTCATGGATCTTTCTGAGGTAAAATTTGATGTTTTCACTCTTTACTCTCGATCATTCTTTTTCCATAATTTTGTGAAGTATAAGGAAAACAATCTTTCAGGGGCCACCATTTCAATTTCTTTTCTTTTCCACTTTGTTTATGTACTGTAGAAATATACAATGGAGTGAGTTTAGAGAACTTGCAGATTTGTCCGGAGTTTGCCGATTTCAAATTCACAGACTGGAATGCAGATGGAGAGGTAAGAGTGAAGCTTCAGGTTATCAAGTTCTGGGCCCCGTCTTACAAAGAGTTGTGATTGATCCGATCAACCACAACTATGGATGGCCAGACACACCAACATCTAACTGCATGTTTGTTCAAAATCTTTTCTAGATATGTTGTATACTCATACGTTCATCGCTGTCTTGACAATTGGGTGTGCCCCTCTTTGTTTACAAAGGACATTGTGCAAATTTCCTGTAGGAAAAGTTATGACATTGATGGATTTGATTTCCATATTGTTGATGTTTATTAGATCAATCAGTCACAAATAAGGGACATTTGTATATAAAAATGGCAAAAGAAAGATAGAGAGAGTGCCAAAAATAATCGAAGCCTTGATTATCATTAATTTGGGAGAGACTTCTGATTCAATGTGCTATAGAGGAAATAATTGTCTCAATTCATCTTTGTTTTTCTTTCGTTTATCACAGGAGGGTGTCACTTCCATGATCAGCAAGATGGCCGCCGACAGCAAACAAGCCTTCGACGTCCATGCAATCCCCGAACCCTTGGAAGAAGAGCCCGTAGATCACATGGGTATGGGAGGAGACCATTTTGAAGGAGGGGGGTTTAGTGATGATGATGACGGAGGGGAGCGGCTAGACCAGCCCTCGATGTTTCACTCGGATAATTCCGATGCCACCATCATGATAGGTCGTTCAGCGTCAAGGTAAGGATTGCTCACTTTGCGCTTGTAACGATTGTCAGTCTCCTGCTCTATGCAGGGATTAACCTGTATGAGACTGAGCTGCATGTCTGCAGACTGGAGTCTATATGGAAAACGTGTGTTATAGCAGAATCATTCAGTCTCCAACGGGTCAAAGATAAAGGAACGTCAACGCAGCATCATTGATTTCATCTGAAAGTCTTTAAAATCAAGGTTAATCCATATCATAATAGATCTAGATTTGGTTCATGAACATAGTCTTAATTTTGTGAAATCATGAATTCTTTACTAGCTGGAAAAAAATTACTTTGAATATCACCAACACAGATGAGCACAATTCGCATTGAGAGGCTTTGAATTAATACAGTGCAGGACTTCGGACCCTGTCTTATACACTGTTGCCACTGATTAAATTTGATTATCAAAATTTATTGGTGCAGTAATTCTCCATCTATAAGACGCAATTTTAATCAATGACGCATTCTCGATCATATGTCACACAACAATTGATAATAAATCGATAATTGTACTGGAAAGCATTTAGTGATAACTTCTTCTCTTGTATTCAGTTCTGTGTCCGTCAACACTGGAGGGAAACTCTGCTTACAGCTTTCCCTGGAACCCTCCGAGTATTCCTACTTCAACCTGGATGTCCTCAATACGTGGGCAGGTCCGCAGCACTGGAAACTCAAACCTAAATCTAAAGGTAACTCATTGGTTTCAGATCCTGTCAAACCCGTCTATAAAGGCGACCGCACACCTTACGACTGGTCTGCGACCCAATTTCAGAATAAAATGCAGTAGAATTTGATGCTAATATTGAGACTTGGAATATCTTACTGTGTAATGTTCTAAATCATTGTACGAATACCTACGTTCAAATCTGTGACTATGCGATCATCCTTCTTAGAATAAAAGCGAATTTAATATCTAGTCGTAATGACGTCATAGCAGTCGTACGATTGGCTACGATTGGAAAGTAATTTGGCCTTTACTCCAAAATTAAGGCTTGCAATCTTTCAAAATGGTTATATTAGTATTCATTCAATTAATTTTAACCTCAAGTAAAATATGTTCCATTCACATTTTTCAGAAAATGAGCAAAATGTGATTTGTTCCAAAATCGGATCGCGAGCAGTCGTAAGGTGTGCGGTGGCTTTAATGGTCACCCAAGGGAAACATAGAGTGATTTCAAGTACGGTGTTGAAATCTGGTGTTGGTGTTGTGACTTTACCTTCAGTATGTTAATAGACAAATCATTTCACACCCGCTCCTAAAAAGAAAATGAAAAACAAGCCATCACGAACCATTAAAAAATTGAAATATATGCATTTTGTATTACATAACATATAGGGCAGCTGCTCGTTTATGACGTCACATATCAAAAACTGAAAATTCTAATAACTTTCTTAATCTGTAGTGGATTATCCTCGAACCTTCACCAATAGTTTTAATTATTTTTTCTGCTATTTTTACAACAAACTTTTCTTCAGGTTGAACTTCCCCTTTAACATGTGCTAAAATTATGAGAAGCCAACATGTCAAAATTTGTTCACATGGTATGTTTCTCACGTTTACTGTGCTCTCCCCTAATTCTTTAATAGTGAAGACAATTATCTTATTTATCCTTCCCAGCTAGTTAAGAATGATTTGAGAGTCAAATGAGCTGATTCATTGTACTTCTACTGTTAAAGAATTATGTCTCAATTGGCTATCCATAGTTAAACCACAACTTTAGACTGGAATTATTAAATCTGACTTCAGAATACGGGCCATTATTTTGATTGATTTTGCATCTTGATTGCAAGAAGAGATTTGTTTTATGATTTGCCTCATTTTATTTTAGATCCTGCTACATTCGAGGAAGGCACCAAGAAAGTAGCCTCAAAGAAACCCGCATTCAGATTAAATTACGATGAAGATATGGACTTTGATAAATTCTTTGGCGAAAGCAAGGTAAGTCTTTCTCCATTAGTCAATGCAGAAAGTCCAGTTGTGAAGATAAGTGATGATAATTTATTCTGGTAGTTGTCCAATTCCAAAGTCACTTGACAATTATCATGCGTTGATTAGGATGTAGGACTCGAGGTTTTGCTTCTCAAATTTGAAAGAATTTACAAACTTATGTGGTGTAAATTTGTGTCTCTACATACAAATGTAAATTGTATTTTTTTGTGGGGAATCATCATTATCATCATTGACAAGCCCATATGGCTTTTTATGATTCCCCCACTTCTCATGTGCAATTATTTGTGAAACATACATTGTATAGATCTTTTGATGTTTTTATCAAGAGAGTGAAATAAATGAAAAAGAAATTAAATTAAATTTTAGTAAACCATGTTATCACAAGAAAAATCATTTTAAAGATTCTTCAAGTAACTGATATCTCAATAATATGATGTAATGGAGGGTGGATGTTTTAACTTTGGAGATAAATGAATAACATATTTCTGTCTTTACAGGGTTCCCAGCCGATCACGGAAAATTATTTTACTTTTTTCCAATCACGGAAAATCAGGGAAATTGATGAAAAAATACCTAAAATCAGAACCTTGAATGAGGCAAAAATCAGGGAATTTTGATCGGCCCAAAAGTCGAAAGCACGGTAGTCAGTCAGACACTGTTATATTTTTTGTTGCATATTAAAACAACATCTATTTGAATGACTGGTTATGGTGGTTTCTTAGTGTTTTTTTTTTACATGAGATTCACTGCAACAACTTAGAAAACATGCGAAACTGGGAATGGGTTTAAATAATTATCAGGGAATTTTTAGACTTCATCAGGGAAAAATCAGGGAACTTTGTTTTCTTGAAAAGCTTGGAACCCGGCTTTAAAGATCACCCAACAGATAAAAATATTTTTTAACTTCTCTTTAATCTTTAATGCTTGTTTGTGATTTGTAATTCTTTTGATTCAGGCCTCCACCACACTCTCTCAGGCTACTCTGAATAAATATAATAAGAGCGAGCTCACTCTTCCTGATCAAGATGACGATTACAAACCAACGAGTCTCCTGAAGATGTTCCTCAGGCCAAACTTCATGGTGAGACACCTTCGTTTACCGCTCCTCCTTGTGTTTAAAAAAAATAAATTTCTTGAATGTTTTGTTCACTTGCCATCAGTCTTTATTATTTCCATGAGGTATGATTGAAAAATCAAACTTTTCTTATATGCTTCATAAAGAAATTCAAAACTTGTGTGACCATATGTGCCACCCCCCTTCCAGACTGTAGTATGAAATTAAAATGTACCCCCAGTTTTCTGTCATAATGGAGGTATTTCTCTGCATACCTTGATAACAAAATCTTTATATTTCAAGCTGTAAGTTTGAACTGCATTTATAATATTTGTTCATATATGTATGATAGGTATATATTGGTTTGAATTCAAATGATTAAAACATTGATTGATTTGAATTTGATAATCAAACTTCCTGTAAAGCCTTTCAGTTCTAATTATGTTTCATGTGATTCTGAAGTACACTTTTCATGGAATCGCTTCTTGGCTAATTTGGCCCCAAAAAGAGAAGAAAAAAAATTACTTAATCCTGCTGCTTTTGGTGTTTTTATAAATAAAAAACCCCAACACTATCCCCTGTTCTTTGATTTCTTTAATTGGCTTCCCATACACTCTTGAATAACCTTCAGGATTCTTACGCTCATCCTTTCCCTCTAATATAAACCGTGGCCCTCGTAAGTAGACCCGGGCCCTGTCTTGCAAAGAGCTACAATTGATCCGATCAACCTCAAGTATATGGAAATCCATCAATGTCATAATTTTTTCCTCAGGAAATTTGCACAATGTCCTTTGTAAACGAAGATAGGCACACTGAATTTTTAAGAAATTTATGGACATATCTAGAAAATATGTTGAACAAACATGCTTTTTACATGATGATGTTGCTGGCTTTCCGTAGTTGTGCTGGATTGGATCAATCGCAATTCTTTGTAAGATGGGGTCCTGGGCCCCGTCTTACAAAGAGTTACGATTGATCCAATCAATCGTAACTCTATGGAAATCCATCAGTGTCATAATTTTTTTTCTACGAAAAATTTGCACAATGTCCTTTGTATGCAAAGAGAGCGCAGTGAATTTTCAAGAAAAAGATGAATGCATGAACATGCATAATAGATGTTGATGCTGCTGGCCGTCCATAGTTGCAATTGATCAGATCAATCGTAACTCTTTGTAAGACGGGGCCCTGATATGGTGATCGTGTGTTTGTTGTAATTGCTCCTGCCCTCTGGAACAAACTCCCAACCC
This sequence comes from Lytechinus pictus, assembly GCF_037042905.1. NCBI lineage: Eukaryota > Metazoa > Echinodermata > Echinoidea > Temnopleuroida > Toxopneustidae > Lytechinus > Lytechinus pictus. The sequence continues at coordinate 27,790,507 of NC_087256.1, read as the reverse complement.
ATATCCAAAGTGCTCCCTCTGTTGAAATATTCAAATCCTTACTTAAAACCTACTTTTCTTTTACAAATGTAGGTTAATTTATATTAGTCAGCTCACCTGTGCGCTTTGAAATATCCATAAAGCACCCAATGAATGTTATTATTATTTATTTTTTCAGATGAAACGTCAGGCTACAAACAGCAGCAATGATTCTCTTGATGATGGTATAGATGGCTACGATTATAACAACGAAAATGACTGCGCCAACTTTTGTCCAGCTGCCGGGGTGAGTTCAAAAAGCATAGTATTCAAAGACTTCTGAGTTGGTTTGAATAAAGAGAGAAAAGTCAAGCAAGCATAACAGTCAAAAATAGTTTTCAGGGAAATTTTTGGGTACCCAGCAAATAGATAAAAGAGCTCAAAGAGAATAAATAAAACACTTATTACAGGGTTCCCAGCCCATCAAGGAAAATTATTTTACTTTTTTCCAGTCAGGGAAAAATCAGGGAATTTGACAAACATACCTCAAATCAGGGAAAAATGCATCAAATGAGGGAAAAATCAGGGTATTTTGATCGGCCCCAAAGTTGAAAGCACGGTAGTCAGTCAGACTCTGCTATGGTGTCTTTAACATAGTGTGTTGTAATTTAATGATATGTACTAGGATTGCCTAGAATCAACCTCTTTCTGTATAAAGTGAGGAAAAGATGGCTGTATGGGGAGAAGGGAGGCCATCACATGCCTGTGTAATAGTACTAATTAGTTTTACATTTTTGTTTTTATACTGAAAATACATGTAATTCACTCCAACAACTTAGAAAACAGGCGAAATTGGGAATTGGTTTAAATAATCAGGGAATTTTGTTTTCTTGAAAAGCTGGGAACCCTGTATTATATTCCCATTCTTTGTTTTGTGTTTATCAGGGTGGAGATGATGATGACGACGACAGCACGCATGCCCCTGGAAGCATGACCTATGACCTGAGCTCCATGGGAGGTTGTGACGTGAGTCATGGATCAGCTGGTAGCCATAGTGGTTTCTTCAATAACAGTGTCTTTGATGCCACGATGCTCCAGGGAGACAAGCTCGTTGCACAACCCCACAAGGTATGCACCTGTCTACTAATACTACCAGGGAGGGGGGTGACCTAAGTCAGGGATCAGCTGGTAGTCAGTGGTTTCTTCAATAACAGTGTCTTTAATGCCACAATGCTCCAGGGAGGGGGGGATCAACCTTGCAGCCATAGTGGTTTCTTCAATAACGGTGTCTTTGATCCACAATGCTGCAAGGAGAAAAGCTGGTTGCTCTACCTCATGAAGCACACAGTCTGCTCTCAGCCACTCAGATACAAGGATTTCAGTAGCTTATAACAGGTTGTTTGCTCAACCTCACAATGTGGGTATGAGGGGAGTGCTTCATGGGGCAAATATTCAGTGATGCTCACTTACCTATCAACCCTGAGCCAATACACAGATTCAGTCGCTTATAACAGTTGTCAGCGATCATCATCAATGACTGTCTGTTTCATGGAATGTTCCCCTGTACACTGATACTAGGCCTGAGGTTTCTTGTGCGGTGTTCGCCTGTTATTATGCAGCGGTGACCAGGAGAGGGTTTCATCAACATTTTCATCTGACAACTTTCCTTGCCTGTAGGATGAAACAGGACTTGTCGGATGGAACGTCCGACAAGTCCTTTCATGGAACGCTCCCCACGTGGACCGGTGAAATAAAGAAATCAATAAGAAATTCAGTGTCACTGTAGAATTTGATAATTAACTTAATTTCCTTATTTACATTAAGCTTTCACAGGATAATCACATTTTTAACTTTTATATAGTTTTGGGGTTGGATTAAAACTGGTGGTGTGGAGTCTCATTCTGTCTTCCTTGTATATGAGTCATATGTATGGGATCATCTGATATTCCAACAGGACTTCCAACTGAATTTCCATGTATTTCTCAAAACATACTTGCACTGTAGAACAATTCATCTTTTGATATTATATACAGGAGGCGCGATTGATAATATATATACAGGAGGCGCGATAGCTCAGTCGGTAGAGCGGGGGACTCGTATTCCGGTGACCCGGGTTCGATTCCCACTTGGTGCGCTAGTGCCCTTTGGTAAGGCATTAATCCTCAGTACCAGGTCCTTCGGAGAGGACCTTAAGCCGTCGGTCCTCTGGTTGCTTGCTTACAAGCATTCATGCTTTCTTAGCAATCAGGTAAAAAATCACCACCAATATTGCACTCAAAGCATGTCAGGGGATTTTTGAAAATTTGTACAAATCTTAGAACACTGCATGCAGAATAGCAAGATCTCAACAAATCTACAATATTGCTTGTTTCCATGGTTTCAAAACAAACTTGTTAATCCTACTAAAGGCATTTTATTTGGACTGATTCGTCAGCTGGGGGCAAGGGTGGGGGTGGTAGGAAAATCCCATGATTGAGTATGTAATATGCCACAGTCTTTCATAAAGTGTGGAAAATAATTATTACCCATTATCATGAAAGAAGAGAATGCTGTAAGTTGGATTTATATAAAAATATTTATAAAAAAAAACAGCTAATGTGTACTTAAGCACATTTAAACAGGAATGAAATCTTGGAATGTATAAAGTATTGTTGTTATTGTGGAGAGAGAGAGAGAAAGAAGAAAGATAAGCTTTACCAATGCCACAAAGTAGGCTATAAAAGCGAATACCGGTATAGAACTTTTTAATGCAGACATTTTGGATGTGTGGGAGGTGATTTACAGGGTATCATCTCAGAGAAAAATGAGACTGAGTTTCATTGCAACTGTTTGCTACCAAAACCATAAATTTACTTTAATGAGAAGTATATGAATGGAAAGTACAGTTATCTTTTTTGTAAGTTAGAGGATGTTTTTGTGGAAATTTTTCTTCAACATGCATCTTTCATTTTTACCCCATCATTATCATAATTATTATTGGTTTGGCATCAACTGTGCCTTGGAGGTGGAAAGCAGAATATATCACTATGACCCATACATGTAGGTCTCTCCTCCTGATTTAACTGTTTGGAAGGAGTGCAGGCGGACCACTACACCAAGGTTTCCCCCTTCTCTTATACGAATAGTGCAGTGGGTTCTTAACGTGCAAAGGTGGTGATTCTCCTCTCCGCGGTGTCTCCATTTAACGTCCTATCCAAGGGACAGTGTTTCCCACTGTAATATAGCATGCATCTATGCAACAGGAGAGGGACACGTTTACACACAACGCAGACTTCAGTCATCCGACCGTTTTGGACTCGTATCCACGATCTTTGGTTCGACAGGCAAATTGATTTACCGACTGAGCCAATTAGCTCCCTCTTGTTTTATTTATGGTTTCTTGTGAATGAATAAAGTATTGAGCTTATAAACTTTGTTTTTCTGAAAGGAAAGTAATAAGTCCGAAAAACGTACTTGAAGTTGGCATATTCCATGTGTCCATTGGGCTATCTCAGTCGTGCATAAATCATAAACATTGAGTAAACACTTTGAATAAAGAAAACTGTATACATTTCATTCATGCACATTTCATAAAGAAAAGTTATGATTTTGAAAGCAATAGACTGCAATGAATCTCAACCTTTTTCTTTTCTGGGACACCCTACTAAGGTAATTTAGAGTGGCTGTCACGATTTGCTTGCCGTGACCTTGTGTGCAGATATTCCAATCAGCCCATATTTTTCCTTTACTCAACAGAGTAGATTTAATGAAGCTTACGTACATGTAGGTGGTAGCATCCATGCAACTGTCATTAAATGTCTGTTCTTCTTCAGGTTAACAAGATTGATATACAATACGCCCGCACAGCTAAGAGGATGGATGTTAAAAGGCTTAAGACGCACATGTGGGGCTTCTTGACGAAGCCAGAGGCAGACAAGGTGAGCAAACCATTTTACAGGGGGTGTTCAGAATTGCGTGTAGTGGTAATAAAAGCATCATTTAATGATAAATTAATGTAGTTTCAGTGAACACTGAATTCATGAGAAAGACCATGGTTAATCGTCATATCATCGTAGATTTGGATCTTGTTAAAGGTCAAGTCCACCTCAGAAAAATGTTGACTTGAATCGATAGAGAAATATCAGACAAGCATAATGACGAGAATTTCATCAAAATCGGATATGGAATAAGTTTAAAGTTTTGCTTATTTTTCACAAAGTGTTATGCTTCTTGGATTTTTCTCTTTTTATTCAAATCAACTTTTTGTTGGGGTGGACTTGTCCTTAAAGTTACATAAACTACACTTTGTGAAATCATGTGAATCATGAAAGCTAACTTGAAAAACGACCACACTGAAGATTGCCAGCACAGATAAACACACGTGGGACAGTGTATTAGTATTACTTGGAAAATGACCCAGCATTTGGCCAGAATATGCCATGCTTATTTTGATAATTTTTTAGCAATTACACAAAATTTCTTCCAGAATCCTTTAGCCACTTATCTGACAGCAGCAACGGTGTGGTGACATGGTCGTCAACATTGAAATCTTAACAAAGGTTATAATTTTGAAATGTCATCATAACTAAAAAAGTATATGGACCTATTTCATGTAACTTGGACATAATGGTAATCAAGTATCACTGAACATCCTTTTCAAGTTTCAGATCACATGACCAAGGTCAAAGGTCATTTAGGGTCAATGAATTTAGACCATGTTGGGGGAATCAACATTGAAATCTTTAGCATAGCTTATTAGCTAGGGTAATATAAGTGCACCTTGAGCACCTAACAAGGTGGATACAAGCGCAATGTAGATATCCTATTACAATTCATATTATGTTGGATGGCTCAGAATGGAATACCAGAAATATTGCAAGAGTTTGGGAAAATATTCCACGAATCACAGATTTGAATATTGGCCCTAACGAGTGGAATATTTCTGGTATTTCATGAAATAAAGCCATCCAATATAATTATTATCATCTATCCCACCCCCCCCCCTCAAAAAAAGAGGGAGAAATTTGATTTAACAAGTCATATCACTTATCTCTCACTTCATACGATCAATTGAGGTCATTGATGCGACTTCCATGTACTTCTTTATGACGTCATTGAGCGTAATTGTGATTTATGCTGCGCATCGCATTGCTTTCATTGTTGTACGCGTTGTATATTTCACGCATTTGCGCATGCGCACTAGACTGTTGAACATGGTCTCATACTCAACGGCAAATTTTGTTCAGGAGCCTTTGGGATATTCGTCGAATTTCGGTCCTTTTAATGGGGATACGCTCTGATACTGCACGGGCAAATGATGCACACCAAAATACGCGTTTTTAAAGGACAAGTCCACCCCAACAATAACTTGATTTGAATAAAAAGAGAAAAAATCAACAAGCATAACACTGAAAATTTCATCAAAATCGGATGTAAAATAAGAAAGTTATGACATTTTAAAGTTTCGCTTATTTTTAACAAAATAGTTATATGAACGAGCCAGTTACATCCAGATGAGAGAGTCGATGATGTCACTCACTCACTATTTCTTTTGTATTTTATTATATGAAATATGAAATATTTTGATTTTCTCGTCATTGCCATGTGAAATGAAGTTTCATTCCTCCCTGAACACGTGGAATTCCATTATTTTAACATTTTGTTCTTCAGGCAAGGAGGTCCTAATCATCAAATTCGTAAAAATTGAAATATTGTATAATTCAAACAATAAAAAACAAAAGAAATAGTGAGTGAGTGACATCATCGACTCTCTCATCTGGATGTAACTGGCTCGTTCATATAACTATTTTGTTAAAAATAAGCAAAACTTTGAAATGTCATAACTTTCTTATTTTACATCCGATTTTGATGAAATTTTCAGCATTATGCTTGTCTGATTTTTCTCTATTCATTTAAATCAACATTTTTCTGAGGTGGACTTGACCTTTAATGTATCGCTAAAACGCTCTATGTAGATGATAATATTATTTATCTAATGAGGATATTCCTTTTACTTTGTCTCTAGGAGAACGTCAGCAATGAGGCCGATGCGGACGGTGTTGCTGGAACCCAATCGTTTTGTGACATGTATACTACCCTTCCTGACAGGCTTAGCAAGACAATGTCGAAGAACCTCAGTATTCCCATTGCGTTCGTGTGCCTTCTTCATCTCTGCAACGAAAAGGTATGTAGCAGTTTGATAGGCAATGATCACTTCATGAAAGTAACAAAGACCAACCATATCTCTTCTCTCTTTCCATTCTTATTTCCAGAGTCTAAGATTGTCCGTTCAGGTTGATATGATAAATAATATTATTAACCGTATCAGACATCTGAGCAGGGCAACTTTGAAACATTGTTGCCTGCTTAAGACTGGGATCAAATGGCCGGTCAATAAAATTCCAATTGTTTATCCACGGGCCCAATTTATTGCCCGCTCAGGAAAGTCAATGAGAAAATGCGTGGAAATGAAGCGGGCAATAAAAGGCAGCGCTAATATCTGGGTATTCTACGCGTTTTTGCACGCGTCCTTGAACCGCGCAGTGCTATACGTCATAATGGTAATCAAGTTAAGACAACGCTGGATACTGCGTCCCTAGGCCAGGGACGCGTCATTTCAATTACGTCACAATGATTAAGTTCAGAGGCCCAGTCTGCTCAACATGTTAAACTAGATTCTCATTCTAAAACTTTAAAATATCTCAATTTTAACGATTTTTGCTCTAGATGTCTGATTTGTTTAATAATAGCAATATTGACTGGCCTGGGGGCGAAAGGAATTGATATCACCCTCGTCTACGACTCGGGCGATATAAATCTAGTTTGGGCGATATATGTCGTATCGCCCCGAGGCCAGTCAATATTGCTTTCATAATAATAATAATAGTATAGGTATATTTACCCAGGGAAGCCACTTCAGTTCTGAAAACTGTTCTCCCAGCGGGCCCTGCTATTATTATTACCCCGGCTTTAGCTGGGCTGCCTAGTCGCTCAAGCATTCAAGGAATTTCTTCCTAACGGGTACCCATTCACCTCACCTGGATTGAGTGCAGCACAATGTGGATAAATTTCTTGCTGAAGGAAATTACGCCATGGCTGGGATTCGAACCCACGAATAAAGACCAACAATATAACTTTGTCCATTCTCTCTATTCTTATTTCCAGAGTCTAAGATTATCCGTATAGACCAATATGATAAATAATTATAAAGACCGATAATATAACTTTGTCCATTCTCTCTTACTATTCTTATTCCTAGAGTCTAAGATTGTCCGTTCATGTGATAAGTGATAAAGACCAACAATATGACTTGTCCCTTCTCTTTCTATTCTTATTTCCAGAGTTTTAAGATTGTCTGTCCAGGTCGATGTGAGAAATAATAATAAAGACCGACAATATAACTTTGTCCCTTCTCTCTTTCTATTCTTATTTCCAGAGTCCAGGCAGGTGTTTCTTAAAGCTCTTCGTAAAGTAACGCACGACTGGAACATGTTCTTAGGTGTTAAGTCACCTACATAGGGATATATCATTTAACACAAGAAATGGTCACCAGTCTTGTGTTAAGTCATTAGTTACTTACGAACACCTTTATGAAAAACCCGCCAGGATTATCGGTGCAAGCTGATATAATAAAAATTGATGAAGACCAACAATATGACTTTCTTTCCTTCTTTCCATTCTTCTTCCCAGAGTCTGAGATTGTCGGTCCAGGCCGATAGCTTTGAGGATCTCCTCATCACTCAAGATTAAAAGCCAGCCACGTCAGCCTTTCAACAGTATTTCAGATCCAAGTCAAAGGAAATAGACCAGGGAGTGTTTCACATAAATTTAAAAGCACCACAATCAGCAAGATATTATGACTTGACCATTTAAAAAAAAAAAGACTGGGCTATTTCAACACCTAAGAAGACTGGGGGGGGGGAGGCTGAATCCCGGCCGTTGATCACTTGATCACGATGAAAATTGGCATGCGCATTACCCATGGCATAATCTACAAAATAGTAAAATCAAATTCTTCAAGAAATCTCATTGCTAATTAATTATGCTGATTTATGCATAACATCAAAATTTTGCTCTAATTAACTAAATAAGGCCCCCAAAATACTATTTTTTTATTCACAGACTCTTCAAATGATTCTGATCAATGTAAGTAAAAAAATTCAATGTCACAAATATTTTCTTGTGAAATTTTTGTTTTTAAAATTTCTTATGTATTTCTTTGTTTTTTACTATTTTTTTTAAATGGAAATCTTATGGGACTTTCTTCTGACCGAAAACAAAATGAAATTAATTGAGGTAAATCCGTAAAAGGAGAGATAATAATACATTTATGAATTTGGGCTAAAAACACTCAAGTATTTGCATTGGATTTGTACACAAATCCACGCTTTGAGCAATTTTGGGTCTGCATGCACTTACGAAATGTTGTGTGATTTCGGAATCGCACTCTCGGGGGTCGCAAATTTTGTCGCAAAAGCTGTGGGAGACTGGAAAATAAAAGGTCAGCAAGTGGCGCGGTCAAAAAATTTGGTGCAGGGGATTTATCACGAAAAATGTGATCTTTTTGCGTTACAAATTAATCTTGAAAAATGTTGAGGGGGGCTGTTCCCCTCCCCCCCCCCCCCCCCGCTGGATAGGTTTAAAGCCATAAAAAGGTATAAAAACTAAAAAAGGAATTCAGAGAAACAGATTATTGTAAAACTTGAGATTTTGTAGATTTTGCCATGGACAACTTGTGTGCCAATTTTCGGCACGATCGACAGCTGAGATCATGAGGGTCAATTTTCCTATTCAAAGATGCATGGGTCGTTGCAAGAAACTTGTGATCAATTAAAAGTCTATTTCAGGTCCCAAAATCAAATGCTTGCAGTTAGTTGCAAATTTGCACTTTGATTGCAGGGGACCATTTCATGAAAGGACTTGCTTTATCCGACAAGTCCCGTTTTATCCGACAGTTACCATAGTAACAGTGCCTCTCAGCCAATCAAAATCAAAGAAGGTTGTCAGATCTGACAACTTATCGGACGAAAATATTGATAAAACGCTCCTCGGGGGAGCGTTTCATGAAAGGACTTGTCAGACGTTTTATCCGACAAGTCATATTTTATCCGACAGTTACCATAGTAACATTGCTTATCAGCCAATCAAAATCAAGGAAAGATGTCAGATCTGACAACATGTCGGACAAAAATGTTGATGAAACACTCTCTTGCAATCTAAATTAATTTCCTAAAAATTGATCCATCAGTTGTAAAATTTCAACAGAATATTTGCAATTGATTGCAAATATGTTTCCGCTTCCCCCCACCCCTTTAACTTAATTCTAAGAATTCAATTCAGTTCCTTTCCTTTATGGCCTTTTATCAATCTGGGCCCTGTCTTACAAAGAGTTGTGCTTGATCCGATCAATCGCAACTATGCAAAGCCAGCAAAGTCAACATATAAAATGCATGTTCAAAAAATTTCTAGATATGAATGTATATCCATAAATTCATTGATTTCTTGACAATTTGGTGCGTTCTCCTTTGTTTACAAAGGACATTATGAAAATTTCCTGTAGAAAAAATTATGACACTGATGAATTTCCATAGAGTTATGATTGATTGGATCAATCACAAATCTTTCTAAGACAGGGCCCTGGGGCCCGTACAACAAAGCTTAGCAATGATCATAGAACATTTTTTTACGATTGATTCCATTGACAAGAATGTACAATCAATCGTGAAAATCAAGCGTAGGATCAATCGCTAACCTTTGTGTTACGGGACCCTGGTGTGTGATTCATGAAGCTTTGCATAACTTACGAGTAACTTTACGAAAGACTTGTGACCACTTCTTGGTATACACCAAATTTTTGCAAATGTTGATGCAGTTCCTAAGAAAGGGTCACCAGTTGTTTGTAAAGTCATGACTTTCTAAAATCTTTATGAAGCACCCACGGGGGGGGGGGGGGGGGGGGGGTGTATTTTGAAAAGATGTATGTCTTAGAATCGCACTGAAATGCTGACGCGTACATGATATGCAATACACAATGTTATTGATCGATACGCAGTAGTGCGCGTCCTCTTTGCATAATCTGACCAATGCGGTCATGTCTTCATGCAACTAGACATTTAAAGGGGAATCCAACCCAAATAAAAAGTTGTTTTTATAAGAGAAAGAAAAATCAGACAAGTTGATAGGTGAAAGTTTGAACAATATTGGACAAACAACAAGAAAGATATTAATTTTTAAAAGCTGTAAATATTAGTAATCACTATACTCATGGAGACTTCAAATTGGCCGCATATGGGATGTCATAGTGATGTAAGGCAAGGACTACTCTTCCATGTACTCCAATACATATTATGGCTAAAATGTCATTTTTCCCAAAAGTTTTACTTCAAATTATTATTTTTTTCATGAGGACATTAAACAATATACTACCTGGGTTATATTTAGATTACTGCCCAAGGGGAATGGATACTTAGGAGAAAACCACAAATCCCTGATAATAAAGTACATGGCCTATGGGAAAGTTGTCCTTGCCCCTTGTCATAATTTACTTACCCAGTTGCCAATTTGAAATGTACATACTATTAGTGATCTCAATTTTAAAGCAGCTATAACTTTTTTATTGCTTGTCCGATTTCTTTCAAACTTTCACCATTCTGTTTAATTTATTTTTCTCCTTCCCAACAAAACATTTTATGTCCAAGGCTGGATTCCCCTTTAAGTGCAACTCTAAGTCATACTTAAATCTTTTTGAAGCACCCCCCCAGATCTTGTAAGTTTTCGGAAACCATTATTACGTACTATGGATTAGCTCTATCTATCTTGCCGATGTCCTGGTATAAATTAAAAAACAAATTGGAAATATATTGGAATGCCAGTCAATATCTAAAATATGTATATTGTAAGAATCCTTCTATTTAACGTTATTTGAGAGAAATTGTCTTATTTCCCTACTCATTGTTTTATATATTTTTACTTACGGTGTATATAAGCTAGAATATTGTGCCTTTTGTATCATTTTTATATTGTAAATTATGTATTGCTTTCCAGTAATATGGCTCTAGTTGGCTCTTTCTTTAATGAATTCATGAAAATTAGGGGGGGGGGGGGGGTTGCTAGCAATAAATCTTCAGAGTCATAAAACTTGAAATTGAAAATATATATATAAAGGGGAAGGGGGGGGGGGGGATTGGAGCGGGAGCTTGATTTGATATGAATGAATATTCTCAATCTCAAACAGTCTCAAATTCCGGACTGTATTTTAAGAAATATCTTGTTTAAAAGTACTTCCAAACTTAGGGTAAGGACTTAGTACTTTGTTCTCTAACCAAGATTTTTACACCCTTATAAAGTTAAAGTATAAGTTAAAAATGAAAATTAATAAACAATCTCGGGTATTACATGATTTGTTGGTAAATGTAAATTATTTCACATCAGTGATATTTCACTTTTGCCATCTTAGTGACAAATAACATTCATTAAAGCTCAATGTGATTTTTTTTTGGTGGGGGGGGGGGCAAAATACGAATTTGAGAACTTGGTGTACACCACTGTATAATGAAAGTTATACTTTGTAAAGATAAGAATTATGTTTTTTCATGAATTTAGAATTTTGATTTTCAGCCTAATTTTCATGCTACATGTGGATATGGTATACATAGAATTGTACTGACCTCTGATTCTGTGAATGAAATATAATGTAAATAATATAGCATCAATCGATTCTTGTTTTTATTTCAAATTGCCTTCATTTTTCTTTGTACTCTTATGCGATATATTTCTATTTGAGGACTAGTCAGTGATTTGAAAGTCTGAATGAATATTATCACTTTTTGAAAGCTTCTTAGAAGATATATTTTCTTCATCTCCTTTTCTCTCCATCTTCCCACCTCTCTTTATCTTCTATCCTCTCATCTTCCTTCATGTCTTTCCTCTCTTTATCTTCTATCTCATCTTCCTTCATGTCTTGCCTCTCTTTATCTTCCTTCATCTCTTTCTCTCTCCATCTTTCCACCCCTCTATCTTCTATCCTCTCATCTTCCTTCATTTCCTTTCTCTCTTTATCTTTCTTCATCTCTTTCCTTCCTTTATCTCCTATCTATTCATTTTCCTTCCTCCATCTTCTTTCCTCTCTTTATCTTCCTTCATCTCTTTCTCTCTTCATCTTCCTTCATCTCTTTATCTTCTATCCTCCCATCTTCCTTCATCTCTTGCCTCTCTTTGGGCCCGTTGCATAAAACTCTTTACCTGAGAAAACTCAGGTTGTTTTTACCGGAGTTTTTGCCGTGTTAAAGTCAATAGCAGGAATCAGACTAACCTTAGTTTTCAGTTTTTACCAGAGTTTTCTCAGGTAAAAAGTTTTATGCAACAGGCCCTTTATCTTCCTTCATCTTTCCTCTATTCATCTACCTTCATCTCTTAAATCTTTATCTTCTATCCTCTCACCTTTCTTCATCTCTTGCCTCTCTTTATCTTCCTTCATCTCTCTCTCTCTTCATCTTCCTTCATCTCTTTCCTCTCTTTATCTTCTATCCTCTCATCTTCCTTCATCTCTTGCCTCTTTATCTTCCTTCTTCTCTTTCTCTCTTCATCTTCCTTCATCTCTTTCCTTTCTTTATCTTCTATCTCATCTTCCTTCATCTCTTGCCTCTCTTTGGGCCTTTTGCATAACACTTTTTACCTGAGAAAACTCAGGTTGTTTTTACCGGAGTTTACTCATCTTTCTTCATCTCTTTTCCTCTCCTCTACTTTTTATCTTCCTTTGTTTCTTCCTCTCTTTATCTTTCCAACTTTTCCTCTCCTCTCCTCTCTCTCTTCTTTTTGTCTTCATCTTCCTCTCTGCCCCTAGTGCTCATTTCAATAATAGACACAAACAAACGAACACATTGAGGCAGACACAATGGTATGGTGTTTTACAAGTGTCTGTGTTTAAAAGTGAGATCTTCCTGAATATCTTCCCTCCATCAAAATATATGAGAGATACTAAACCTAGCTAAAAGAAACCCTACCATTAGAGCAATTGAAATCCTCTTTGCATTTCTATAAACCTAACAATCAGCAAGTTTTGTTTGAAAATGGACAATAGAAAAATGGTTCCATTTTGAACTGCATGATGATAATGAGAATGGAAAAAAAAAAGTGTTGAAATAAATTACGTTTAAAAGCATGATCATTGGCATATATTTGGCAAGGAAATACCAAGAATAGTATTACAGAATAACAATCTAATGAATTAATTGAATACTCCTTGTACGCTAGATAATTACTACATTAGAGGACATAACAAAAAAGGACATCTCATTTCTTAGGAAAAATGGAGCATGAAGTTACAGTGTTTGCTGAAATGTTCATTATAAATATTTCATACATGAAATTAGGATATTAAAGTTCATAATCTTTATCTCTCTCCCTCCTTTTCTTTCACCCTCTCCCTCTCTCTCCTCTTTCTCTGTACTTGACACAACATGGAAATCAAATGTCATTTATATGAATTCATAGTACAATTTGGTTTCATTTGGGATTTCTAAAATTCACATTAAATATTAACATGATCTTTTACTCTTAATCAAATCATTAAAATGGTTTTCATGATTTTTCTCAACATTATAACATCAGGGGCGGCTCTCATTAATTAACCCTCGTTTTCGTGAAAAAAAAGGCAATGCACATATATTCATAATATACACATACACGAAGTGCAAACAATTAACCATAAAACTGGAAATCAATGCACACAAATATACATATCAGAATGTCAGAGAGATGTTGATGAAAATATGCATGCAAATCAATTCAACTCTTTAACATATGTGGTACCTTTTTGAAGGGCGATTACAGATATTATTCAATTCAATGAAGGCATTAGTAAGGAAATATCCACTCAAAGTACATTCGAAAGGGTGTACATGTAAGTATTATCAAAGTCACAAAGATGAAACCAACTCCAGATCAAATTCATCTTTATTATTTCCAATGATATATGGTCAGTTTCATTGCTATGATTGTAAGTGTAGCAAATCCAAGGCAGAACCGAGATTGTTTGGACTAGTCGTTTAGAAGATAATGGCCCGTATTCTGAAGTCGGGTTTAACTTAAACTCAGGTTTAAAGTTGTGGTTTAAGTATGGACAGCCAATTGTTACATAAATCACTAACGGTAGAGATATCATATTTCAGCTCATTTGGCTCTCAAATCATTCATAATTGTCTAGGAAGTATTATATAGATTATTGTCTTCACCATCGATGAATCAGGAAAGAGCACAGTAAACATAAGAAACGTACAACTTAATAAAAAATTTGGTACTTTTGGCTTCCCATACTTAAACCACAACTTTAAACCTGAGTCTAAGTTAAAGCTGACTTCAGAATACGGGCCAATGAGTGTGGGTCACTTTACTGGGACCAGTTTCATAGAGTTGGTTATTACAATACAAGTAATGCACAGCTTTACAGAAGACTGGTACCATTTCTTGTCTTAACGGAGATTCCCTGAAATCTGCCGTTATAACTAATGTGGGGAGTGCATGTTCCTGTAACCGTAATCAAACTCTGAATAATTATATTGAATTTTACCTGTGGATGACCGTTCAACATGATAAATTAATCTGCAAAGTTTTAATCTTGTCTGTAGCTAATGAGAATTGATCTAGCACCAAAGAAAGGGTCACAAGTCGGGCATTAAGTTGTAAGAAGCATAGAAACAGCTTTATGAAACCTGCCCCAACACCCTTACAAATAAGGTGAATGTTGACAAAGATTCTTGATAAATCAATCTCATTACAGAATTACTTCACATTTCCCTATGAAAATATATATTTTTTTTGTAATTCTTATTTTGCTTCTTGGGAATGATAAATTAATGATTGTATTGTTTGCAACAAAGTGCATCACAATTTGACCAGTACGCAAACCATTACAATATTTAGTGATTTCATAATTATGAGATATATGTAAGCATCCAATCGTCACACTACAAAAAGACGATACATTACATCATAAAAGCTATGTGGTAATAATTGGAGTCTATTGAACACTTCAGTCACAATTACACTAATTCAATATGAATGCAAGTGAATTTCACAGAAAACACAAAATGGAAATAAGAGCTTCAATTCCAAAGAGCACTCACTCAGACATTCTAACCATAAAATTCAATAAATTTATGTCGAGTGTTCTTAATACATAGTTAAGGACTAGGACAAAATGTTAATGCAGTAGGCACCCTTTTCCTTTAAATATCAAATGCAAAAACTGTGGATGTAACAGATAAGCCTCAATTTATTTCCATTCCAAATATTTCATTCCAGCTTCAAGTTTAAGAAAGTTGAAATTTTCTTAACTTGAAAGACATGAGAATTGTGATAATTCTTAAAACTAACCAGTGTGTTATATACATATATATATATATATTTATGTATATGTATAACTTGAGATGAATAAGAGATTTTTAAAATCTCTTTTATTTCCATTTTTTAGCGAGATCGTCAAAAAGGTACAGCTCAAACACGTTCTAAAAATTAGAGCTGCATAAGTGTCACAGAGTGACTTCTCTCCCCAAATATATTCACTTTGGTAAAATATACACCAGCTCTAATGTGGATCAACAGCTATCCAGTATTACTGTTAACAACGGTGCATATCAAATAAATATTGCACACAAATATCACAAGTGATTGGGTGCTTATCTGACACTACTCAACAAGAAAGGCAACATTACACTTAGATGACTGGGAACGGTTTCATTACTTCTAGCGACCATTGTTGAGAGCTCTCATAAGACAATACAAATCAATTTGGGACCACCTAAATCAGGGCCCCGTCTTACAAAGAGTTGCCATTGATCCAATCGATCACAACTATGGAAAGCCAGGAATGTCACCATCTGTTTGTTCAAAATATTTTCTAACTACATGTATGAAGTATTCATACATCCATGGTTTTCTTTGTGCTTCTTTTTGTTTACAAAGGACATATTTTTAATTTCTTGTATAAAATATTATAACATTACTGGATTTCCATAGAATTGCGATAAATCGGATCAATCATCACTCTTTATAATACGAGGCCCTGTTTGACTGGAGAGATTCTGACCTATGAAGAAAAAAAAAGATGAGCAATCATCGTAGAAGAATATCTTTACGATTGCACCGACCACAACGTGCAAACAATTGTGAAAATGAAATGTACCTTCAATCGCTAACAGTACGGGACACTGGTCTAAAAAAAATTGATTCGACTTATATTATTAGATGGTCGATTTACGCGAGTTTACGGTACCTGTATTGAACTAGCATTTTCTGTACTATTTCAGTCCCGTACTCACAATTAATTGAATTCATCATATTTTAAAAATTGTTGATCAAAATATAATGCAATTACTATCATCATATTCATGCATAACTGTACCTTGCTGCACTCGAGGGTTACAAGCAAAACCAACTGAAGGACTTTAAAAAGATCTTTCCTTTCTATTTGAAATCTTTAGTCAATTGATCATATGAAATATGTTCATTTTTAATGAAATTAGCATTCAACAGTGCTGTGCTGAACATATACAGATGGATATTCAAACAAAGTTTCTTTTTCTTTATACCAATAAGAAATTTGTTATGCCCTCTTATATTGTCCAAACGGTAGATTATTTATGGTGCATGTCTTACCGCATAGTTTGACAAAATAATTTTGTCTCAAACAAAGTACACTGTCAGTAAAAGTGTATGGGTGCAAAATCTTAAGATTATAAACAACATTTTCGTTCTGTTCCATCAAGGGGGGGGGGGGGGGTCTACCTCACTGTGACACATTGATTAATTTTTTCGAAAGCTTATTAAAGGTGTACTTGCCGTGTAATTGCTCTTGACTAAATTGTGCAACAATCATTAGGTGCAACATGTAACTTTTCCTCCTCAATTTTTCTTCAAACCTTTCTTGAAATTAATTGGGCTTCTCATTTTATCTACAGCATTTTTATCTTTTCTTGATTAAAACGATCAAAAAATATACCGATCCTAGCGTGCCAAGGATTTAAATGCGTTACTGTGCAGACATTGTGCAATTATCTACATTGCAAAATACACATTAAGAATATTAAAATATCCACTTAAAGATGTTGATAATTCAATTCAGGTCCATCAATATAAAATGCAGCTTGCTTGATTTGACAGAATTACACTTCAATTCATGATTCACTGATTATGACAATAAATATGCAAGAAACAAACTTGTTTTTAGGTAAATAATATCACTTGTCAATTTGCATATTCACAATATGTGATTGATGAAACTACATGTATGTCTTTTCAAACTTATAGGCAAGTGTACAAAAATGAATGCAAGTCAACCCCATTGTGTGTGTGCATTATGTCAATTTCACTATATTCATCCAACACCAAATATCAAATTAAGTCAAAACAAATAAGACCACAAATATTCTACCCGAAACATACCACCAAAGATACATATTTCACATAGTTACTCTGTCACCTTCTCCCTCGAGGCGAAGAAAAAGGGTGAACATTATAAAACACAGATTTTCTCTTGTTGAAAACATCGGAATGCTTCATTCATTTGCATTTACACTGAGAAAAATATCACACGTTTACCTATATCATTAGATAAAAACACAAATTTGTCAAATCATCGTCGATCCATCGAGATAGTGATTTCATTTTCTAATCAATATATCTATACAATTATGAGGCACATTCCATTCATGGTACATTTCATCAATCATAATCCAGCAGTCCATTTCACAATATGAAACATTGTAATAAATTCATTCACACTAGACTTTTTTTTAAATGCAAGCACAATTTTTGACCTTAACAAAATCACATTTTATTTCTAACAGTAAATAAGAATGCGTCTTGTGAATAGTCTACCCACGATTACTACGGGTGAGTTGGTTTCATTTTATTTCTAACTGTAAATAAGAATGCGTCTCGTGAATAGTCTACCCACGATTACTACAGGTGAGTTGGTTTCAGTTTATTTCTAACTGTAAATAAGAATGCGTCTTGTGAATAGCATACCCACAGTTACTACGAGTGAGTTGGTTTAAGATTGTCTATCTGTGCGCACCTGTACAATACAAAATGAGAAAGGCCCCTTACAATAAATCTCTGCGATTGATTGTAGGCTGATTTTTACAATTGATCATACACACCATGCAATGCAATCAATTATAGAAATCAGACCAAGAATCAATTGTTAGTTTTATGCTACGGGGCCCTGCAGTTGAAATCCAAATTTTCTTGCATGTAAAATAACCAGTTGCCTTTTAAAGGAGAATGAAACTCTTGGAGCAAGTTAGCTTTTGTGAAAGCAGAAAAATCAAAAAATAAGATCAACAAAAGTTTGAGTAAAATAGGACTAGCAATAAAAGAGTTATGAGCATTTGAATGTCGAGATCACTAATGCTATGGAGATCCTCCCATTGGCAATGCGACCAAGATCTGTGATGTCACACACGTACAACTCTCCCATTTGGACACTGAAAATATACCCCAAAACATTTCTTTTTGCTCATTCTAATCATATGACAAACGATTCATCAATGATATAATGTTGTGAAACCTCTGTACTTGTCATCTCATAAAGAGAATACCTCACCTTGTGATAGACTCTATAAAAGTGAGAATATAAGTGAAATAAGTACTAAAGTAATGAGGGAGTTGTACGTGTGTGATATCACAGATCTTGGTCGCATTGCCGATGGGAGGATCTACATGGCACTAGTGATCTCAATATTCAAATGCTCATAACTTTCTTATTATTCATTCAATCATCCTCAAACTTTCAACAATGTGTTCCTTTGATTTTTCTCTTTGATATGGATTCAGCTGGTTTCAAGGGTTTCATTCTCCTTTAACAGTAAAAATAAAAAAGAATTGAGTTTAGTCTCCGTAAGTAAAGGTAAATTGACTTTCTTCACTCCCAGTTTCATTTGTTCTTCCTGAAGAGATCACATACATGTATACACGTATGTTGGTATCAACTTGAAGATAAACATAAGAAGTTGAGGAGTATTTAAATAATCATTTTGAGCTTTTATAAAGTTCTTTCCATGATTTTTAGAAGAATGTCATAATAAAAACGGTTCCCTGCAAACGGTTACTCTTTGAATGCCCTTATAATGAACAGATAACAGATGACGGCTGAAACTGTTGAGCTGATCATTTGTGGCATAGTCCCACATGTGATAACCTGTGTGCAGTGCCCGTACCCTTCGGAAGAATCAAGTAAATTTGTTATCATTTTATAATAATAATAATAATAATACAGGTATATTTACCCAGGGAAGCCGCTTCAGTTCCGAAAACTGTTCTCCCAGCGGGCCCTGCTATTATTATTATTTTGGCGATAACATTGCTTTACAGCAAGCACCAACTTAGGTGCATTAGAGACGGTCATTCAAGATCACTCTGATGCACTTTCCTCCATCATTCAAATTCCTAACCAGAAAGAAATGTTATCTTTGTCAATGCATACTCCATCGCGAGACATTTTCTAGATATTGATTTTCTTCATCCATGAATTCTTAAAGGGGAATCCAGCCTTGGCCATAAAATGTTGTGTTGGGAAGGAGAAAAATAAATGAAACAGAATGGTGAAAGTTTGAAAGAATTCGGACAAGCAATAAGAAAGTTATAGCTGCTTTAAAATTGAGATCACTAATACTATGTAGATTTCAAATTGGCAACTGAGTAAGTAAATTATGACAAAGGGCAAGGACAACTTTCCCATATAGGCCATGTACTTTATTATCAGGGATTAGTGGTTTTCTCCTAAGTACCCATTCCCCTGGGGCAGTAATCTAAATGTAACCCAGGTAGTATATTGTTTTATGTCCTCATGAAAGAAAAATATAATTTGAAATAAAACTTTTTGGAAAAATTACATTTTAGCCATAATATGTATTGGAGTACATAGAAGAGTGGTCCTTGCCTTACATCACTATGACATCCCATATGCGGCCAATTTGAAGTCTCCATGGGTATCGTGATTACCAATATTTACAACTTTTAAAAATTCTTAACTTTCTTGTTGTTTGTCCAATATTGTTCAAACTTTCACCTATCAACTTGTCTGATTTTTCTTTTCCTTATAAAAACAAGTTTTTATCTGGGTAGGATTCCCCTTTAAAATAATGAATGCAATGATGGTCTCATACAGGAGAGAGTGCGCAGAGAGAGAAGGAAAGAAAACAGAGGGAAAATTGAAATTACAGATAGGTCATTACCAAGAGAAAATTGATTGAAAGAGAAACTTCCATTAATGTCTCAGGTTAGAGATTACGACAGACAATAGGTTACTTTTTAAAGTCAATGTAGGCTCAACAGCAAATCACATTTTTCATTAAAGAACACAGGATCAAGATATCATAAAAGAAGTGAAAATGATTATAAATAGTCCATGTGAATATCAAAGTAGCAATACAATCGCAAGAGTAAGCACATGGATTGCACGAGTTGTTTGTGAAGAAAAAAAAAACATTGCACATGATGAACAAAAGTCAACACTTCAAAGAGTTTCACTAAGACAAGGAAATAGTAATGTACAACACAATTATACTACTAATAATGACAATTCTCACACAAACAATGTCTGCTATATAAATCAAGATACAGCTCACTTCCTTGTGATATTTTTGAGGAACAATTATATAAAGGAGGAAATACACTGAATACCTCTTTATGAAAAGAAATACATGAAAATATGATCTTTAAAATTCATCTAGCATTTGTATTCAAGAATAAAGATTAAGAGTCAGAGAGTAATCAAACCCGGAGAGATTTAATTTCCTCCTGAATTTCAAGAGAAGAAAAGGGAAACCTGTCTAATAGTCAGTGTTCACAAGCAGAGAAACAATCTGCAATGGAATGTGAGTCTAAAGATCAACGCACACCTTACGACTGAGCTGCGATACAATTTTGGAAGAAATCTCACTTTACGTATTCCCCATAAAAATCAACAAATATGATCTTCCTTTTTGAGGCACAAAATGACTGAGAATACATAAATATTTATATTTTGGGTAAAATGACTTTTAATTGGGAGTTAAGTCCAAATTGGTTTCAATTGTAGCCAATTAGATGATTGCTGACATCGTTATAATTAGACATGTACATGTATATCAAACTCGTTTTTATTCTTATAAAAAGAGCAGCAATTTTCATGAATGTGAACTGACATATTCTAATGATAATCTAGAATTTCGCCGAGTTAAGATGATCCAAGTTTCAATGTTCATATCAAAATGTACATCTAATTTCAAAATTGGGTCGCAGACCAATAATAAGGTGTGTGGTCACTTTAAGAGACAATTGCGAAGTCTACTACACTACTTAGATTTCATGTTTTACCATGTTAAAACAAAAAAACAAATTTTCAGTTTTGGAAACGTCACCAAACCTAAATGTGGGACTATGTTCACATGAAAATTTGTGTTTTGTCTAGAGGTTGGGGTAACAGGGTTCCCACAGAAATTTGAAAACCAAATTCCATGACTTTTCCATGAATAAATTGCTGCTTTCCATGACTTCATGTGACTCCTGTGAGTAATGTAGAATTTGGGATCTCACAAAACTTGGAAAAATGGAAATCGTGAACACCAATTATGATCACAGAGTATGAGAGTTGCGAGACACGACAAACTGGAAAGCTACCACACCCAAGAGGTAAATACAATTCCATGACTTTTCCAAATTCCCTGACTTTTCCCGTACTTTCCATGACCACAAATTTTTCTAGGATTTTCCATGACTGTGGGAACCCTGGGGTAAGTTTTTCAAAGTTTTTATCAGATTGTGGTTTGACAATCGTTAAGCTGAACATTTAATTCAATGGGAATTTATGCATTTGCCGGTGTGTTGGATAAGTCTATCAAAATAAAAAGTCAAAAAATAAAATCGGGATGAGTGGGATGGGATTTGAACCCATCACCTGCTGCTTAATGCGCAGTGACTTGGGCCGTGACAAGATAGAAGCAAATACATGTACCCCAGTCAAAAATTAAAGCAACCGAAAAAGTGAATGAAGCATACATGTGCATAAGACCCTGTAAACAAATATTGTGTTCATGACCATCATTATGGATATGTTATACATTCTTGAAGTTGAAAAAAGATTCACCATGACACGTAACATGATTGGATATGTTGGTACATACAGTTCAAAACCAATATCCAACCAAGATATTTAGACTATAGAGTGTATCATAAAAAGGAACTATAAATATGAAACACATCAGTAACACAATCAGTGGATTAAATACAAATTGCACAAGGCAATGAGTATGTTGAGACATGATCACTGGGGCAGAAAGACAAATGATGAGCTGTAAACACAATGTAATACAATTGCACAGAATAATTCCAACCCGTGATGCATGGTGCAGAACGATTTAAAAATCATACCAAATGTAAAAATAACCAAAATAATTCGACTTCAGGCCATCAAGACAGAGTCAAGTATAAACTGGGTTGGTGAGTAGAATTTCCCAATGAAACTGAAAACTTAGAAGCATACATATTACACTATGTGTGGGCTTGGGGCAAGATTGCAAGACTTATTCCAATTTCATCAAGAGGGCAAATTATATGTATAAATAATCATGGTATATTGCACAATGTTCCTAAAGAGTACTTCAGACGTTCACAAGGTTTCTACTTTAATAAGATACTGACACTCCAGTGGACTTAATATTGATTAACTTAAATCACTGAAGTAGAATATGGGCTGGAGATGAAGAATAATGAATGTCCTCGTAATAATATGATATCTCCATCAAATCCGTACTCGGTGTTGTCTTTCTATTAAAACAAGCCCATATATAGACTTTTTTCAAGGTCTAAGTTAATCAGCTTTCAACTCTCAAACAGGCAACCATTTTTCCTGATGTACGTAAATCATTTGGAGTGAAGAATAATCAAATGAATTGAAATGAATAATTATTGCAAACTTAAAAATTGCCAATTTAAATATTGATAGTATATTTCATTGCATTTTCAATTTAGGGAGTTTAATGATTTTTTTTATACAATTCAATCGTTCATTATCACGAAAAACCAGACATACTTCTCTGGAAGTGGAATACAATTTTCAGAAAAATTTTTTCTATTTCTGATCATATTTCATGTGAAATTCGGAGCATCAAAGATCAACAGACAGTTTAATCTTAAAATGCAGAAACTGTAACTCTACAGGCGAAGCAAAACTAAAATACTGCTTGCTTCCTTATAAATAAAATATCACAATAGAAATATGATAACCTGAAAATATTAGAAAAAAAAACACCAATTCTCTTTTGAAGGAATTGATAGATATGTGATTGAGTTGATTGATAGCCAAAAGTACAGTTTAACTGGCTCAAAGAATGTAGTTTCAAGATTGAGACCATTTGTGGCGTTACAAAAAAAAGGATCACTATTGTGAGAAACATAGCATATTTACAATGTAAAAGTGGTCTTAAGCTATTAATGCACAGACTATACAAACTACACTGTCAACAGCAGCCGGATATAACCAAACAACAGTGGATACAAACTAATTCAACCTGTGCTACAGAGAAGTGCATCATATACACACACAAATTGCACAAAGTACATGATTTTTTTTGTCCATCAAGAAAAAAATATACTCATCTCACATTTTCCAAAGAACGGGAAATAATATTGATATACCTGGACTGCACTTGTTGATACCTGTATCTAAATAAATAAAGGTAGGATTTTGCACTTTCCATCTGAGAGAACCCATACTGTCTGAAACACACCAAAGTAATAAATAAATAAATACCGATATATTCAATCTTTACCACAATTGTGGTACATAGAAAGCATGGATGCGCATTCACCCATTTGAATAGAAAACTAGACTAGAATCTGTACTAGTTAGCAGAAAGGTGTATGGTGATAAATGTGATAGACAAGAGTGATGTGACTCTTGCCTCTAGGCTTTCAAGGCTTTTTTGGGTTGAGGCCTGTCTTCGCCGTCCTCAGGTGTAGCTCTCCGCTTGGAACGTTGGTCATCCGATTGGTCAGCCTCTTGGCTGGAGGTGGATTCACCGGTCATCGAAGAGTGGATGCCATGGTCAGACCCACCAGGACCAAAGGCAGGGTTGTAGAGTGAGCTGTAGAGATGGGCTTCTACAAGGCGGTTGATGGCATCACTTACGCTAGGCTTTTTGCTGCTGTTGCTTCCGCCTTGCTTTGGATCTTCCATCCGGTAGAACATCCCTGTGGGGTCGATTCCCAGAGTAGCGGGCGGAGGAGTGTAGATGTTGAAGAAAGGCGAAGAGAACACTGGTTTGTGCAACCACTGGGCCCATTGCTCGGTGAGGGCGAGTTGAGTGTGCGCAGCAAGTGTAGACTGGGCTTCCTCAAGGCGGTAGCGGTCGGCTTCAGACAGAGACAGGCCTCCTGCAGGCAGGCTGATCCCATGGCTTGCCAGAAGAGCAGGTTGAGATTCCAGTTGCTGCCTGAGGTAGGAGTAGCTATTCTGCAGGGCTTGCTTCTCACTCATGGCTCTAAGCTTCTCCGCAAAGCTCTCATATGGTCGAGCAGAGGCGAGTGCTGAAGGTACACTGGGGCCATCACGCAAATGAATACCTGGTGGTACCCCTAAGATTGGTGCTTTACTGCTCTCCCCTTTCTCTGCTGATGTCTTCTGTTGCTGCTGTTGCTGTAGCTGCTGTTGAACCTGCTGCCCTTTCTTTGCCATCCTCTTCAGATGCCTCTCTTTGACCTTGTACTCAAGAGTTGAATGAGGAACACCATAGACATTCCCAGCTCTGGTGACACTCATCTCGCCACGCTGTACAGCGTTTACAGCTTGGATGAGACTGTCACGGTCATAGCATCTGTAACGCCCTCGCTTGGGCCGTTTACTGGATGCAGGCACCATGGAATCATAGGAGGCACAGTGGCTGGCTTGGTTGTTATTGTTGGAGGGTGAGAAGGACTTTGTGGGACTGCTGTGACTGGAGCTGCTGCTGTCACAGTACTGCATCTTGTCCATCTCCTGGATTCCACCAATATCACACACTACAGGTTTGAAGCAAGGCACCTTCACGTCTTGGTCCTGCTTGGGTGAAGAAGGCTGGCGTATGACCGATGCGATACCTATATGCTGCCGGACGTCCTTCTTCCCGCTCAACAGATGCACCTTCTCCGTCTCTAGAAGATGTCCTATCAGGTGCTGGAACACTTGGTTGGGTAGCTTGTCTTGACCGAGGTCTCTGGCGTAGTTTTCTCTCCGTTGCATATCCTCTTCGGTTCCTAGAGACCCGACCTTGGTGCAGGTCATCACCAGCTCCCTCACCAGAGCCTGGTCAAGGCCGTGATCGAACCCTGCCAACTTTGGCAGCTTGCCGCTTCCCCCAGCTGACCTGCCCTGCAGAAAATTCCTGAGCTTGCCGACAAC
Source organism: Lytechinus pictus (assembly GCF_037042905.1). NCBI lineage: Eukaryota > Metazoa > Echinodermata > Echinoidea > Temnopleuroida > Toxopneustidae > Lytechinus > Lytechinus pictus. Next base: position 27,765,153 of record NC_087256.1, on the reverse strand, counting down.
CTCGTCCGTTGAGCAGTCTTCGTAGTTGAGACCCTGCTGCTGGTACTGCTGGAACAAGGCTGTAAAAGGGAATGCTAAGTTTGGTTCGGGGATCAAGTTTCTCTCTACTTTCACACGTTTGTTGTTGACTGGATCACTGATGTAGGGCAACCTTTTCGGGATCTTCATCTCCACTTCCTCCACAGCTGTCGGGTGGGCCACCTCCTCGGCTTCCTCCTGCTTGTTGGCCTTGCTGCGGTTCAGATGATTTCGGATGGTGGATCGTGGGATACCGTAGAGGACAGAAGCACGCCGTGTGCCGATCTTACCAAGTTTGACCTCTCTCAGAGCTAACTTCAGATCTTCTTGCGTGTATGTACTTGAACCGTTGATGCGGCCATAACGAGTACTCTTCGTTTTAGATCTGTAATGACACAAAGAAAAAAAAAAAACATCAATAATTCATTCAAAACATACATGAAACTGAACTAATAATGTGTATGTGCAAAGGTAAAATCCTAATGAGAAAAAGATGGAAACAGTCTTTGTGAGGTTTCAAGTTCTTTTCAAGTAATTCAGAAGAAATATCATGGTAAAGACTAGAAATATCACTGAAGGTGATAAATACCCATGCCTTATCACGACAACCTTATGCGAGAAAAAAAATGCCATTATCATAAAGATTACCATGGCAAGACCATACATTTATTTCATTAAACAAGTGGAAACAGTTTCAAATACCCCAATTATGTGTCTTACACTTTTAAGACCAAGTGATAAGTGTATCAGTCTAATGAGCATTGGGTAAAAAATGAGGAAGTACTTCGACCTGCAAGATTTCAAAGGACTGACGGACCATCTGCCCACCCAACCATACACTGATATCCCCTTCAAACTTGTTCGGCAGGAGTATACAATTCAAAAGGCCCACCATAAAAGGCCTACTCTACAGATGCACTAAGATTCAGAATATGACCAAAAAACAGGTGGAATGGTCGGATTGAACATTTGGGTGCAATCCCATACATGCCTTCTGTCTGTGTGCAGAGCATATGACTCACTGCAAAATAGAGTTAATCTCCTATCATTTTGATCACATTACAGCACACAATTTATAATTTACATTTTCAAATAATTTCGTAGAAACCTCACCACCAAAACTAATGCTCATCTTTTAATAAGGTTTACTCTCACTGGAAAAAGAATCTGTAAAATTTCTGTCTTTGACACAAGTTTTTAGTAGCAAAAGGAGATGGTGCTAAACTGCTATGGACCTATTTAACTACTTTGTCAGCTCGAATGAAAATGACTACATATATTGGTGTTAGATCTCGAGGTTCAGAAACGGCTAAAATATAAAAGAAATAAACATTTTTTGCATGCACAGGTATCATTCAAGGAGCCGTTCAGATCTAAAAATCAAACCAATGCAATTTCCATTCATGTAATCAAGCAAAGTTGTGTGTTCTACAAGTATATCTATGAAGGCTGATGGAAACATTTTAGAGTAAACAGTGACAGTTACATTTGGATCATATTCTAATTTCATAATTTTAAATTGTTGGTTTAAAAAAAGTCAGAGGAAAACATAAGTGGGTGGTCTTTCTCAGGGATATTTTCACGAATGGTTGTGATAGCATTATAGCCAGGATTTGAGTTTGGAAGGGGCGAGGGTGCAGGGAGGGAGGAATTTCTCATCAAATTCAAATCAAAAGAAGACGTCTCTTGCATCTCTAGTACTCTTATCAACTTGAATTCAATTGACTTGCTGTAATTTAAAAAATTGTTTTTGAAAGGAATTATGAGCGCCCAGAAATGGGAAAAGATTAATATCTTCCTGCACGAAGCGCGGAAGCTAAAACATTTTTATAATTATAAAAAAGTGGTAAAAATGTCTACCTTGGTCAAATCAGATTTGATGGCAAAAAAATTTAGCCACATTAATTTTCTTTAACTCGCATAACAGTGTAGAAGACTGGTATGCAGGGAGGAAATTTTCCTTCCCACAAATGGGATTGAAGCTCTGAAATTTCTCTATAATCTTTACCTGCTCTAATTTTTGTATTTCTTAGATTATATCATTTCGTTAGGAAGAAAAAAGGAGCTCAAATTGTGAAAGGGATGATGCAAGCTAGAAAGAAGATTTTTCTTTTCTCATACAAGTGAACCACGGAAACCTCTGTGATTTATTTTGGAAGAAAAATAAATTGTGTAATATTTTGATCATATTAAGCGCTTCCTTTTGTATGATTCAAGAACTTCAGTAACATTCAGAATTTCAAATTAATGGCGCAAAACAAGACAGGAGATGGTACTAAATGGTGCTGCAAGGAAAGATAAACATTGGAAACTGACAAAAATATGTGTAGTTTTGAAATGAAATATACAATAACTTCTAAATAAAGACTGACCTTTTAAAACAATTTTATTGATCAAATATTAACATAAAATTCTGAGTTCATCTTCGTTTCCAGGGCTGTATTGAGCAGCCCCCCCCTGTACTTTTTCCCTGCAAGACATGTCTTACGATTATCCAAAACTGACATGTTGAAGGAAAGCAGTGCCGTGAACTTGTTCAAACTGAGCTCTTTTTTTACAGTGTCTTGCCGATGTCTCGGCCTCTAAGACATAAGAGATATTTCCCTACAGACAGAAAATGAAACATAAGCATCTGAGACCTAGATGAGACAAGAAGACACACCATCACTGTCTTGATTGAGCCCCGGGGGGCCACTTACATTGACGAGTGGATACCATGCGCGACCACGCATGTAAAAAGGATGTCTTTTTCAAGATAGGACACGTTACGTACGTAACATGATAAGAGTGTCAAAAACACAAAAATAATGAAAAAGGGTATCTTCTCGTTAGGAAAGCTACGCGTTTAGGGTCAAATTTGCGGGGATGATAAAACAAAATTAAAATGTTTTATAAAGGATGTCCTTTTTGCCCCAACACTACGTGTTTAGAGTCCGATTTGCGCGAGGTGTGGAAGGTGGCCCGTATGATGTGGAAAGAAACCGACGGACCCGTACGTGACGTAATTAACAATAAAATAAGGCTGTATACTTGTTTAGGGGTTCATTTCAGGGAATACTTGCCAAGCTAGAGTATCGTTTTGTTCCCAATACTTGTTAAGGGTAGGGTTTTACGCGCGTATACTTGTTAAGGGGTGCATTTTCAGAATATGGAAAATACGTGTTTAGGGTGCTTTTCAAGACCCCATGGTCGCGCATGGTATCCACTCGTCAATGGAAGTGGCCACCCCCCCCCCCCCCCCGGGTGATTGAGACATGTCTCTAGGCACCAATAACTGATCATTTCAGTTCTGTAAGGACCATTTCCAAGTGACAATAGGTTCAAGGTAAATTTAAAAATTTCATTTATATTTCGTGCCCTCCAGCCAATTTTTATTCTTCTCTTTTCTTTCATCAGAATTTATTTCTCTGTAAAATCCAATTTCTTTGATCCCAAGAGATTTAAGTTTTGTATACGAAGATTTGACTGGATATGACTTTATACAATGTACAGGTAAATACCCCTTACTTTTATCTTTCTATCACTTTTTTCACTCTCTCTTCCTCTCCATCTTTCTTTCTCTCTTGTTCTATGTTTCTTTCTTCTCCTTTCAAAGAGTAATACAAACTTGGAACTTGTAAAATATTACGCCCTTGCACTCTTTAACGTACTTACCTCTTCGTCCCCTAGCTAGCCCTCTAAGAAACACCACTTTCAATTCATTTAATTCCTGTTCCCACCGATCAAAGATTTAAATCACATTGGGATCAAGCAGCAGGCAAGCTCCAAAAAGGAACATATTTATTGGCAGAGAGCTCCCACACATTCCTCTTCAGCGAAAAAATAACAAATATGTTCTTCCTCCAATCTGAGATAACTGAATGAATGTCTAGAAAAACTCACATTATTAATATTAGTTCCTCCCCTATACACCGATGTACATGTAACGAGCCAGAGAAAATAGAAATGGAACTATCTATAAGGAAGAATAGCCCACAAATCAAGACTTGTGCTCGCAAACCACAGAGAAAAACAGTGAATGAATTTGAAAGTCTATTCCCTCGACTTAAAATGACAACGGATTTTGCACTCTGTTCCTCCTCCGTACCCCCTCTCCTATTCTTCCACCCTCCCTCCTTACCCCCCTTTATACCTCTCTCTCTTTCTCTCATTTGCTATGTATATACCTCTCTCTCTCAAACTCTTGTTTTCTTTGTTCTTCTTTGATTTTAGTGCATTCACTCTTCTTCATGGCAATATCGTGGATAAAAACGTGATAGGGGTACATTGCATATATTAATTGTGACATATTTGGTTTGAGAAATAGTGCATGCACGATTAGAAATGTCAAGAAGATATGCCACAACTTTTATTTCTAATGTGATTTGATGGTATATCGGAGAAGACAGCAACATTTCAGATCCTCCTTTCAAGCCGTTCCTTGGGATAAATCGGTGAGCGATCCGCAAAGTACACCAACAACCACCCCAAAAATGCTTTCCAATATCTTTCCAATTAGCCCCTCATGAGGGCTGACGGACTAAATGATATAATGACATCACGGCAGACAGCCGTATTATTCGAGGAGAAAACAGGACACAAAATTGCCATTAGATTCCAAATGATTCCTCTCAAATATTTTGGGGTCCCACAAAAGAAATAAAAGATCCGCCATTAGACAGGAGCAGTAAATGAGTCCTTAAAAGACAGATCTAAAGACTGGATAAATGTTTCTGACAGTGATTAAGCCTAAAAAAGTGCAGTGCAACCTCCAAGGGAAAAGAACTTGGTGGATATTGACTTACTCACCAGGCCATATTTCTTCTTATTTTTACAAAGGGATACAAAACAATAAACAACCAACAAAAGGATTTTTAGTACCGGTAATCCTCCTTCTCCTTCTGTCTGCTTCATCTTCCCTCCCTGCCTCCTTCTCCTTCTTCTTCTTCTTCTTCTTCTTCTCCTCCTTCTCCTCCTCCTCCTCCTCCTCCTCCTCCTCCTCCTCCTCCTCCTCCTCCTCCTCCTCCTCCTCCTCCTCCTCCTCCTCCTCCTCCTCCTCCTCCTCCTCCTCCTCCTCCTCCTCCTCCTCCTCCTCCTCCTCCTCCTCCTCCTCCTCCTCCTCCTCCTCCTCCTCCTCCTCCTCCTCCTCCTCCTCCTCCTCCTCCCCCCCCCCCTCCTTCTTCTTCTGCTGCTTCTTCTTCTTCTCCTCCTTCTTCTTCTTCTTCTTCTCCTCCTCCTCCTTCTCCTTCTTCTCCTTCTCCTCCTCCTCCTTCTTCTTCTTCTTCTTCCCCTTCTCCTTCTCCTTCTCCTCCTCCTTCTTCTTCTTTCTCTTCCTGATGAAGCCATTACACTAAATCCCAAATTATGGTTGAGTTATAAAAAAATCCTGAGCTTCTTCCAGACAATACACTACAAATACAAGTTTGTTTTATTCTATTCATCATGCACTATCCCTAATACTACTTAGTACCAGCATTACAAAATGCAGATCACTATAAAAGGAAATACATATATGCATAATTGCTGAACCTGTTTTTCACAGGACTGTATTTTCCCCAGACAAATTTCACCCCTTTGCTACCAGCACATTTTGATTGTGGGATCTGTTTGTGGCTTTGTCCCGAAAAAGCACATCAGGGGGTACAGTGCTGGGGAATATCTCCATGAAACCAGCAAATGTAGGGGCCATACATGTGTCCTTTCCTTTTAGAAAGCAAGGTATGGGTCTGAAGTCTGTCAACACATCACATACATTGTATGCATAATTATTGAGCTGCATATTATTTCATACCCATGCCCTAGCTCATGTCAGAAAGGCACATGAAATTGAAGAACTTACAGTACATCTGAAAAAATAATTTTTGATCTTTTTCGTTTGATATTCTTTGGAAATAGGTCAAGGGCAAAAAAAGAGAGAGAAAGAAATTAGAAGATACATGTTATGTAGGAACAAGTAGAATACACCTGGCATTCTCATCTGCATTATGTAATTCCTTATATGAAATTAGTCATGGAATTAACACATTGAAGTCATGGTCATGAAATGAACTTTGTTAGGGTACATACCTAATCTCTAAGGTTTCCATGGAAACCAGGTTTTCAAGACTTTCAAGACAAATTTTAGAACCTGGATCCTTAAAATATAGCAAATTACAAAAGTTCATGCTATTTCCAATCATGTACATGTTCATATTAATAGTTTTGGTTTTTTGGTGTAGTTTTAATGTAATTTGATTATGTTAGTGCTACATACATGTACAAGCGTCATGGCCCTATTGGATTAGTCTCCGGACTTTGAAACAGAGGGTCGTGGGTTCAAATCCCAGCCATGGCGTAATTTCCTTCAGCAAGGAATTCATCCACAGTGTGCTGCACTCGACCCAGGTTAGGTAAATGGGTACCGGCAGGAAGTAATTTCTCAGAAAGCTGTGTGCACCTGAATAGGTAGCCTAGCTTAGACGGGTAATAATAATAGTAGGGCCCGCTGGGAGAACCATTTTCGGAACTGAAGTGGCTACCCTGGGTAAATATACTGTTATTATTATTATTATTGTTACAATAATTTAGTCCTTATTAGAGAAATAACTCCCAACTCCTCCACCCAAAAAATCATTAATTAATAAAGCATTAAATGAAATAAAATTCATTAAAGTCTTTTCAGGTTAACAAATGATAATGGGTTACTGATAAACAACAACAACAGAAATTAATACAAATCTAAATACCATGAAATACATGCATCATCAAGGGGCCCCTTTTAACTTGCAAATTAACTAATATTTGGGATTTCATTCAGATGAATCTTTAGTTTAAACCATTGATAATTAGTTTGATTATGAAAATAAACTGTCCTGTCAACTAAGTTTTCAGATGTAAATTCTTTTGAGGAAAAATTGATTGATCAAAATACAATGCAAATCGATGATTACAATGAAACCACTTAAAAACATATAACAACCACTGATATACGAAAATGCAGATATCAATTTCGTAGCTGGCAAACTCTGCACAGTGTTAAGTTGTGTACATTTCATTTCCATTGCAAATTGATAATAAACAAGAACAATGGACAATCCTTGGCCTCTTTCCAAATTTCTTAGCTGTATACCTATGTTTTCTTTTTATAATTTATCCATAGGAACCCCTTGTGCTCTCTTTCCAAGATGGATGACAATGTCACACAAGTGCTTCTAAAGCTTCCCATATGTTATTGTTAATGCAGAATACTAGTGTAGAAAGGACTTCTTTTAAATGGTGAGAAAATTGGGCAGTTTTGAATCATGATCAAATATCCAAAGGATATCAATTCTGATTGGCTTAAACATTGGATGTCATAATCTCCCTTTTTGCTACAAGCAGAGTATAAGAAAAGGTTCAGGAAAGAAAAACTGTAGTTGAAACAAAAGTAGGCCTATATGTTATTTCTTATTTCAATTTATTATCTATTTATGTTACTGACGTCCCCTTGGACCCTACATGTATGGTCCATCAAATACCAAATTAAAATCTTATCAAAAGATATATGGAGCTATGAAGTTATGAACTGATTGTTATATACAGTGCGTCCCACAAAAAAAAAAAGAAACCGAGAATTATCAATGATTTTACAATCGCAAAACCAATCTAGAAAAATGACCTCTCGTCACACAAGTGCTTCTAAAGCTTCCCATATGTTATTGTTAATGCAGAATACTATTGTAGAAAGGACTTCTTTTAAATGGTGAGAAAATTGGGCAGTTTTGAATCATGATCAAATATCCAAAGGATATCAATTCTGATTGGCTTAAACATTGGATGTCATAATCTCCCTTTTTGCTACAAGCAGAGTATATTAAAGAAAAGGTTCAGGAAAGAAAAACTGTAGTTGAAACAAAAGTAGGCCTATATGTTATTTCTTATTTCAATTTATTATCTATTTATGTTACTGACGTCCCCTTGAACCCTAAATGTAAATGTGCATGGGCCATCAAATACCAAATTAAAATCTTATCAAAAGATAAATGGAGCTATGAAGTTATGAACTGATATATACAGTGCGTCCCACAAAAAAACGAAACCGAGAATTATCAATGATTTTACAATCACAAAACCAATCTAGACAAATGACCTCTCATTAATAATCGTATTGCTTAGCATCTCCCCTTTCATTTGGTAAAACTTTAGATCATTCCTCATTCATGCATGAGTGAGTAAAAAAAATTTGAAGAAAGGATACCCAACAATCAATTGGTGGACAGTATCTGAATTTCAAAAAGAAAATTACATACGTCTAAATATCTGTTCCATATATCTGCTCTTTAACTTGATACCTCAATCACAGAAAATGATAAAAAAGTAACAAAGTTCTGTTTATTTGCAATAATGCTTTCCATACTATCATTTTAAAAATGTGTTTTTCATGGATTTCCAAATGCACATGTAGCTAGTGCATGGATAACAAAAGAATCTAAGTATGGCTGACCACCAACAAAGTCTGACAGCAGCCATAAAACATCTCCATTTTATAAAATTAATAGAATTCATGTATTATTTCAAGCAACCAGAATAGATCTATTTTTGAACCATTTTCTATGATTGAGATATCATATCATATCAAAGAACAGATATTGAATTTTGTGGACATGTGATTTTCATAATATACCTTGATATCCTTTCTTTAAATTCTGTTTTACTCATTCGTGCTAAAAAAGGAATTATTCACATTATACCAGGTGAAAGATGACAATCTAAGCTTTAACAATGATAGGTCATTCATCTATTGTATTTGTGATTAAGTTATGATAAATAATTAAAGGAGAATGAAACCCTTGAAACCAGCTGAATCCATATCAAAGAGAAAAATCAAAGAAACATATTGTTGAAAGTTTAAGGAAGATTGAATGAATAATAAGAAAGTTATAAGCATTTGAATATTGAGATCACTAATGCCATGTAGATCCTCCCATTGGCAATGCGACCAAGATCTGTGATGTCACACACGTACAACTCCCTCATTACTTTAGTACTTATTTCACTTATATTCTCACTTTTATAGAGTCTATCACAAGGTGAGGTGTTCTCTTTATGAGAGGACAAATACAGAGGTTTCACAACATTATATCATTGATGAATCGTTTGTCATATGATAAGAATGAGCAAAAAGAGATGTTTTGGGGTATATTTTCAGTGTCCAAAAGGGGGGAGTTGTTCATCTGTGACATCATAAAACTTGGTCGCATTGCCAATGGGAGGATCTCCATAGCATTAGTGATCTCGACATTCAAATGCTCATAACTCTTCTATTGCTAGTCCTATTTTACTCAAACTTTTGTTGATCTTATTTTTTGATTTTTCTGCTTTCACAAAAGCTAACTTGCTCCAAGAGTTTCATTCTCCTTTAAGAATTCTCGGTTTAGTTTTTTTCCTGGGATGCACTGTACATACAACCAATCAATAATTTTCTTCTTTCATGTCTAAAATGAGACTCAAATAAGTGGACTGATATTAAAATTATAAAATCATTTCAGCACCTTTAAAAGCCCCCAAAGCTATAAAAACCAATGAGTTTGAGATTTAAACAGCAAAAGAATCCATCAGGTATTATTTTCCTTCGCTACACCATCCTTCCGGAGGAAAACCAATACTTGCAAGGGAACTAAAGACATACATGTATTTCCACTAACTAATCCTCATCCACTGTTTTCGGGGAATTGGGCAGAAAAAAGGGAAAGGGGGAATATGTCAGGAAATCACTTTTCAGCCATGTCCAAAGGCATTGGGGATTCTTGTTTCAATTTCTCTAATGAGTTTTTTTTAAGGCAGTTTTATCATCTAAGTCAGAAACACAATACATCTTCTTTTTAAGGACAGAAAGCATTGTGAAATACATCGGCTTTGTGAAATCTTGTCAATTATCAAAGCTAAGGGCCATAAAAACAATGGGTTCATGGAGTAAGTGCCACCCTCCCCCACCCCTAAGAATGCAAATACCACAGAAAAGACAAAAAAAAAATCAAAAGACTGTTCCATCAAACATTCTAAAAACAACAAGTTAAAATGACTCGATCAGTAGTCGGCTGGTCACAACACCTGTAGTCCTGGATCCAGGCAGGCGCACACGGGATGTGAGCTCTCTCTGTGTTTATGGTCATCTGTGTCCCCTCTATTTTGTTGCACTCACTCTTTTTCCCAAAAATTCTGAATCCACCATTGCAACTGATATGCCTAGTCATATTTCTAAAAAAAAAATTGTCAATTTGACTCTTCAATATGACTATTACCAGTAGTTGCACTCTACTGACCCTTTCATCTAGTCATTTTGACTAATTTGATTTCAGTGTGAAGACCTTCCAGGACAAGTGCCCCTTCCCTCAAAAATATGAAAATAAAATTAAGTTTCAAAAATTGCATGTAATCAAGAAAAACAACGGGAGGTGAAATAACATCAGGATACCTTTGGACCATGACGGCAGGCACTTTTAGCATCGATCCTTCATCGTCTTTATCTTCGCCATCCTCCTCCTCGACAACGTTCTCTGAAGTGTCGAAATCATCCTCAAGGCCGTTCTTGCTCAGGTCCAAAGGTTGATCTGTTTTCTTTGCTGGCTGCACGGCAGATAATGGTACTGTGGGGGTAGCGAACAAATGAAGAATGAAAACTTTAATTAAATCAATTAACATTTGGACCAAACATCATTTGCTCATTTGAAAAAGATTATTCAGTTTTCAATAAGAAACGGGAAAAAGGCCATCTATCCAGTCACTTAACTCCCCCCCCCCCAAAAAAAAAAACATGAAACAATTTTTTTTTTAATCCAGATGTGAGAGTATGACAAAGAGTAAGATATCTTTCAGAGTTGAACACAAGGGCAAAGTAAAAAGACATTATAAGGCAATAAGATAAAAACCCAGAATAACAAAAATATGGTAAACATACAAGAAAAAACAATTAAAAAATAAAGAATAAATATATGGTGATGATAATCACTTATCTAATGAAATACAACAAATTCAAAGATTATGATTGCCTTTCCAAATTTCTTCGTGAACCACAGTGGATCTGTCTCCTATAAGCCGACTCTATGGTGGGAAAAGTACTGTAGAGGTAATGTTATAAGGAAGGAAAGGCTAAGGCATTTTTCGAATCACTTTTGTGAAACTATCTGTTCTCTTTGTACAGCTTTACCTGTAGCTTAATATGTTTTTTCTCTGGCTGTGCTGTAAAAATGTTGTACCATTTCGGAGATTCTCTCACAAGGAAATAATGTAGATGATTTTCACATGAATCTTCCATGAGAATCATACTTGGAATAAACTTTTGGTTTCTTTCTTAAAGGACAAGTCCACCCCAACAAAAAGTTGATTTGAATAAAAGGAGAAAAATCCAACAAACATAACACTGAAAATTTCATCAAAATCGGATGTAAAATAAGAAAGTTATGACATTTTAAAGTTTCGCTTAATTTCACAAAATAGTTATATGCACAACCTGGTCGGTACACAAATGAGGAGACTGATGACGTCATCCACTCACTATTTCTTTTGTATTTTATTATGTGAAATATGAAATATTCTTATTTTCTCCTCATTGTCAAGTGAAACAAAGACTAATTCCTCCCTGAACATGTGGAATTAGCATTGTTTAATATTATATGGTTTAGTCAAGTTGGTCCTTATTTTTAAATCTGTAAAAAATGAAATATTGTATAATTCAAACAATAAAAAACAACAGAAATAGTGAGTGAGGGACATCATCGACTGTCTCATTTGCATGTCACTGAGTTGTGCATATCACTGTTTTGTGAAAAATAAATGAAACTTTAAAATGTCATAACTTTCTTATTTTACATCCGATTTTGATGAAATTTTCAGCGTTATGCTAATTTGATTTTTCTCTATTCATTCAAATCTTCATTTTTCTGGGATGGACTTGACCTTTAATATACATGTACAAGTATTTCTCCTTAGCTGACTGAACTTTATCATAGCTACCTGGGAGAAAATCATTTTCAAAATTACATGCAAAATCAATGCAGAGATCTGCACTTATAGATATTTTGAAATTAATATTTAGTCCAATATTCTGCTGGCGGAAAAGATTGGACTATTAAAACTGTCACTTCTGAAGAAACCTGTGACGGGGCATTTCATGAAGCGATTAGTGAGTGATTTTTATAGACTATCAAACGGTCGGCAGGTGGGTTTACACAGCAAAAACTGTGGTGTTAACCAGTGTACATAGATGACCACACCAGTTAGTTTAACACCTATAGGTGTTATTACAACACCTTTGGTTGTAACATTTACACTCTCTGGTGTTATGTTCAATCTCTAGGGTGTAATTTCAACACCTCAGGGTGTGGTCCTCTATTAAAACCAACTGGTGTCAGTTTTAACAACACAGTTTTTACAGTGTATATAAACCGAACAAAAATGAGGAAAATTTGATCAAAATCAAAGTTATTGAATATTACAGATTTGCATTATTCCGGTGAAACAGTTCTTCTAGGCATGTCGTCATGAATATTCATTAGGTGGGCTGATGATGTCATATCCCCACTTGTTCTTATGTATTTATGAACTTAGGTTTATTCAAATTTTTCTACCAAGAACTAAACCAATGGGTTTATTATTGCTGCAACTTATTTCATCATAATAGAGACACATCATTTACACATTTATGAAAAAATGAAACAATTATGATTTCATGTAATAACATAAGAAAAAGGAAAGTGGGGATGTGACATCATCAGCTTGCCTAATGAACATTCATGGCAACGTGCATATAACTGCATGTTTTCACAAAATATTGCTAAACTTTAAAATTCAATAACTTCGATATTTGTTATCCGATTTTGATGAAATTTTGCTCTGTGAATTTTACTCTATTTATTGGGATAAAGAATATCTTCAGCCCTGAGCATCCCTATAATGATTCTTGATTGGAACTGTGCATTGAATTTGACTGCTTGCTCATCCCCCAGACTCCCTCCTGATTTTGTCACCTACTTTGATCTTGTTACCGTACTCTTTCTTTTGAAATCAGGATGCTTAGAAAATGCTTCCTACCACCACCACTTTTCAGTTTTTACTTTACCTTTTCCTTTTAGTATGCACTTTCACTCATTATATTGAGTTGCAATATATTACTGTTATTATTTCATGTTTGATGGTTTTCAATCACTTGTACTGCTATGAATGTACACCTGTAAATTGTAACCAATTCAGCCTTTTGGCTGCAAAGTGCAATAATAATAAAACCTTTTCAATTCAATTCAATTGCATATGATTGGCTCAAAGCAAAATATGGCAGTGAAAATCACTATATTTTTCCATATTTTAGTCTCGTAATACTGCTTGTGGAAAAGATTGGACCAGAAACGTCCCATCTAAGACCCCGTTCTCATTACACTTTCTAAAACTATGTAATTTACTGGAAATTGGTTCAAGAAACCAGTTTGGAAGATCGCTTTGCTAGCATTCCCATTTGATCACCCGAAAGTGGTTTTCAAAATCACTTCATGTAAAGCGATCTTGTTGCTACGGGAACGCTCTCAGTGGGGCGACACACACAGTGTGTGGAGTAACGTGCTCAAAATGTGCGAAGATCGCTTCCCGAAGAACGCTTGTGTCCTCACTTACGCGAAAGCCAGTTTAACGAGGCGAAGCGATCTTGGAAACTACTTCGAGAGGTGGTTTTATGAACCGGTTTGGAAGATTGCTTCCAAGATCGATTTGACCATCCTCATTACACGTTAAACTAGTTTCCAGTAAACTAGTTTTAGGAAGGTAGTGAGAACGGTGTCCAAGGGAAGCTGAACATAGGGAGCAATTCATGAAGCGAACATGTTTTCAGTTTCACCGACTAGTTTTGTGAGCTACCAAAACCCTTGCATCTGATTGGCTCAAAGCAAATAAGACAATGAAAATCATTAATGAAACACTTGGACCCTTGAAACTTGAACCTTGAAGAAATAATCCCTTTTGCAGCTCATACTGGAAGCTAAACCGGGATGGGTGCATGTGCAGTCAATGGCCGACAGTGACGTTGGAGGTTATTTACAATAAAAAGTGGAGGGTGCAATGGAAAGGGCTAGCTTTATATCAAAAGCAAATTTAAAGAATGATACTATGCAATTCAGATAGAAATGGAATTCATTTCCCAACTTATGGCCAGACGATCAACAAAACAATATGAAATGCACAGTTCTCTGTATGTGAATATATAGTTCTTGAACTTTTCTGATATGGTCCAAATTTACTTTCATGAAAAGGTTACCCGTTTACGGCGTTTACATCCACAAAATTTTAATTCTTAGTAATTGAATATGTAATTTCATATCCCATTTATTGCAGTTAAAAATCCCCCCCCCCCATAATGTTACATAAATGCTAAACATCCTGGAAAAACTAGAGTTGAATTTCTCATTTTCTCAAAACATATCAACTTTCAATTACATGTGTGTTGTGGTCGGGCTAGTAGCAAACAAGGAAATATGGGATATAGAATAACAAGACAAACATCAAATTCACTCTCTTCCTCCTCCCAATTCTCATCCAAACTAGACCAAAATTGTGTTTTTATCTTCATCATTTCTTGATAAGCATCACCCACCCTTTTCACACTCCAGTTTTGACTAGATTTCTTGGCTATTAGACAAACATAAGACCAATAAGGAAGTATCAAATTATCAAATTCAACCATTCTGCATCTATTAAAGCAGGTACATAATAAAAACTCAAGTATTAAAACTTTTTTTTTTATTAAAAGTACATGTACTGTTAAAATCATGAACTATTCAAGTTCATGGACTGACTAAAACAATGTCAGTCACATGACTTAAATCTCAGTCACATGACAAGAAAAATGACACTAATCTCAAAGCATCAGGTTAAGTAAAATGACATATTGGGGGGGGGGGGGGGAGGGTGATGGGAAATCAGAAAATAGTTGGGCTTTATTCTGGAGGGATATGACTTTTGTTCTTTAAAATTAATATTCTAACATTTGCTTTACTCATTACACCAATACACTAGTTACTGCAAAATTATAATATAGCTATCATGATGTTTCAGTAAAAGATGTTCAAGGGACAAAATAATTATTACAATGGTTGAATTTGATTGTTTAACATGTAATTTGCAACATTGGTGTGCAAAGGAAATAAATAATAATTCTGTTATTCGTAGATGAATTTTTGCCAAACTATCTACCTTTGTGTTTGTTGCTCTCATTTTTTTTTCTTCTTTTATTTTTAAAACCCACTTGACATCAGGATGAACTTACCCTTATAATTTACAGAATCTATTTTTGTTTCTAGTATGAATTTTTTTAACATTTCTTACGTCTATAGATCTTTCTTTTCTTATCTACATGTACATGTAGGTCTTATCTCCATTACCAACTTAACACC
Organism: Lytechinus pictus; assembly: GCF_037042905.1. Classification (NCBI taxonomy): domain Eukaryota; kingdom Metazoa; phylum Echinodermata; class Echinoidea; order Temnopleuroida; family Toxopneustidae; genus Lytechinus; species Lytechinus pictus. Next base: position 27,749,764 of record NC_087256.1, on the reverse strand, counting down.
TGATCTTTCTTTCTATACTACCTGTCTTTTTATTTCCAACAGGGGTAGAACCAAGATTTGTGGAAAAAGGGAGGTTAAATCCTTTGAAGATGCTGAATGTTTAAAGATGGGGTAGCCAAGCATCCCCCTTCCCTTTCCCTCCTTCTTCCCCATATACCAATATACCAATACCGCCATAAAAGGGACTCATACATGTAATGTGATTTGGGGAAATATCGTTTTCCGATTCATAATTTCAAGAAGCCATAGAATGTCCATTGATCTTCTATCACCACCAAACATTGACAAATCTATCAATGCATGCAAAATGTCTCAAGTCAGACTCAATCGGCCTGTTAAATTATGCATGTCGCCGCATGTGCAAGCAACGATTGCCCATGTACACAATGTATTTTTTGCACCGCCGTATTCATATGACACGTAGATATATATATTGCCATATTGCAATTTGCTCAACATTACACACACTTCACTTGACTAGTGGCAAAAAAATTGAGTACACACATATAATTATCCTGATACACTACGACTGCTGAAACTGTAAAATTTTGACCGTCAAAGTCAGTGGGGTTCATTGTGAGGCTTTCACTGGTTTTGGCTGAGCACGGCGGCGACGGAGGCAAGCACACACTCCTCGCCGGGCTCGCCTCCGAGCTATTAAAATGCATCGTTACCAGCTGTCAGCCCGCACAATAGCACCATGGGACATTGTACATGAGAAAAGAAAATAAATTTTGAAAATGAGAGGAAAGGACAGAGAAAGAGAGGGAGGAAAAAAGGATCGCATCAAGAGGGTCTTCCAAGCAAGTGGATATTGTCTGCATTATGGTTGCTATGGTGACAGGGCCAAAGAGTCACTCTTTTGGGTAGGGAGAGAGAGAGTGGCGCTATAGTCTGAGGGAGAGAGGGAGAAAGAAAGATGGAGAGGTGAAATAAGGATGAAAGCCTAAGTGAAAAATCTCACCTAGGATTCGACTTTAACAATACTTCTTTTTTTGTATCATGTATTGTGTAGATGTGTATCAAAAGAGCAAGATTTTTTTTCTCAGAATTTAGGCTTAAATACGGGCATAAAGTCGGCATCAGAATAAATTTGCATCCAACCCCGACTGCTCTGACATACATGTAAAGGTAGTACAGTTATCTCAATTTCTCTCATTTTATAAACATACACCAGCCTTGCTTCAAGTTATGGATTGCAAATGCTTTTTGCTTGAAAAACCCAGTATCCAGATTCAGAACACATATCGTTTAAAACCTTATTCCCTGTTTAAGCATTCACTGTGAGAATAAAGAATCATACAGAAAGTTTTTCCATAGACAATTCTTTTATATAAAAAAAGAAGCTTGTATAAAACTACAAATCATTGTATTACTGGGCCGGTATTCAATTCAATACTTACATACAAGTCAGAATTTTAAGCATTTCCTGCTTAAAGTGATTGGTTAACATTGGTTTGACTTTAAAAAAATCTGAGCTAGAAGGTCACACTTGTCACCTGTGTCTGTGATATGTTACAAAAATGAAGCCCAGAAAAAATTGCGTTTGAAAATACTTATTTAGTGCTTCAAAAATTGAAATATAAAGTGACCAAAAACACCATCTTAATTTCATCCCATACACTTATGTGTACTATTTAGGCGTCTATAAGACGCCTATTTACAAAATCGGGGTTTGCCTTGTAGTTTTAGCTTTTCATTCTCAATAATGGTTGTTTTCAGGGTTTATTAGTTCTAATACATGCACTTGTACACATGTTTCGTCTTGGTTTGAGAATTTTTTAAATCGGCTGCTCACAAAGTTAAACAATACCTTTAAGTATAATACTTAAACCATCTCTGCTATTCAATTGTCATTTTTGGCTCAGTATTTCGTTTTAAAAATCTATTAATTAAAATCAGCCCCTCGCTGGCAAAGTCTGGCATGTGTGCAGCTTACGAACGTACATGTACAATATGCTCAGTCGTTCATCCTGGGCACAGGTGGATACATACATACTACATTGTGCACCAATTGGAATACCTATTTTGACGACACGTTAGGCGGTTTGACCGCCTCGATCACAAGAATCCCCGTTAAATTACGAGAACATTTTTAGGCTAAAAAATACCCATTAATTATTCCTGCATTCACACCGCCCCGAAACATACCCTTCGGGATAAATTCCTGAAGTTAGGAGCATGCGCAGTATGGTCTAATAAGCAGGCAAGGCGCGAGATTCAAAACCACTAGCCCAGGAGCCACCCACGGCCCCCGCGCCCAACAACACGCTGGGCTAAAAGTTCCCCTAAATTGCTTTCACATTGCCAAAATACCTGCGACCTTGGAATAATCCCCGCGAAAGTTCTCGTAATTTCGCCAAGTACCTACTATTTAGCGGGTATTTTCTTTCGGGGAAATTACGCGTAGTTTGCTTTCACATTACCAAAATACCTGGTATTTTCTGATCGGGGTAAATTTCCCGATCAGAGAATACCTGGAACTGACGAACTTCGAGGCGGTCTGAAACCACCTATTGAAAAGTATTTTGCTTAAATTTGGCTTGATAAAGTTATCTGAATACAACTATGCACTTTTCTTTGACCAGTAAATCGCTTGCAATAACAGCCCTGGAAAGTGGCATTGCTAAGTGGAACATATTTAATTTATTTTGTTGTAGATTTTCCTGTTTGAAATGCTTAATTGCATCATATTCTCTGAAATTAGAAGAAATTCTTAATGCGATGAGAATACCGCAATAGCTTCAAAAAGCAAATCAATTTCAGGCATTCAAGCTTCCTTATAGCAAAAAGGTAAAAGGAAAAAAAAACACCATCATAATTTAGACTATCAGTTTTGAAACACCCAATGTCTTCCCTACCCTATTCTTTGTCCATTCTGAACCATAAAATACTTGAGCTAAACCTAAAATTTCACACTGCTCAACCAATCAGATGCAAGAATTTCAGTAGCTTCTAACAATGACAAAGAAATCTTGGATGGATCATTTCATGAAATGCTCCCCGGGTGTAAGTGAACAACTAATAACCTCACACGGTCACACCCCTCCCCTAGAAAAAAAACACACAAAGGGGGAGGGGGACTCAGTCAGGGGGTACTGTTTTTGTAATTCAAATGTTCTGATAAACTGAACTCTAATTTTTAAACGTGTTCTTTTTTTTTTTTACATTTGGCCCCTCAATCACAGATAAAAGTTGAAGGGGTGTTGCAAGAAAATACTTGTAATCAATTGCAAATTTCAGATGCCAATTAACAAGTGATATATCAATTTTAACTAAAGCAAATCATACCTGTTTATGCAATAAGCAGACCATCAATCAATTGCAAAGTTGATATGCAATGGGTGACTTTCAATTGATTTGTGGTCCCCAAATTATCTTGCGATCAATTGCAAGGTTTCTTGCAACACCACATATTAAAGTTTATCATGCCAAACCGGATTTCAGAATATGGACCTACTCGTATGTCTTTTATTTCTTTCAATAACATGCAGGCCTTATTAATAACCAATTACAGTATTGCAATGAACAAAAAAATTGTGCTTGCACTTTTACTACTTGGTAACATGTGGAGACGGGGTAACACAACCTCTAAAAAGGGATTAAAATAATTCTTTAAAAAGGAGAGAAAAAAAAGAAAACATGAGAAAGGAAGTATTAAGGGAGAGAAATGAGACTTTTAAAAACAGTGAAATGGATCAAAGTTACAAGGTTTATGTCATCTTCAGTTTAGGTCCCAGGGATGAATAAAAAAAAAGAAAAATTCTTGGAAAAGCCACAGTAATTAAATAAATAGCCATGATATGTGTAAGCATGACTACTGTCATCGTTGCACTAATACATACACAATTCACCTTTTTTCACTTAACTAGCACATCAATGATGTGGAGCTCATCCGGCATCTCGCAACGAAATTTAACACAATTTTAATTTCAGCCCAGTTGACACTGTAGTGAATTATATTGGTGACATAAATTGAGGATATAGAATTGAAATCGATGAAGAAATGACATAGAAGCATTTTTTGTGATCTATAAATAAATTTCATAAATTAAGCATAAATAATTTTCTAGTCAAAATTTCTAAACTCTGTGTAGAACCTTGGTGAACCTCATGTAGCTCTCAGATGGAACAAAAATAATCAAAATCAATCAACAAATAAATAAGTATTTTTTGTGAGTTTTGAAAATATATAATTAGCATATTTCATGAGTTTGAAAATTCAGTGTTGAAATTTTGTATCACCACCTCGAGCTTTCATATAAAGCAAACAAAATTGAAATTGATCAACAAATGAAAAAGAAAAAACATTTTTTGTAATTTGTCAATAAATTTTGCATAAATTAGCATAAATAATTTTCTAAACAAAATTTCAAAATTTTGTGTACAAGTTTGGTGAACCTCATGCACCTCTACCAGATGGAAGAAAAAAAAATCAAAATCGGTCAACAAATAAAGAAGAGGCATTTTTGTGATTTATGAATAAATTTTGCATAAATTGGCATAAATAATTTTCTACTGAAAATTTCAAAATTCTGTGTAGAAGTTTGGTGAACTTTTTGAAGTTCTACCAGATGGAAGAAAAAAAAATCAAAATCGGTAAACAATTAAAGAAGCATTTTATGTGATTTTTTTAAAATACGCATGAATTAGCATATTTAATGAGTTTCAAAATTCTGTGTAGAAGTTTTGAATCCCCCACCTAATGCTATCATATAAAGCAAACAGAAATGGAATCAGACTTAATATGACGAAGAAGAAGCCTTTTGAAATTCAGTCAACAAATAAAGAAGAGGCATTTTCTGTGATTTATGAATTTCGCATAAATTAGCATAAATAATTTTCTACTCCAAATTTTAAAATTCTGTGTAGTAGTTTGGTAAACCTCATGAAGCTCTACCAGATGGAAGAAAAAAAATCAAAATCGGTCAACAAATAAAGAAGTAGAAGCATTTCATGTGAATTTTTAAAAACATGCATAAATTAATTCCGCATGAATTAGCATAAAAATTGTTCTAGTCAAAATTCTGTGTAGAAGTTTGGTTTAACCTCATGAAGCTCTACCAGATGGGAGCAAAAAATTCAAAATCGGTCAACAAATAAAGAAGACAAAAGCATTTTTTTTTAATTTTGAAAAATGCGCATAAATTAGGATATTTAATGAGTTTCAAAATTCTGTGTAGAAGTTTTGAATCCCCCACCTAGTGCTATCATACAAAGCAAACAGAATTGAAATCGGACTTGAAATGGCGAAGAAGAAGCATTTTGAAATTGTGGACGGACGACAGACGATGGACGCCACGGCATAAAAAGAAGAAATTCTTGGAAAAGCCACAGTAATTAAATAAATAGCCATGATATGTGTAAGCATGACTACTGTCATCATTGCACTAATACATACACAATTCACCCTTTTTCACTTCATGATACTTCTGCAATCCACATCACTTGTCGTACAACCTCAACCTGCAAACCTGCCAAATCTTTGGAGTTGGTAACTACCAGTTCATTAGAGAAAGTTCTCAAAATTATGAGGTTCCAGATAACTCGGCACTCGTGACAACTTGACCCCATCGAAAAATTAGGTGCCGAAATGTTTGTATTGAACATGTACATTAGTTGCAATGTTTTCTGCTAGGCAATTGATTTAATCTTACTACCATAGGGTTATTACCGTTAAGGTTCTGATGGTAAGGGTTGGGGTCTTACGATGGACAACTCAGCACCTTAATTTTTTGCCAAGTTGTCTCAAGTGCCGAGTTGACCTATTATTTCACACATTCACAATACCTGAACCGGACAACTTCCCACACTGTAGGCCTACATGTAGTTTATGAAAGTGCAACTATTTTCTCACATTTCTATGGAGAAGATTAATGAATTTTTGCTTTCAAACTGGAACTGCAGGTATCTCTCATAGCACAGACAAACTTTGAGAGAATAAATCTAGTAATTTGTGGACATTAAAGGAGAATGAAACCCTTGAAACCAGCTGAATCCATATCAAAGAGAAAAATCAAAGAAACATATTGTTGAAAGTTTGAGGAAGATTGAATGAATAATACGAAAGTTATGAGCATTTGAATATTGAGATCACTAATGCCATGTAGATCCTCCCATTGGCAATGCGACCAAGATCTGTGATGTCACACACGTACAACTCCCTCATTACTTTAGTACTTATTTCACTTATATTCTCACTTTTATAGAGTATAGCACAAGGTGAGGTGTTCTCTTTATGAGAGGACAAGTACAGAGGATTCACAACATTATATCATTGATGATTCGTTTGTCATATGATTAGAATGAGCAAAAAGGGGTGTTTTGGGGTATATTTTCAGTGTCCAAAAGGGGAGAGTTGTTCATCTGTGACATCATAGATCTTGGTCGCATTGCCAATGGGAGGATCTCCATAGCATTAGTGATCTCGACATTCAAATGCTCATAACTCTTCTATTGCTAGTCCTATTTTACTCAAACTTTTGTTGATCTTATTCTTTGATTTTTCTGCTTTCACAAAAGCTAACTTGCTCCAAGAGTTCCATTCTCCTTTAACATTCAGTTGGGGGGAGGCTCACAAAAATCAATGTGTGGTAAAATTTAATTTAAGTGTGATTTAAGTGCATCTCTAAGTCATGCTTAAATGCTGACAGGCACATGATATTCAACACACAATCTTAATGATTCATAGGCAGCAGTATACAAATAGCGAATAGGCATGAGTGCGATGGTACAATATTTCACACCGAATGCGAAATCTCGCACCATTGCACGAATAAGAATATTCGCTATTTGTGTTGTACAACGCTTCAGAATTTAGCGAAAATATGAAAAATAATATATGAAAAAGAAGTTTTTCCCAGCAGTAATCTATGAAGAGGGAGCAAAAATATTGAAAGCAAAAAGCAAATCCCACAAGCGCACATGACCTCGGGCAGCATTGCGCATGTAGCCAGCAAGCTATGCGCGTATTTCACCTTCATTTTTTACTAAGCCAAAGAATTTAATCGTATTGTGATGTCACCTCCTAAAGCCGTGCAACGGTACATTTTGGATGGTACCTCATGTGTGCAACGGTACGGATGTTTGACATTCAGTCTCCCATTTGCTCGTGTACAACAGGCTAAGTAGGCGTTGAAGGCATTGTAGACTGGATAAGCATTGGGAGAAGATTGCCTATGATTTTGAGTGATTTTCGATTCTCATGTGTTCTCATGGAATTTTTTTGCTGTCTACGATACCCCTGCCAACATAAGTAGCACACCTAATTTTGTCTGAAGGAGAGCAGCAATAGACATTCTACTTTGATCGATGAACAGGCTTAGTCCTGCAACATCGTTGGAGTATACTAAACTAAACAACATGATTTGACCAATGCAGTCAATTCGTTTTATACCACATGCAACAAGGAATTTGAATAACTCAAGAAAACAATTGCAAATATTCTGTTGCAATTTTAGAACTGTAGTTAGATTACTCTCCTTGTTTTAAGTAGCAGATCTGCTCCCATCCGCAATTTTGCAATTAATTGTAAGACATATGATTGATTCAGGGACTGAAATTAGACTTGCAATTGATCGCAAGTTTCTTGTAACACCCCATTAGTCACTCCTAAATCTTTTGAAACACCCCCAGGACTTTTATGTAGGTACTTTGCTCTATAAACACTGGCAGAAAAAAAACCTGGCATTTTCGTATCAGGGTATTTTTTAATGTTAATTTTCCTGATCAACAGGTGTGAAGACAGCTATTGGCAAATCCCAGGTGTTATTTCTCACAGGGGTGGTGTAAACAAACACATCCTTCGCAAGGTAAATCTAATGTCCCAGGACCTCACTACATGTATACAGCTTAAATGCAGTTCATTATTTTGCATATTTATTGACTAGCTTTCCAAAAATATGATCAGAGTAGTCGGATTAAATCTGCTTCAGCTCTCAGCAAAGTTAAAGAGGTGTGAACATTCTGTTAATCCATTTACTACTTCCACTTGTAACAATTGGCACATGTAATCATATAAACTCAAAGTTTGCATACTCTTGACTTGGCCACTATTGTTATTAATGTTTAGTGATTTGGCATGTGACATTGGTATCACGCATCGTTCCAATGTCAGTTCTGCAAATTCAAAGTAATACTGGCAAAATATTGAAACAATGAATGGAAAGTACAAATGAACTTCTGTTCATATCCAATATTTATAATTACTGAGAAGCCTGTATATATATGTATCATCCTTGCAAAATATCTGAATGTCTCATTTTATTTCATTGAATAAAATGAAAATTTGAAGGAAGACATAAGATTGAAAGCTGCCTTTTCAAATAAAAAAAGAAAAGAGTATTAAAGATAGAGAGGAGAGGGAGAAAGGGATGGGGGTAAGGAGAGGGGAAGAGGGGGAAGGAACAGGTAAGGGGAGGGGTTATACAGAAGAGGGGGATACAGGGAGCTTGTGAAAGACTAAATTAACTCCATGAATCATTCGCAACATTTCCCAGAATCTCCCTAACTATAGAGGTAAAAACAGGAAGTAATAAAATGCCCCATGACAGTTTAAGTGAAAGGTCATGCAGCACTTTTCAGTCATGTGGTCTGCGATATGATTTCATTCTTGTCATCCTAATGCAATTTCTACATGACTCTGAGGGTCAAATTCAAACAGAATGGAAATCCCTTGATGATGAATATTAATGATTTGGTTTTAACATTTGTATCAAAACAGAAAATGAGAGCAAAATTTGAACAACGAATTTGACAACATTGGTAGGGGTCAATGTTAAGGTGGTCCATAATTACCTGAGTCTGCTAGCCATTGCTGCGCTCTAAGAACTCTTTCTTTAGATGTGACATGTCTTGACGTTGAACTGTCTTTGGTGTCTTCAAGAGTGTCTATGTAGGCCTCATGGCGTGCTATTGATTCCTGGAAGACAAGAAAGGTCAGAAATACAATTAAAGAAGCACTAGTAAAGAGGTCTTAATATGATAATATGATAATAATAATGTCATATTTTACCCAGGATAGCCAATTAAGTTCTGAAAACTGTCCTCCTAGCGGACCCTGCAAAACATGATGTTATTATTATTACCCCAGCTTTAGCAAGGCTACCTTGATCAGGCACTCGAGCATTCAAGATTTCTTCCTACCGGGTACCCATCCACCTCACCTGGGTTGAGTGCAGCACCATGTGGGTAAATTTCTTGCTGGAGGAAAACACGCCATGGCTTGGATTCAAACCCAAGTCCCTCTGACTGAAAGGCGAGAGTCATAACCACTAGACCACGACGCTTCATGAAACGAACAGACAGCGGCTCGATGCCGAGGGCTGTTTGAAAGTTACGCCAAACATAATGCACAACATTTCATGTAACCGAGTTAGTGACAAAAATATACCCCTATGAATATTATGGTTTGCTTAGCACCTGAGAATGTGTCCCAGTCGCGCGTAAAGTCATGCATAAAATATCTTGATGAAACATCATTCCGGGTGAGGTGACATAAAAGTTTTCGAATTTTTTTCATATCTGTAAAATAGAATATGGAGCAAGTTTGACTAGAAATGACTGCCCATTGGAAGCATACATACATGTACATGATCCTACCAATGAGATGAAACCTTTTTTTTTTTAGGGGGTGGGGGAGGAGAAGGGCAGCATTTGCTCTTCATAATACTTTCATTCATTTTGTGTTGCTCATTTGTTGTTTTCTGTATACATGCAGGTATTTATTAAGGGTGGGTGTTGCTTTTAAACATGTATGATGTGCAACCAGATTATTATATTTTTATCACATTTTTTCTTGTAGGGTTAAGTATGTCAGATTCAGATAATCACACCCCCCAAAAAAGGGAGATGTTTTTCTTCCCTACAACAATACATACATACTGCAACCCGTATTCAGGGGATAATTAATAATTCATACTCTTCAATCCATGAGTTATATCCTACACAGAGATCAACAATACGCAAGTGCGCATCAGAAGACCACCACAGTCTTGGGCACGAAACAAAACAAAACACAGCTCTGCAACGCAACGTAGACGATCTTGCCCCAGAGCCTGGCGCGTGCTACAAGAAATGTTGGTGCATGATCCCTAATTCTAATGAGAAATTTGCTTCCCCGAAGGCTAATGGATACAGATACACAGACAAACCCAAAGTGACATATTTCTCCAAACTAATTGGTTGTAATTCAATCAGCAGTCGCAGCTCTGCAATGTATATTATGAATCTGTCATCGATGAAACCCCCAAATTTCTCTTTTTCGCGGAAGGGAGGGTATGAGGGCATAATATTTTGAAGGGAATGTTTCTTTCATTTTTTACATTGGTTTACAATGGTACCATACATGTAGACTGGAAGAGTTGCATTTCCTGGGGATGGGGGTAGGAGGCATTAAACATGCAACCAGAAGAACAAAAAAAAAAGAAGTGTTTTAAGCCCGGCTCACACTATGCGATCGGATATGACGCAATTTTTCAAGAAATCGCATTTTGCATTAAATATAAAAGTTCCAAGAAGTAAAAATATTATATATAAAGTTTGGCTTGATGCTAGGAATACTGAAATCCTATTTTTATTTTGAGGCAAGCCCTGTGGTCGGAGTAAGGTCCAAATCGGCTTTAAGTCGCAGCCGATGACATCATTACGATTTGGAATTGAATTTGTTTTTATTCATTCAGGGAGGCTCTAACTGGACTGAATTTTGATTTCAGTAGTCATACCTCTATTCTGAATTCTGATCAGTAAGATTTTATTAGTTGGAATGTCCATATCAAATGTTATCACAATATCTTTGAAATCCGGGTCGCAACGAATCAAATAGTGTGAGCCGGGCTTTAGACACGATATGAGCATGGCATGGTATGCAATAGGCCCGAGTCATTACGTTTATTTTGAAAAACATTTCAACGATATTAACAAACATACATTTATGGTCAACTGGCAGGGGTGAAAAGAAAATAAAAACCATCACCAAAATTTGCTCAAATCTCATATTTTGTTCTTTAAATCAATGAAATAGCCATCTTTGTTCCAGATTTCCTAAAAATTGTTTTGATTTAGTTAGAAACTAACAAGAAAAATATTCACCTATTTCTTGACTCTGAAAGATCGTTTTATGATGATAGTTTAAATTGAAAAAAAAAAACCTTCACCAATAGTTGCTAAAATTTCACATTTTGCCTATTTAAATCCATGAAATGGCCACCTATTTTCCATATTTTCTTGGAACAAAAACTGAAAACAATTACCATTTTGTTTCTGATCCTCTTTACTCTGTCAACACCATGAAAGTATATATGTGGGACTAAAATATTTACTACAGGTAAAATGGATGTACATGTAGCTAGGAATTCCAGTGGGCGATGGCGGAAGACTGTACTTGCAGTGATTTATTAAAGATATCTTTGTCGACTTCATGTACATCTATATTTTGTAGTTGTTTATAAAATTATGTATAAAATGTATAAAATATTCATATCCAAAGGATCTGTTGCTGCGCTAGGGCCATGAGCGTCTCTGGACGGTGTGTGCACCCAATAAGACATCACTATTATTATTATTAATAATATTATCATAAAACAATCTTTCAGTGTCAAGAAAGATGTGGAATCATATTCATTTTTGATAGCTTCCAATTAAATCGAAACAGTTAAAAAATAAGGGAAATAGTTGGCTTTTTCATAAAAATAATGATGTAAAATATGAAAGTTTTCCCCCTAGAACCTAGATTTAGGCGTATAACATTTAATATGATTTGACGGTAATTGAACAGTGAAATGTTTTGACTCAGCCCTACATGTACATGTAGTATGAAATATAATGCATACAACAAATGATGATACTGAAATTTCTTTTCTAAATTCATAGAATTAATACTTGTCAAGAATACATTTATATCTACTTTAGATATATATATGTTGCAATAAACCTTTGAGGCTCTTCACATGAAATATACTGTGAAGTTTATAGTTGGCGCCTATTGACTGAGTGCTAGTGCATATATTTTATATGAAAAGAGAATTCCATTAAATAAACTCCATCAAATATTCATGAATTGTTAAAATTAAGGGATATCCCCCAATTTCTACCCACTTTATGGTTGTTGATGAGTCGTGATGTCAGAGTAATTATCTTATGTGCAGATGGACCTGAATACTAATTATCTTCATAGAGATTGCACGTAGAGATAACATTACTCAAATTCAGCATTCCCGTTTTTGCTCTGAATACTAATCAGAGTCACCTTGCAAAAATAATTACCTCATATCTTCAAACTCTGAAGATGAAATTTATAATGAAACTGCGCGAATTTCCGATCTTTAGGGCTATTGAATCAAGGTCAAACTTTGATTTACATTGAAAGGAAAGGAGAGAATATTTAAAAATAGTTCAGTAAAAGGGTACTTTACAGAAATCATATTCTGAGATAACGAACATATCTTTTGTTCAGAGGAGGAATATTATTACATTATTGGCTACTTGGGTGCTATACATAATTAATTCTGTCTGTGTTCAAGGCATTAATAGTTGATTTATTACTACCAGATCCTGTTCAGCTGGGAAAAAACTTATAGAGTAAAAAAAATTTATGAAACTTTTCACTCTTTATTTTTTTTAAATATACCATGAATACATGTACATGTAGGAACTTGTTAAGGTAGTAATCTTCAATTTCTTCAATCTTCTTTAGGAGTTTTATCATTACCCCAGCATAAAATTATTTTGGATGGATTTGTTATTAAGTATTAATTTTCAATATATCTTGATATATACAGATAAAAAAAAAAAAACATATATAGCAAATTTCTTCATACCTTTGCAAAATGTAGTCAAGATTATAACAAGTAGAACTTATAGGGTGTGCACAGCCTCTCTTTCACCGTGTTTACACAGTGACTCAGCTCAGGGGTTTGACATGCGAGCCATGTTCAACACGGCAATTTTATGCTGTGTAAACGCGATCAGTGTGATCCGCGAGCCGTGTTGAACACGGCTTTTTGATCTGCCAAAATCATAGGTTTCCACCTGCGAGCCGAGTCAGACTCGCTTATTTTTTTCATGTGTAAACAGAAAGCCGTGTCAAACCCGCATGACCTAGGTCAAACACGGCATAACCATATACAGTACGTCTATTCTACTTCTGTTCGTGATCCATGGGCCCTGTCGAACTCGTCTAGTATAAACGCAATCACAGTTTGCAGCGTTTGACCCTGCTTGAGGATTCCACACTCGAGGTGTGTAAACATGGTATTATAATTAATGTTGTAAGTTAGTGCAATAACGGGATCGGAGTTCAGTTCTGAATTTTTGCTCCTAAAAACGGATCGGCAGATATTCAAAAACACAAAAATACATTAAAATTTGTGGGTGGCCGGCACATTGACAAACGATGCAAGCTACACTGATGACAGAATTTGTTTTGATCTCCGACAAAAGCGGAGGAAGAAGATGATGATTTGTTTCCATCTCCGACATAATCGGAGGAAGGAGAAGAAGATAATGATGATGCAGCACGCGGCGCTACCGCTGATCAACGACAGTCCTCTTCTCTACATCATGGTGATGGCGGAGAAAATCGTAAACGCATAGAGATCGCATGAGTTACCGAAAAAACGCACTACTATCCCAAGTTGCTTACGATGATATTCACCTTCTCTATCGTGGTGATTGCGGAGGCAGTCGTAAACTCTAACTCCAGATGTCGCAGCTAGAGATCATTCCCAAAGAATATATATATTAATATCTATTTTGAATCGCTAGGACCTAAATTCAAAATGTTTTCAAAACATGTTCCAGCGATCGGTCATTATTCTGTTGGACACTTCTGTTCAATTCTATTTGCATTTGCGACAGAGTCAGGAAGATGCGCCTTTTACATTTCTTCTATTTTTAGGAGAGCAAGAGATCATTGCTAATAATGATTCCTCAAAACACGTCTTAAACATTCAGCATGTTCAACTAAATTTTATTTGCCTCCGCTTAAGATCAAAACATATCATCACCTTCGTTTGTTTTTCTTCCTCCTCCGTTTTTGTCGGAGATCAAAACAGATCATCATCATCTTCTTCCTCCGCTTACATCGGAGATGAAAACAAATTATCAACATCTCCTCCTCCTTTTCCGCTAATATCGGAGAGCAAAACAAATCATAATTTTCTTCTCCTTAATCTTCTTTTCCTTCCACTGCTTTTGTCCGAGATCAAAACAAATCGGATTTCTGAAAAATGTGGAAAAAGGGAAATCAGATCAGATCGGATCGGGTATTGCAATAAAAATTGGTTACGACATCAATTATGATATATATTGATATATATATATAAAAAAAAACACCACAAAATTACATCTTAACATGAGCATACAGTATGTAAGACCAGTTAAAAGTACAGAATTAGATTTACATAAAGGCCAATCAAAAGGGGGTATCCACAGTCATGGCATTTGATAGTCTTGTATTAATTCAAGCCCAGACATTATAAAATAAATAAATGTTCTTGCGTACCTTAGCTGAAGTGGATCTGTGGAATCAAATATTTGGTGGTTTTATTTGATTGCAATTCTTTCTGAAACTGTCTCATGTCTCCCCTGGTCTACTACTATATTAAATTGGTCTAACTAAGCACCGTTTAGTCAAATCATCACTTGGTCACCGTCAAAGTGTTATAACCATTTAGTAGGATAACTGTTATTTATCTACCAATCATATGGTCTCGTTGTTACCACATATTCATGATTTACCCCCTCTTCAAACACAGGTCACTGCCAGCAGGGACTTTAGGTTGAGCAGAGACCACTTTTGAGTATTAGGATTTTCACAGCAAACTATCTGAAAGTGGCACACCAAACTTCTATTTTTAGAATCTCAAATCTCATGTGAACACAAAGAGGCCTTATTCCAGTAATACATGTACATTACATGTACAGGTATATTTTTTACATTTTATTTTCACTTTGTTTCACATTTCTGCAGCATAAAAACTACATATGTCTTGTGTGTACCTGTAGGTCATAATTGAGGAAATGAATATCTATTCATTTTGTGGCTTGGCATTATAAACTGTGTACGTATAACCAGTTTCATGGAATTACCTACTTGTACAAGTACTTTAGTTCACCGACTGTATAAAGACAATGTTATCCATCAGAATGGTGATTAGTGGCAATTGACAAGCCTCTAGAAAATTGCGGTTACATGACTTTGTATTGCATAAAAATTCACGACAACGGTCTGAACTTTGCAACTCTGAATTCACCCTTTTCAACTCTTGTTGCAATTTTCATCTACATGTACTGTAATTAGTATAAAAAAGTTGTAAATTAGGATAATAGAATTCCATGTATTTTTAGCTCAAAGTTTATGAGAATTGATTGAGCAACAGTTGCCTTTGAAGTTTGAACTGAAAATTAATGAATCTCAAATAAAGAGCACGGTCAAAATCATATCTGTGCCAAAAAGACATTGCCATATATTAGTGTTATACATGTATGCATTATAAGAATTTCAAGATGTGTTCTTATCTTTGAAGACGGGTTATATTCAATGATTGAAAATTGATGGATGCTACATGTATTAGAATGATTGTGGAAATTAGAGGAGAGGATCGAAGGGGAGGGGGGGGGGGGTGTCATTCAACTGTACACAAGGGTGGGACATAATCAACCTCTGAAATAGAGATAATTAGAAAGGGTGTCTGATTATGAAGAAGCCTACTGGAAATTGAAAAAAAAGAGAAATACATGTAAGAGTCCATTCCTGATATTAACTGAACAATTCTGAGGGAAGCTTTTTTTTATGATCACATTGAGGGGAATGGTGGGGGGGGGGCTCTAATTGTTCTGTGGGGAATGAAAGTGGTTGTAAGTTTTTAAGACACACAAATTTCTTGAAGTACAAGCAAAAGTGTCCTGTACATAAGTACACGTAATCACAGGTAGCGTTAGCTTGGATGCAGGGCTGTTATGTGTGTATGAGAGAGAATTCATGAAGGACCTCTTTAATTTGGGGTTTGAGGTTGGGGTAATTTGGGGGTCTTTTCAAGGGGCTCATTTTCGAGAGGCACTTGCTGCATTTGCCAGGTTCCAATTTGTGATTTAAAGGGAAGCCTTTTTTTTAGCCATTCAGAGTTTACATACTGTCCATGCAGTTATGCAAATAATTTCATATCAACACCTGGAATGCCTCTGGCAGTTTCGCCTGCATTCTGCGATTCAATAGCAGAAAAGCTGACTTTGAAATTAATTATAAGACTAGATTTTAATTCGTCATGCGGACGAATTAGGTGGTCTGTCGTATAGATAGATAAACAGGAAAAAAATATTTAAACAGATATTAGATTGAAAAATAGATAGACAAACAGATTTACATAATCAAACAGATACATACAAGAAAGATAATTATATTAGATGGATGGAGAGATAAATTATAGGTGGTTATATTAATAAAACATAGACATATATAGATAGATATAGAGAGACAGACATATAGATAGAGAGACAGACATATAGATAGATAGAGAGACAGACTTATAGATAGAGAGATAGATTGATAGATATATAGATATATAGATAGATAGAGAGATGATTGGTGGTTATATTAATAAAACATATATAAACATATAGATAGAAAGAGAGACAGACAGATAGATAGATAGACAGATAGATAGACAGACATATATATAGATAGAGAGACAGACATATCATGAAGCTATTACGAGCTATCTCGTAATAGCTTCATGCTGCGTGGTCCTATCGCGTTATGTAAGCGGGCTCTAACTTTCGCCTGGCGGCTCGCCAATTGATGTTAGATATCGTTCCTTCGCCCGAAGGAAGCGATAACAAAGGATTAAGAGAGAAATTGGAAGATGGTTCTCCTTCTCGTGATAGCTTCATGGATAGATAGACAGACATATAGATAGACAAACATATAGATAGACAGAGAGACAGAAATATAGATAGATAGAGAGACAGACATATAGATAGATATATAGATAGATAGATAGATAGATAGATAGATAGATAGACATATAGATAGATACAGAGACAGACATATAGATTGATAGAGATCGAGACAGAGATAGATAGAGAGACAGACATATAGATGAATAGAGAGACAGACATATAGATAGATAGATAGATAGACAGATAGATAGATAGATAGAGAGACAGACAGACAGATAGATAGATAGATAGATATATAGATAGATAGATAGATAGAGACAGGCAGATGGATGGATAGATAGATAGACATATCTAAACAGATAGATACATATATATTAGACAGAGAGAGAGAGAGAGAGATAAACAGACAGATAGATATACAATGTAGGTAGATAGACAGACAGACATATGGATAGATAGAGAGAGAGGGACGTATTCAAACAGAAAGATATATATTAGACAGAGAGATAGATATGTCATGTAGGTAGATAGACAGACAGATAAAGAGATATGATATAAAAAAGTAATTATAATCTGTTTTATTTTGCAATATTTTAGCTATTATTTGTTAGAATTCTTATAATTGATCGTGGGCAAGATAGCTAAAAAAAAAAAAAAAAAAAAAAAAATCATGTTCACCCGCGGACTCGAACCCCTGCCTGCATGATGGAATGAGAAGTAAGTCTGACGCCTAACCGATTGAGCTAGAATATTTCCCATAGACTTAACACGTAAGCAAAACACCAGAATCTCAAATCCAATCTTGCAAGTGAATTACGGGCATGATCCCGACATCTGATCGGAAAATGAAGGAAACGCAACCGAAAGCTTAGAATCTCAGCTACAACATACTAAAAGCTCAGGGATAACTAGCAACAAAAATTGGAGATATGGCTTACGAAATAGAAGAATGTAGAATCTAGTTTTGAGAAAAAGTCATGTCCCATAGAGATTACACGCAAAATGAGTAAAAATGACATGCCATTATTATTTGCAATTTTTGAGGATGATTTGTCTATCAAAATGAAAAATAAAGGCAATAACTCAGAAAGAGTAAGAACTAAGCTACAACATATCAAAAATTGGGTGAAAATTGACCAATATTCACGGAGTTAGAGCAAGATTTGCATAATTATAATGACGTCATAATAGGCAAAATGGATTTTTTGAATTCCGACGCCATTTTGATGACGTCATAATATACTTGAGGGTCAAATGAGACATGAAATTATATCTCTAGTTCATACTCTATCAAAATATGAAAAAAAAAATGGGGGTCCCCATGCGTTCTGAAGAGCTACAGCGGATTTTCTATAGGCATGTTTTTGCCCATATATGGCCTATAGTGAGAGCTCGCGCGCACACGTGCTGCAAACTTTAACGGGTGTTAATTTCCTTATTAATGGTCGTAGAAGGTTGATCAAGGTATCAAATTGCTCAAAATTATATGATCAATGCAATGAAATAAAAAAAACGGTGTTTCTGAGTTGCATTCAAGGCGTTACGCGCGGAAACGCGCGCGCATATGTTTGCGCGCGCAATTTTTTGAAATGCTTAAAATGACCTAAAACGTACTCTGTTTTGGTCAAAAAATGATTTTGAGCATTTTAATTTTTTTACGCGCGCGTACGCGCGCGTCGTGACCTACAGGTGACCTTTGATGACATGACCTGATGACCCTTAATCTGAAGTTTATGTCATGTGAATTTGATTGATTTTTGATAATTGATAATGGAGATATGATTGATAATGTGATTTTACAAAATGGCGTCTAGATGACGTCATGATGACGTCATGACATTAAGATTCTTGCAGAATTGAGGTCTTATTGATGTTGATATGTGGTGATATTTTGATGATTATTGAATATGAACTTTCTGAGATTTGCTGTCCACAAGAAATGGAGGAAATAAAAATAATAAATAAAAATAAATAAATAAAGAAAGAAAATTCGGACAAACATAAGAGGTGATCTGTCATAGACAGACCACCTAATTAATGACTTTTCCAAATGACAAAAAAAATGAATAAAAAATAATTTGACAATACAAGTACATTACATAAAATGACCTTGATTAGGTGACTAAAAACTTAAGCCAAGTGATCGGTGATACTTGATTACCCTCGGGTCCAAGTTTGATAAACCCTTGTACTTTCAAAGTTATAAATGACATTTCAAAACCTTAATATGATTAAAGATTTGATATTGATGTCGCAGCTGGACGGTCTGATCTTCAGGTACATGTCTTGCTTACTACCACAAGTGTATGCAGGCGAGTCAAAAACTTACATTGTTTTCAACTAAAAGCAACTGTCATAACCACCTCCGTATCAAATATAGGCCTTCATGTATACTTAGTAAAATAATTGCCTTAATTTGTCAACAATCCATATTCAATTTAAAATGAAAAAATGTTGAAAATGTGACCACACAAAACTAGATACTAATGTCCAACTACTGTATTCATATCACTTTTTAGAGAACCACTAATACAAACTGTAGGGGAGATTGTAGCTTTGATTTCTTCAATCACTGTGCATGAGTGTGTATCAGTACTTTATACATGTAATTAATTAATTTGTGTTGTACGGTGTCCATCAACCAAACTAGAACTATCACTGAAGGTGATTTATACCCCTGCCCTACACCGTTACCATGGCAACAGTTTCCAAAGCATGAAAAAAATATGTCTTGCTAATCTGAGCAAAATATCATGAGAATTGATTAAAATCTGATGAAATACACTGCAGTTCGAACCATAAGATTTTTGCCTTATTTTTGACATAATCCTGACACATGTATGCAAAAATATGTCCTGCACATCTTTACTTCGAGATCAATGTGTGAGCCAAATTTCATGAGCATTGGTTGAAAGCTGATGAAGTATTTCAAACCGCAATTTTTTCCCCAATTTTTGGCAAATACATGTAATGTTACCATCATTTTGGCAAAATGATTTTTGACACACACACAAAATATGTCTTGCACATCTTTACATCAATACCAATGTGTGTGCAAAATTTCAAGAGCATTGGTTAAAAACCAAGGAAGTAGTTTGAAGTGCAAGATATTTACCTTAGTTTTGCCATAATATACAATTACCATGGCAAGTTTGGCAACACAAATTCTGACACATGAGCAAAAAGTGTTTTACACATCTTTACCCCAACACAAATATGTGTGCCAAGTTTCATGAGAATTGGTTAACAACTGAGAAAGAAATACGATGTGCAAGATTTGCAACCAACCCCTTCAAACTTTGTTTGGCGGGGTACATGTACTGTACATTGTAAAAGCTGTTATTTTCGCGTACATAATTTTTCGCGAATCGCCGGGGTCCCGACATTTTCGCGGGTTGTTAAATTCGCGATCGGAAGAGGTACAAAACACTTCCACAGCATTTCAAAGAAGCAAAACTAGTGCAAATCATGTGCAAGACTATGCCCCTCAAGTCCCCATGTGTGTTTTGTACATAAATATGTCCCTGTAAAAACAGTAACAAAATGTGGAAAAAAGTGGCTTAAATTTCACTTTTTTGTACCTTTAGATCTGAAAATTCATCATGTCACAGTTTGATCTGCAAGAGTAATCTTTTGAAGTTGTGTTTTGTTAGATTCACTTTAAAAAAATTTGGTTTCAGTGCAAAAATTTTGAATTTTGTGAACGGAATCTTACATGTACACCTCTAAAAGCTCTGGTCATGTGACTTATGAATATTAATGAGTATGCAAATAGCTGCCAATACGTGTGTACATGTACATAGTGAATAAGATGACAATAAAATCAAATTATTTCATGTAAAAAACATTTTAATATTACAGTGAGTGAATAAATATCGATAGAATTATGTGAGAAAATAGTTAAGGCTCTGATTTTGTTTGAGAAAAAAAAAAGTGAAATTCTAGCTAACTGTTTAAATCACAAGTACTTTCTAAACCTGATTTTTTGTACATATAGAGGTGCATATATCAATTTTTTCACTACACAGGTTGTTTTCAATAGCAAAGCTTTGTTGTTGGGGATATTGGCACTAACTAATAAATGTGTCAATATTTTTGCGTGTTGTTAAATTCGCGGCCGATCGGCAATTTGCGAAATCCATGAAAATTAAACCCCCGCGAAAACAACAGCTTATACAGTACAATGTAATTTTATGCCTTCACTGTGCATGGGTGTGTATCACTATTTTTTACATAAACTCAAGTAACAACAAGAAACTAGTTATATCAGCCTCATGTATCTACATGGACATGATATTGAGTCATAATAATATCAAAAGTGTAGTTACCTACAATATCTTTAAAGGGATGGTCCGGGGCGAAAGTATTTATAGTTAAATAAATAGAGTAGAATTCACTGAGCAAAATGCCGAAAATTTCATCAAAATCGGATAAGAAATAACAAAGTTATTAAATTTTAAAGTTTAGTAATATTTTGTAACAACAGTCGTCATGAATATTCATTAGGTGGGCTGGTGATGTCACATCCCCACCTGTTCTTTTGTATTTTGTCATATGAAATTAGGTTTATTCAAATTTTTTCCTCCAAGAACTAGAAAAATTGGATTGACAACTGATTTAGTGCATTAGATATTTATTGCTGCAACTTATTTCATTATAAGGGAGACATATTATTCACACAAGTATGAAATAATGAAAAAAATATGATTTTATGTAATAACATAAGAAAACGGAAAGTGGGGATGTGACATCATCAGCCCACCTAATGAATATTCATGACCACTGTTTTCACAAAATAATACTTAATTTTAAACTTCAATAACTTTATTATTTGTTATCCGATTTTGATGAAATTTTCGGCATTTTGCTCAGTGAATTCTACTCTATGTATCAAAATATTTTCAGCCCGGACCATCCCTTTAAATCAAAGCCAGAAAACAATTTGGGTATATTTTACATCTGACTTTCTGTGATGTTTCTGATGATTATTATTATGAGATGTGTAGTCTTTCTCTATATACAATGTATGCTAGTTATCTCACGTTAGCAATTATTCTGGTAATAGTATGATTATTTCTATTCTATATCTGTTTTGTATATTTTCTTTGTATTTGATCATGAACTATAAAGTAAAACATGTTGCATGTATTTGATATTTCCAGTTCTCTTTTGAGCATGACAGGGGCAATTTTCAGACCCGTGTATTTTTTTTCTTCAAAACTTTATTTGTATCAGGCTTTTTTTGGCTCCCATTTTTCACACACCGCATTACAGTTTTAGTGAAAATATTTTGCTCTTTACAGGGAATACGAAACTTTGAAAATAATGAACATCCTTCCGGTAATACTCAAATTAGATATTCTGAGCTTTACAGGTTCCAAGATCTGTATTTTGAAATAATACTTGAAAATTAAAAACTGGAAGATAGTACATGTAATCACATCATTGGATCATAGAATATCATATCATCAAAGGAAATATGTTTGAAGCTTTCAAGTCTCTAATCATCTATAAAATGACAAATTCTAAAATGAAAGAAAATCCTCAAAAACCACAATTCCTGAGAAAGAAAAAAAAAACATTCAAATTAAAACTGACAATATATGCAAAAATGACATATTTTTTGTCAAAGCGAGAGGAAGAAAAATTGAAAAGGCAAATGAAAATCACAAGAAGCATTTCTATAAAGAATAAAAGAGGGAAAATCATAAGAATGAACGAAAACCATTTCGATATGAAATGAGGAAAGAAAGTGGAAATTATACAGTATTCATGATTGATGCTCTTTTGAACAAAATACAAATTAACTCATCCATAAAGTACATACACATGCCTATTTAATTCTTATTCTTGTCCTTTAGTTTTTCTTTGATTTCTCTGACATTTTTTTTATTCTTCTTTCTTTCATTACAAATGCGAATAGAATGAAAAAATATGGTTGTATAAAGACCTTCAAGAGAGAAAGAAAGAGAGAGAAAGAGAAAGGGGGAGAGAGAGTGAGGAAGAGGGGGGGGGGACAGATAAAAGACAAAGAGGGTGACAGACCAAGACAGAGACAGAGGGAGGGTGGGAGGAAAAATGAGTGAGGGGAACCAAAAATTAGGAGGGGGAAAGTGAGAAGAGAAAGTTGAGGAGAGAGAGCACAAGATAATGAGAGAAAGCAAGATAGGGGAAGGGCGAGAGAAAATGGAAGATGGGAGGATGGAAAGAACCGAAAGGGAAACTAAGATGGGCACAGAGGGTAGAGGTACTTTCGAACACAAAACCCACAAGTACAATTGATGAGCGTTCAGCAACCCGACGAGCAGGATGCCGTTCTCTCGTTTCATCCCTTTTGTGGTTTATCTCCTGTGATTTGTATGCAGCGCCCATCATGCACTGATGCAGAATTAGAAACCTTTAAGAGCACTTCCCAACAGACAAGAATCAAAGCTTAACAACTTTATTTGTGGCATTCTTCATTTCTTTGCTTTACAACACATTTTCCGAAGATTTCAAAGAATTCTCCCAGTCATCTCTGCAACTGCGAGGAAATGTATCTCTTGACAGTACAGTCCAACCTGGTGTTATAAAGCAGTAGTTGAGAAATTGAAACCATGCTCAAGTGAAATGCCAAACACAAAGGTTCACTTTGCAAAATATGGTAATATGATCCTGATAAATTGTGAAATAAATGAAAATTACCCCTCCACAAGTACAATTCTCATTAACCTTCTCTTCTCCTTGACTCTGTATGCACTGCAGAAACTGGGGTGTTACATGTACATGTAGTTGAATCTGATACCAGTTTGTGTCCCTATAGATCCACACCCTTAGACATAAAGAATTACACCCTAAAGACTGAATATAACACCAAAGAGTTGAAAAGTTACAACCAAAGGTGTTGAAATACATGTACATGTAATACCCATGGGTGATGAACTAACACCAGAAATCTAACATCAGATTAGTCTGGTGTTATCCTCTACATGCATACCGGTCATCACCACAGAATTTGCTGTATGGAAAGACTTACGCAGGCACTCTCACCATATTGAGCCCTACATTTGGTGGCAGCGGTGGGATTAAAACCCAATCATTACAAGCCTATAACCATCATTCATATAATGTTCAATGTTGGTGATTTACCTGTACAATTTCCTGCCTTGCCGCACACATTTCACAGTTCTCCTTCTCTCCCTGCCAATCACATGGCTCGTGACCGTGGATGCCATCTTGTGCAGCTGTGAAGGGGGGGGTGGGAATTATATAAAGTTATTTAATTGTTACAGAGAGATTTAAATTGAAGTTTTTGGTTATAGATAAAATTGGGGACAGTTTAATCCTATAGATTGATAAATCAATGAGCTAAATGTGTAACTTCATAATCTTAGTTCCGCCATGCTTTTATTCTTTTCTATCAGTGTGACAAAAAGAATGAGCAGATCGAAATAAGATGATATAAACTTGATGATTATTGACATGATTTTGAATTTCTCATTCTATCTTTTGCTGTTAACATACAGTCAGTAACTAACAGGACTTTTTACTCTTTTACCAATGTGATCATCAAAAAGATTTCATTAAAAATTGATGAATAAAAAGATCACTTTCCACAGATACATGTATCAAATTCACTGCAATTAAAAAAAAACCTATGAATTTCTGATTTTTATGAAAATACAACCATTAAATAGAAGGTGCTTAAATAGTTAACACTACAGAGAGATAAATGTTTGTATTCGATTGACCTGTAGTTTCAGTATTCTTAACTTCTGTATTAATCAAAATTTGTGCAAATTCTCACTAGCCTGACCTTTTGTTCTTCCTTCAGTTTACTATGAAAACCAAATAAGTATCAAGGTGGTTTAACTGGACTTCCCCTTTCACCCCCAAATTTTAGTTTCCTTGTATCAATAATAGTAATTCAAAAGTAAAAGTAATTTATGATTTTTAGTGCTGGTACTTGAATTTAACACAAATCGTGTATTCTAAAAACAATACCTTGCCAGATGACTTCTTTATAGAATGTCAATTAAAAATGAACAGTTTGTTGTAAAAAAAAAGGGGGAGAAAGAAAAAAAAATAAGTTCACATATCTTGTTCATGTATCTTGTTCTTCAAGCAAATAGAATCAATTCATTTTGACAAGAATTTCTTATTCTTTAATAAGAAGTTCCATTCAAGTACTGTACCCCATGGAACAGGTGTAAATTGCACTTCGAATATATTTGTATTCTTTAGAGTGTAGTGTATGTGTGCTATTAATTAACCCCTTTTTAAATATTGATGAAGCAAGCAAAAATAATAATTCTGTTTTTATTCTGAGGGCTACTTTTAAAAACCTACTGCCTAAATCTCTAACAATTAAAAAGCATTAACATTGCAGAGAATGTGGCTTTTGTGAGGCCATTTTCTTTGTTATAAATTCAGGGATCAAAGCATTTTGGGGAGAAAATGCCTTGAGTCCCCATGCAATTCATTCCCTGCAGTATGAGCAGATTATCTTCCACCAAAGTATTGTTTCAAAAACTTAAATTCAATTGTAAAAATTCTACTTCTCTAGTCTAATCAAAAGACCATTACAGTAGTTTATAACAGTAGCTTCTATCTTTTCAAACTGAGGCAAAGATTTCTGAAACAAAACCCAGAATAATAATTCTGAATGTAAAATTTGTGATTTGTGATACAAAACTCAAGTACATCTAATATGAAGTGCTAATTGAAATACAATGCAAGCAACGAAATGTTTAGAATATGAATACTGTTGTGATATACACCATTTGTTTGCCTTTCGTGCGTTAAAGAGTGATAATATGCCTTGAATATCTGAAAGCTATATTGTCAAAAGACACAATTTTATTTTCTTTTAGTCGCACATTATTCGTTACCCCATAGACAAGGATAAAATACCATGTAAAAGGGATATATGAACTTTTAACGAATTAATGTGCTTCACACGTATTCTGTTTATAGAGGCATAATGGTTTCATCTCCTTCGTCTCTCTACAAAAAAAATATTCTTGAACTGAACTTTCACTTTCACTCACCTTTGAAAGGAGAAACTTTTTGTACAAATTCTGATCCAAACACACTTTCAATTACACATTCAAGGCCTGCAAAGGGAGAAAGAAAAGAAGAAATTCTTGAAAGATAAAGGAATGTATAGCATACAATGATTACATGAAGACCAAGGTTAATTGTCAGTTGTCAGTATCAAAGAAGATCTAGATCTGGTACAGTTACATTAACTGAACTTTGTTAAATCGTATGGTACAACGCCTACTTAGCTTGTTGTACGCGAGCAAAGGGAGGCTGAATGTCAAACATTCGTACCGTTGCACACAAGACATACCATCCAAAATGTACCGTCCAAAATGTACCGTTGCACTGCTTTAGGAGCTGACGTCACAATATGATTTAATTCATTGCGCTCAGTAAAATTGAAAGTGCAATACGCGTATAAGCCTGCTGGCTAAATGCGCAATGCTGCCCAAGGTCATGTGCGCTTGTGGGGTTTTGCTTTTTGCTTTCAATATTTTTGCTCCCTTTTCATAGATTACTGCAGGGAAAAACTCTTGTTTTTTCATATTTTCGCTAAATTCCGAGGCGTTGTACAACACAAATAGTAAATATTCTTATTCGTGCCATGGTGCGAAATTTCACATTCGGTGAAAGAAAGAGACTCTATTCAACGAAGCGTTAGCCGAATTGAATAGAGCGTCTCTTTCTTTCACCTCATCTTTCACCAGCATCTTTCTTTCACCTCATGCGAAATCTCGCACCATCGCACTCATGCCTATTCGCTATTTGTATAAAATCTGAGCTGAAAATCAATGACACTGAAGATAGCCAACAGAGATAATAGGTAGATTTCTCATTACGGTAACTCATGTTATACCCATTTTTTTTTTTTTCAAAGCATGAAAATTAATACAAAATTAATCAATGCTGCCAATTTAAGGAGCAAGATTAATTTTGACCTTATATGAGCTATTTACATCTAAAGAAATTAAAAGAGAGTGGACAATGACATCTGGCTGGCAAGCCATGCTTTATTTTGCTAATTTCTCAGCAATTTCACCTACATGTATACATGTGCATAATTTCCACCACAATCCTTTGGCATTTTTAATATTTCTTTATTTGCAATGAAGAAAAAACAAATTGCTGGTCATTATATTGGACTCTGTACAAATTCAATTTGAGATTCGTACCATACAACTGAAAAGTAT
The DNA here is from genome assembly GCF_037042905.1 of Lytechinus pictus. Lineage (NCBI taxonomy): Eukaryota > Metazoa > Echinodermata > Echinoidea > Temnopleuroida > Toxopneustidae > Lytechinus > Lytechinus pictus. The sequence continues at coordinate 27,722,654 of NC_087256.1, read as the reverse complement.
GTTAAGCATTGATCCTACTTCAGTGGATAGAGTAGGATCCATGTATATTATAGTTAAAATCAAAGAGAAAATATAAAGGATTCAATGCCACCTGGCCCCATTTCAAGCTTTTGAGGGAAAGGTGGGGGAGAGGGGTGAGACTTAAAGGGGAATGAAACCTTTGAAAAAAGTAGGCTTGTGTCGAAACAGAAAAATCAAAGAATAAGAACAAAGAAAGTTTGAGAAAAATCGGACGAATAATGAGAAAGTTATGAGCATTTGAATATTGCAATCACTAATGCTATGGAGATCCTCCCATTGGCAATGGGACAAGGATGTGTGATGTCACATGTGAGCAACTTTCCCTTTGATGGACTATAAAATTCCCTCATAATGTCTCTTTTTGCTTTTTTCTTATTGTGATACAAACTTTTTATCCATGGTGTATTCTTTAAAAATCTGTATTACATGCCCTCCTCTAGAAAGAACACATGATCTACTGACAGATGTGATAAAAGAATCAATTTAAATGAAATATATACTAAAGTAATGGGGAGAGTTGTTCACAAGTGACATCACACATCTTTGTCGCATTGCCAATTTGAGGATCTCCATAGCATTAGCGATCGCTATATTCAAATGCTCATAACTTTCTCATTATATGTCTGATTTTTCTCAAACTTTCGTTGATCTGTTTCTTTGATTTTTCTGTTTCCACACAAGCTATCTTGTTCCAAAGGTTTCATTCTCCATTGAATGTACAGTGTACAGAAAGTTCTGTTCAGACAATGAGTCAGTGAGTCCAATTTTCATTATGGGTACACGAATAAAGGCAATATAGAGAGCCTGAATATGATGCGATGTGACGCGAGGAAAGGGGGGAAGAACATTCAAGGGCAGGTCTAGGCCATTATTGTACAAAAGGGAAGAAAACAAAAGGGTCAATAACAAGAAGACACACATCTCCAGCTCACAGGCAAGGGGGGGGGGGGAATGGAGATTCACAGAGAGTTACTGTAAGTGTGACTTAAGATCATGCTCATTAAACATGAATCAGAAAATAAAGTCAGGATAACTGAGCAGTAGAGCGTGTCCTCAGAGCATGGTCTGACCAATACTGTGATGCATTATAAAACACATTGCCCTTGAAATTTAAATGTAAACTTTTAATCCATCTTTCTAAAATTGCACGAGTTTTTCTTATCAGATTTGAGTGTAAATGAACAAGTCGCAAACAGAGAACTGCAGTGCACACAAATATTGTCTTGTAAAGTGAGGGTTGTTTTTAAAGTGAGAGAGATCGCTTCATGCTTTCGGCGTTCATATACAGTACAGATGTGTTTGTCTGTTTTTTTTTTTCTTCATTTCAAGTTATCTGTGGGTCAATTAAACCGCTTCCTCCTCTCTTTTGACTCTACAGGGCAATTCCATAAAATAATCAACCTTTTTGTACGTCCGACCCCCATTTTTTAAGTCATACTTCACTTCATAAACTGACCAAGTCATGGTCCTTTGAGAACAATACAGACTATCAAAAGAACAAGAAATCAGAGACAGAAAATTTCATGAAGTTCCCACATGTAGGGGGTCGGACATACATGTACATCCATATTTTATGGAATTGCCCCACAGTGTAGTTGCATTTTCCCTAAAACATTTGGATAACAACACATCAATAAATGTAGGCCTCCTTGAAAAAGCTTTCAGCGAGTCTATAAATATTTTCAGGCAATGACCATTACCTTGTTTTGTCAGGCAAAGGGGGAAATGTTTATAGAAATTGAGTATGCCTTATGACCTTCCTCATTGTTACTTGATATTTATACAAATGTGTAATGTACAAGTACATTATACATACCGTGTTTACACGCTGCATAAAGAACCGCGAGCCGATGCAGAATCGGCTTTTTTGTTGCGTGTAAACGCGATTAACTTGCATCGGCTCTCGGTTCAGAATCTGCAATTTTGCACCACCAAAGTAGAAGGTTCAGAACCGCGAGCCGATGCAGAAACGGCTTTTTTACAACGTGTAAACAGAAAGCCGATTCTGCATCAGCAATTGGCGCGCATTTCATTTACTGTACCATTATGACGTACTTCAAAGCGCACGGATCCAGCGTTGTCTTTATTAAGATGTATATTGTTGGTGCGTGGATCATTTCAGGTTTTTGCTACGCGAGCCGATTCTGCACCGCGAGCTGTAACAGCGTGTGAACGCGGTGCAAGATAAACCAAAAGCCGATCACATGTAAACACGGTAACAATGTAGATGTAATACTAAATAGGTTCATTATTGCGGACTGAAATAATCGCTAGAGGGTATTCATTTGTCTCGCAATCTACTATGGTCAACAAGGAAATTCGTGATCACTCTCGCAAAAAGTGTTCACTAGCTTTCTAGGAAATTTGTGATCACTCTCGCAAAAAGTGTTCACTAGCTTACAAGTTCACAAGCTGTAATTTACAAGGGATGTAATTTACATCATACAAGGAAGGGATGTTTTACCTTTACTGTATGTAACCCTGGGGACAATGACACAAGCAAGTGAAAGGGGGAAATGGATGTCTGCTTTGCCCATGCGATGGAGGTTACAGCTTTCTGCGGCAATTAGCATGCATATTCTAGCTGAACAAATAACATCAAGTTAACCACAGCCACGGACACACTGTCCAGCTTAAAACACAACGCCACTCAAACAGAAACGGTATGAATCATTAAAGCAGACAGCCCATACAAGTTGAGAAAAGCCTTTTGTAAGTGCTCAAGGAAATGAACATGTACATTCGGAGATAAACACAGAGCAGGGTTTGGAAAGTGGAGAGGGGATGAGAAAACAGCACAAAAGAATGCACTAGTGCCTTTTTCAAATTAGCACCGTCACTTCCTCGTCGTAATTTAGACGGGAAATTCTGGAAACATGGGGGGTACTTGGCAACCACAACACATAGCGTTACATTCTCTGATTGATTTTTGTCCCCCCTCCAATGCCATTTACGTCCTCTCTCCATGGCCCTTCTGGCAGGGTTTGGTGTTTGTCTTACAAACCCACGAGCTGACATCTCGGCAGAAAATGTCTAAATTAAGCCATTGTGTCTCCATGGTGAATTTTGTGGAGGATGCAAGGCTTTCATGTAAAGAGAGCCATCATCTAACGTTGTTCAAACAACAAGCCCACTTGGGGAGGTGAATATGAAATCAGCTTTCAAAAGGGGAAGAGTATGGCCGCAGGAAGCGTAGAGATCCACGATTAATCCTCGATTATTCCTCTTGTGGTATGCCTGATTCCACAATGCAAATGCAATCATGTATGTTGATACCAGTACAGTGTATTTGGTCAAATCATTTACGCTAGCTAATACAACAAGCATGTTAATATATAAACATGTATAATTTCTTAGAAATATAATCAATTTCTATCATAAATTATTCTACTTCATTTCTACAAATATACATTTCTCGATTTCGCACAATCTCTTTCACTTAAATATAATGTACATGTACAGTATGTACTACACTACCATAAAAATGTTCACTTCTCATACAGTGTATGTAAAACATGCACACAAAAAAGAATAAAATCGCAATAAAATCATGAAACCTTTAATTAGTCATAATATCAGATTTCCATCTTGAAGCAGAGTTATTTTTATCTTATCTCTAATTAGACATATTTTGAATAAATTACAATTATGTCACTATTACTTCAAGTAAAAAAAAAGAAAATTGGCATTGAGCACTACATGTAGTTGTACACCTACATGTACATGTACATAATTAATCATTATTACCAGTTTACCGGTACATGTATTGTCAGGTATATTTTCACTACTTGTTCAATAGTTACATGTACTATGTAGAGGCCAGGCCAGGCCAGACCTTTGGTTTCAACTATTTCCACATGCATCTGTCTGGATGGGGAGGTACAAGCAATGAGTACTATCATTGAATTTGGCTAGAAAGGAATTTGAACCATGCAAAACAACAGTCACGGTCATAACGAAGGGGGAGCATTCATTTATTTGGACCGGGGGCCCGGCATTCGAGGGGGCCCCCCGAACAGCATGTCAGCCTACTCATGGTGATGTTTAATGAGTAAGTGAACGCGAGGTCACAGAGCTATCACTTTAATGATGTTGAGCATAGACTGACATTTGTGCTCAGACTAGCTTTAGAGTGTGACTGTTTACGCGCTACTTTGTTACCCTACATCTAAATGTGTATGTACATGTCGAATCATGACTTGAAACACGTTCAGAAAGCAGTTTCTGCAGAATCATGTTTGAAAAAGGTTGAATAAACATACACAAACATGTAATAGTGATTTGAATCATGATTTTATGACATTGTGTCGGCCTACTTCTAGCTATGCGATACTGCGCACTGCCAAGGGTTTTCCTTGCTTTCACATCACACAGTAACTGTACGCATCAGTTGTGTATCTTTTGCAATGAGACCCGCGTTGAAGTTAACCAATTTTCCTGGCTCAAACTGCGTACTACGAAACGCTATGGCTAGGCCTAGATTAACAGACGGCGGTGGATAGAGGGTCAATTAAACCCTGATTCTGCAGTTATTGTGATTCATGTTTGTGTTTTGAATCATGATTCAGTTTTGTGATTCAAGCTTATGTGGTCCCATAAATGAAGCCTAAAGTAGTATGTAAAGATGCGACTATATTACCCTTTATATTCAGGCATACATGAAGAAAAAAGCCTTGTTAATGATACCCTACATGCACATACATGTATATCAATTAGGAATCTAAGAACTTCTTTTAACACTGAACCTGAAACAAGATCTTTGTATATGTTGCTTGGTGAAAGTTCCAATGTTTACAACTGAACAATGACTGAGCGTTAGATTTGAAATATTCCAGTCTGTGAACGGTATGGTATAGATCGGTATGAATGGTGTATTAACCAGAAGGGCAGAACTGCATTTATTCAGACTTCAGAGCACAGGAAATAAGACGATGTTCATTATGTTTAACCATTTTACAAATTCTAGACGGTTTTAGCAATGGCACACACTTTAGCAAGTTCCAAGAACCTATTATCCCTGATACAATAGCATTTGTTATGAAATATAATAAAGGTTGTTCACACATCTACACGATTCTTTAAAAGAAAAGAAAAGTGGAATGTAAAAGTTTTCTTAAGTGGAAGTGTATATTCGATATGAATGACAAGCAATGGCAATCGTATTGCTCTATTGGATTCAGTTGTACTACCGATGTGAATTTACGTTGGATTCAGTTAAAAATAATGCAACATATTTTATATACAAATGAAATATTGTTTAAAATTAATTTAGCTCAACAAAAAGAATGTACTTTTTGTAATGTACACCGTGAAACAGTTACTCATCTACTTTGTGAATGTACATGTATTAAACATATATGGGACAGGTTTGAACAATGGATATTTCTTAAAACTGGAAATATAATTTTTTTCTCTAATAAAGAAAAATTATTTGGTTTAAGAGGTTCAAGTAATTATGCATTAAATTGTTTATTGATAGTGATACGACAGATGATCTACACTTCCAGAGTAAAACATCAATTACCTGTTTTTTATAATATCAAATTTGCACTTCAGAATTATTTCAAGAATGAAAAATATATCGCAGAGTCAAATTGTAAAATGGTAAAGTTTACAAAGAAATGGTTTCAATTACGTGCCATGTTTACATGAAGTGATCTGTTCAGTTCCCTTTCCATGTACAATGATACATATGAATATCATTGTTCATTTACTCCTTGCTTGTTCCTTAAATTGTTTACTATTATGTGAACCTGACAGTTCAATTTATATATTTGTTACAATTACTGTTGTACTGTATTTCGTTGTTATTAATTTGATTTGTCATTGAAAAGATATCTTGTTATGTTTGAATAATAATAAAATCCCTGTGGAGGGGAAACAAATTGAAAAAAAAAAAAAAATTCTGAGGACCTTAAAAATCTTTGCTCCATGTACCTTTTGAAGACAACATTCTGATATTTTAAAAAATCTAAAAACACAATGGCAGTATGTACATTGTACAGATGCGTATTAAAAAAGCTTGCTTTTTAAATTGAAATTGAAAAGAACTTCATAAGTTCATAATTATCAAAATTTGCTCCAATTTTCAAAAGCATCCTCCCATTGCCGAACTACAAACTCTGATGAAAAGGGGTGGACTACTTGACTTGCCCATTAAAGAAAAAACATCTGATAATAACATTGAATTGACGAAAAAAAACATCTCAAAGTAGTACAATGACATTATTTTTTAAATGACCAAACTTAAATAATTGAAATTTAACTCCATTTTGCTTCAGGGTAATAATGAACTGCACATAGAAATATACATAGGACTGTATGTATGCATTCGGTACACGAATTTGCCCTACATGTAGTTTTCCACATTAATTTTGCCATACATGAATATCAATGTGAGGGCATACACAATTTTCTGAATGCAATCCTTTGCATGAATATGTTTTACTGTAATTTTAGAAACCTCATTTTCATTTTCCAACAATTTGAGTTTCCTTGTAAAACGTACATGCTGTATTCATATACAATGACCTCGACCATCCCACGGGCTCATTGCAAAATCTCATTAATAACTACATAAATTCATGTAGCTGTTCAGAATTTTCAGCCTATCTTTCACATTTATTCAAGGGTAAAAGACTCCCACTTAATACAAATTTCCAATTGGCTCAAGGCAGATTACATACATCTACAGATTGTCCACAATTCAAATCAGTGTTTTTGTACAGCATCCAGCACCCGTTACAGATGTATTCTGTACTAAGTAGTTTCATTTAATAGATATAAAAGACATTTCTCCAATTTACATATTATGCTCCCTTGACTTGCACTCTATAGTCTCCTCAGTCCTTTTCTTTCTTTATAGACTTCCATCTGTACCGCTAGTATTCACAAAGTCGTATATACAGATACCATGAAAATGAAGATTGCACAATACTTGTTGATATGTTAGGCATGCATTGGGAAGGTTTTATAAATTCAGACATTTCCTCACAAAATGAGAGTGACAACGTAATCTACAATTACGATGAGATACCGGACTAAACAATTACACTATAATCCTAGAGGCATAAAATACATGTACATGTTGCTTGTATGCACACAAATAAAATATGTACATATATGTCAAACAAAGTTGTCACATTGGGAAAGTTTATACATACATGTAGTTTTCCATTATTAATTACTACATGTATTAAACATCTGTACAGTATTATACCACAGTAAGTAATAACTTTACTCTAATACTTGATCCAATTTCATTCAAAACTTGTTGATATGTCAGGTAAACATTTCAAATATTCATAACTGGGCCTAGTGACGACTTGACAAGGTGTTCCAGGAAGGTCTTCAAAACTTACCAGAGGTGAGGAACACTTTAATTACAAATAATGGGCTTACTTAAAGTCTAATATGCTTTTCATGCTGCACTTTTTGTCCTAAATTGGTGGGGCTAAGGGGGGGTCTTAGCCCCACCAATTTCCCGGGGTTAAGCTTAGCCCACTTCGTTTTCACACTACGTTTTAGCAAAGTGGGCTAGCACGGTAAATAGTACGATACTATCTGGCCCTGCAAAAAAGCAGGGTTAGCCGGCTTATTGTGGTGCTAGCACCACAATTGCGGTGCTAAGAGATGCAGTGTGAAACGAAACCGTGCTAAGGAAAAGTGGGGCTAAGCAATAGCCAATCACAGAAGTCGAATTGCACGTTAATCACGCTCTGTATGGTAAAATCCTCAATATTCATGAGCTGTGGGATAGTCCAGGGTTAAGGCGTTAACCCCGGCTAAGCAGATAGTATGGGGTTAAGAAAGACAGTGTGAATCCAAAAAAAGATAGTACGTAGTTAAGGATAGTCCGGGGTTAAGGATAGTATGGGGTTAAGGAAATGCAGTGTGAAAAGCATACATGAGGCATTCAAAATGATTGTTGATATGTTTGGCAAACATTGCTCAGAAAGAATTTGGTGAATGGTGAAAAGGTGTCAACACAATCAATGGTAAAAAAAAAAAGCTTCATACTATACTTAAATGCAATAACAATGCTTGATACATGAAGTTGATACAGGGGAATCCAGCCTTGGCCATTAAATGTTGTGTTGGGAAGGAGAAAAATAAATTAAACAGAGTGGTGAAAGTTTGAAAGAAATCAGACAAACGAAAGTTATAGCTGCTTTAAAATTTAGATCACTAATACTATGTAGATTTCAAATTGGCAACTGGGTAAGTAAATTATGACAAGGGGCAAGGACAACTTTCCCATAGGCCATGTACTTAATTATCAGGAATTTGTGGTTTTCTCCTAAGTATCCATTCCCCTGGGGCAGTAATCTAAATATAACCCAGGTAGTTTATTGTTTTATGTCCTCATGAAAGAAAAATATAATTTGAAATAAAACTTTTGGAAAAAATTACATTTTAGCCATAATATGTATTGGAGTACATGGAAGAGTAGTCCTTGCCTTACATCACTATGACATCCTATATGTGGCCAATTTGAAGTCTCCATGGGTATAGTGATTACCAATATTTACAACTTTTAAAAATTCATAACTTTCTTGTTGTTTGTCCAATATTGTTCAAACTTTCACCTATCAACTTGTCTGATTTTTCTTTTTCTTATAAAAACAAGTTTTTATTTGGGTTGGATTCCCCTTTAAATGTATATTTGCTGATATGTTAGTTCTAAGAGATTGAGAAAGCTTGATACAATTTCGAAGGTGTTTTTGTGACTCAACTGTCATTTGTGACATATCAATGTCTTCTAATATGGTAGAAAACATAAACAGATCCTATAAATTCGTGTTTTGGTTGTTGTAGGGTTCTTTTCATTAAAGTCAATGATCAAGCTTGGAATAGTTTGCCTGCAACACTAGTAATGTCCTCCGGTATCAACTCATTTAAACACGGATTAGATTCTTTTGGGTCAAGCAAACATTTGAAATTGTCTGACATCCACGCCCGCACTGTACTGTTTAGACTTTTAATTATGCATCAAGTGTTTACGACCGGGGGATCTACAGGACTACCTACATGTACTCTCCAATACAGATGATGATGATGATTGCCAATTCATCTGATACATGTAGTCGATGCAATAGGAATCATTGTGCTGACAGCCTGACAATGTTACCCACCTACAACATAGCTTGAACAGTCAGACTGCAGGTCCCAAGAAAGTGGCTTCTTTCATCCAAGTGATATTCATGACTTGAGATGTTTTGCATATTTAATGAGCTTGATGCGGACCAAAACACCTCTTTTCATTCGGTCATTGCTGCTCTAATTGTGCATCGAATTTCATGAATTTGGTACCATTGTAAAGAAGAAGAATCATTCTTTCAGGTCATGTGTTTGGATTTTTTCAAAGATTTTGTAATATAGGTTAACATTTTGATCTAAAACATGCTACAAAATAAATATTTTCACCTGACAAAAGCTGCTATTTTCACACTTTATTTTTGTTTGAGCCCAAATGATTTTTATATCATGATAAAGCTGAATATGGTCAATTCCAGCGTAACGGACATGACGTTCAGACAAATTTTTGTGATTCAAAGGTTTATAGAGTAGAATTAGCAGTCTTTTGATAATTGTTACTGAGCTTATCAGACACATTTAAGTATCAGTTACATACACATGAAATTACAAATCGTTCCGTTGAACAGTTGCGGAGAAATTGCACTCTTTGCGAGCGTAATGGACATGACACGAAATGGACGAAGCATTTTTACCTCCTATTGCTTATCAAAATTCCTGTGAATTCTTAGATTGTATGCACCCGATGTTGGTGTTAATTTAACCTTAAAATCATGCTCTATCCATAAAAAGGTGTTTAACATTAGTTTTGCAGTGCATTCTGTATTCATAGCTCAAAATGAAGTGTAACGGACATGACACACGAAGCGTAACGGACATGACAGTTTCGTCCACTTTTTGTAAGCGAATATAATTATTTTATTACAAGATGTGGTACAAGTCTAATTGCTTACATGTTAAGGCTAGAGGTTAGAGACACACATCATAACTGGTAATCTGTAATATCTCCTATTATTTTGCAATTTGAAAGAGGGGCTTTTCATACAATATTTATGAAACAAAAAATATTTAGAAAATTTACTTTTACACCAGTTAACAACAGTTAATGAGTATTTTCCAGTTACTACCATCCGCTAAACCTTATTAAAAGAGAAAAAAGTTGATAGTAATATTATTTTTTATTCATGGCTTACTATTTGACAATATACACTAGCGTAACGGACATGACACCCTTACGAAGTGAACTTCATCAGCACTTCTTAGTTTCAAAATGAAAGAAATATGAATAATGAATGTAATTATGTAACAGCAAAGTACCTTTACTAACATTCTCAAGAAAACCATGTAGATATTATTGGCAGGTATTATTAATTTAATAGCTATAGCCTACATGATAATTTTATATAGAATACAATGCTTATCGACACACTGAGAAGACCAAATCTCATTTTTTGTGAGAAGAAAACAAAATGTACCAGACCTGTATAAATCCAAGATGAACATAGTATGAAATATATGATATGATAGAGAATATGTACTAGTATTAATGTCAGTTTTAAGATTTTAAAAATGATATTAAAAAGTATTTTAAAATTTAATAGCAGTACCTGGAAACCAGTCTTTCATTATCGAGTATGAGTTGAAAGGTAATCGGAATGTTTGTAAATCGCTTCTGAGATTTTTTTCATTCAAAATAAATATCATCCTGAGTATAATCATCCTTTCTTCAAATCTTGGATGTTCTAAATCTTACAATCTTGCTTGCTGACAAATGTGGCTGTATCTAATTTCGTTGCATTGTCCGCGCTGCTTGTGTAAAAATGAAGATACATCATTCAAATCGGGCTTATGGCTGACCAAAATACTATGATGACATAACTTTATTTTATTGATCGCGCCACATTTCTTCCACAGCCCCTTTGCTTTGTGATATACATGTAGCAAAGAAGTGCCACTGTAGATTCATGGATTCATAGAGCTACATCATGTAACACATATCTGAATACAAACTTATTTTTAAATGTGAGCCCATGCCCTCACTGAAGAAGTTGAGGTTGGTGAAAGTCAGATACTTTGAAGCAATATCATCAATGATCTTATGCATTCACAAGTTGGAATTTTATCATGCTCCAAACTGTCAGTGCAAACACCCAAGATAATCAATTGTATTGTTCAAACACAAATGATACAGATTGTGATCTGAGTATGTTGCCAGATCTAGCTTCATCTTATCCTAATATTATGTGGCATACCGTTGATTCTCAGAAAAATATACCAAAACAAGAGCTGAACTTTCATCATTAACCAACTTCTAAAAAATAGCTTGAATGACATGCAGATTCTAGGAGTTATTACATCCAGCTATCCTCAAGCAATTGAGACTGACCTCAGTCTGTGACACTGAGCCTAATATTTTGTTTTCGTGAATGCTGCCTTTTGTCATATATATTAAGGCGTCATGTCCGTTACGCGAAGTGTCATGTCCGTTACGCCATTTTTATAAAAATGAAAAGTGGTAAGGGAAAATGATTGCTACACATGGTAGGGGGTTTAATTCTAACATAGAATCTGAATCTGCAGTACCTTCAGACAAATTTCCTGTAAGCTGTGAAAACTTTAAGTGAAAAACGTAACGGACATGACACTGATAATGATAAAGAAATCACACAAATCTGAAGATCAATTTCTCTAAAATTGATGAATGGCATAAAATTTAACGATGATTTTCTGTTTATGTAAACATTAATCAACTATTCAAAAGTTAAAAGAGACCTCTGGGACCTTATTTGCTTTCAGTAGAGACAGGAAAGATGAATTGTATAAAAATAGCCACATTTTTTAGATTTTGCAATTTACTATTCTATTTTTTTGATGGTGGAAAAAACTACAAAATTTTTTCAATATTGCGATTTTTCTATTGGAAATTGAAACTTTATAGATTACTTTTTAAGAAAATTTGACTGCTTAAGTGAAATCTGAAACTTAATTTTTTCTCTAAAGTGAACATTTTCCATGGAATTGCCCACATGTATGCTTTGAAATGATATAGGTTTCAAAGTAAGAATTGGTTTAATCGGGTCAAGATCACACTTTTCATTTGCCAAGTACATAAAGCAGCTTGAAAACAAGAATACTGCACTCTGATTGGTCAAAGAGACCGCACACTGGCAAATTCCAACGGTTCCAGTGCCTGGGTTCGTGGGAAGGTCACACTTCCCATGTGGTAATCTCCTCAAATACCCCGCGCCTGTTGTTCTGTGAATCTTATCCAGCCAATCAGAACTCTGGATTTCATGCAAGTACAAAATTTCAGAAATCTCGTCTTGTACCTTGGTGGGAAAAGTGTGATCTTGACCCGATTAAAAGGTGCTGCATATCAAGAGTGGCATTGTGAGAAAGTACAGACGTTCAGCTTTATGTTGATATAAATATCATTGAGGCTCAAAATAAAAAGTTTTGCACAATTTGCAAAAGAAAACAGAGGAAGAAAATTCAGTTTTGAGGCACATTTTCAGGCCAGAAATTTACTTATTTAACAAAATATTGTATACAAAATAAATGACCAATATGAAAGAGTAACTTTTACTCTATCTGATGGTGCAATAATATTTCATTTAACTTGAGGTTAAAACAGGTAAATTCTTAGAGAAAGAAAATCTCACGAATCACGAGATTTTGCAAGGAGGAGGATTCAGCCACGAGATGATTTGGATGAATCTGGCCTTTTTGCTCATTAGCATATAGGGACCTGCGGTCTGACTGTGAAGAACCTGGTTTCAGCATGGGCATGATGGTACAAGTAGAGGGGGCAGGATTATATACAATTGTACATATAGAATGAATTACATTAAACATTTACACCCCCCAAAAAAAAATCATACATAAAATCATTTTTATCACTTGAGGTGGTACATTAATTGAAATTGAAAAGTGAAGGATGAAACCCTTGAAACCAATTGAATAAAAGATATTAAAAAAAACAAAGAAACAGATAAGTAAATGTTTGATGAAAATTGAATGCATACATGTAATAAGAAAGTCATGAGCATTCGAATATTGAAATCACTAATGTTCTGTATGTAGATCTTCCTCGTGCAAAAAAGGGTGTTTTGAGGTACTTTTTCAGTAACATCATAATGTACTCACAGATCTTGTTCTCAACATCAGTGGTCTCGACATTCAAATCCACAAATGCTCATAGTCATAAACTTTATTTCTTGCCCAATTTTACTAAAACTTTTGTTGATCTTATTTTTTGTTTTTTCTGCTTTAATTCACACAAGCTTACTTGAGAATTGAGGGTTTCTCAAGTGACCAAAAGCGAAAAAAATCAAGATAATAATACTAATCTTTTTTTGTTTTTTTGTTGTTGAATACATCAGATCATCAACTATCACTTGAGCGTGCGTGCGTGGAGGGTGGACGTATTTTTCTTGAGCTCTGATAATATTATCAAATTTTTGCCTATATAGGCCAACTTTGCATAGATTTTAGGACCAAACAGGCGATATATGTTGCTATTATGATCATAACCTTGTTTAAGGTGGAATTTTGGTTCAGATTACTGAGATTTCCTTGGTTTAATCACTGACTTCAGATCTTCGAATATCGCGCCATTTCAATTTCTGCACACGTTACAACTCGCGAGTCAGCCTTCGCACATCACCGTCTCGATCTCTGCCGCTCACTAGGCTAGTTTTGCACCGATGCCCCGCTGATTGCCCCGGTACTTTTTCGCAAAATTAGCATACTCGTTCAAGATTTCTTCGGATCAAAGAGGATGGCGAAGGATAAAGCAGATTCTCAGGATCAAGGTAAAATCAGTAAAATTCAGCAGAAACTGACAAAGATTTCGCCGTTTAGTAAAAAAGGAGAGAAAAAAAAATCTGACATATTGAATTCTAAGTCGGATGCTATCGCAGCGGCGGAAATGTCTGAAAGCGAAAGCAAGCCATGCAGTAGCACGGAAATAACCGGCACAGCAGCACTGGTAACAGATCTAGACATTCAAGGAGCTGGAGTCGAACGTATTGGGAAAACAAAACGCACAATTCTGCAAGAGGAAGAGCATGTTGTCAGTATCCAGGAATCATATTCTAAGAAACAACAAAAGAGAAAGCCTAGTAGTACTAGTAGTACTGGTACCACAGGTAAGAACACACAAGCACCGAGTAAGAAACTGAAAAACAAGACTAGCAGTGGTGCTGGTGCCGGTAAGTCTGACTCTGAGAAATTTGTCTGCCATTATTGCAACAAGTCAAATGTCTCTTGCATGATTGAATGTGAAGCATGTGAACAGTGGTCATGTCTAGAATGCCATAGCATTACTACTGAGGTGTACAAAATCTTTGAAGTGGAAGAAAACAAGATGCACTGGTTTTGCCGTAATTGTGAGTCAACAGCTATTTCTGCTGCTAAACAGTCGGTAACTAAGACTGCAGCAGCCATGAAAAAAGATAGAGAGCTAGAACAGGTACATGATTTCAATATGCTGGCTAACAAATTAGAAACAAAAATCACAGAAAAGATGAATGAAGTACTGCAAGAACTAAGAGGATCTGCTAAACCTGCTGTGGTAAATTCCCATGTAGATAGTGGGAAGGGTTACAGAAACTACGCTGATGTAGCAAAGAGCTCTGTTGTTGGTGATATGCAAGACTATGCCGACAACACTGGTCCCCTTCAAGCTCCCAGCAAAGGGAAACAAAGCATGTCCCTAAACAACACTAATGCTGGAATAGCAGCAGTAGAGGAGATGATAGAAAGAGAAAGAAGAAAGAACAATCTAGTGGTATTTAACCTTCCTGAATCAACAGCACGTTCTCCAAAGGGCAGACAGGACTATGACAAAAAGATTGTTGATGAACTGATCCTAGATGGGATGGGTATCGAAGGAGTAGAAGTAAACAAAGTTACAAGACTTGGTGGTATTGGCCAAAACAGGTTCTCTAAGCCGAGAGTAACCTTGATTGAACTACAGGACTCCTCAACCAAAAATACTCTGCTGAGATCTGCTAAAAATCTCAGAAATAAGGATATGTGGGCCACAACCTACATTGCTCCTGATCTGACACCGAATCAACGCAAACAACGAAAAGAACTCTACACCGAACTCAGACTGAGGAGAGCCAATGGTGAAGAGAACATAGGTATACGTCATGGAGAGATTGTTAAGCTTAGGGACAGAGCAGTTCGCAGACAATCAGTAATGGAAATCAGTCTCTCTGACCTCCTCAAGGGAAGTAAAAATTCTAGACCTGATGAGGCGAAAACCCAATCAGAAGAGACGATGGCAAGCACCACAACTTCCACTAGTAGAGATGATAGTTACCGGGATAGATCCCATGAACAAGGTCAGTCTCCGCAACTCAACAAGACGCTACATGTAGATGCTGACAGTGTTGCTGCTGGTGCTGTCGGAGGAAGCCCTTTGGACATCCCTGACGATCAACAACAGCTGCATGCGTGACTACCAGTGCAAAATATAAACATGGTATTATCAGGAAAACCAGAAGTCCTAAAAGCTAATTACTTGAAAGTTTTGTACAGTAACTGCGATTCACTGAGCAATAAACTAGAAGATCTCCAGTTAGAAATTGAGCGAACAGATCCTGACATTATAATGTTAACTGAAATTAAACCTAAGTATAGCAGATTTGAATTACTAGAACCTTCAATAGCCATTAAAAACTACAATGTGTATACAAACCTTCATATTGATAATATCAGAGGGATTGCAGTCTATTCGAAACAGTCATTAAATGTAACAGAGATGGATTTTGATACAAACTTCAAAGAGATTGTTGGATGCCGTATTGACTTTGGTGAGCAATCCAGTATATATTTCATTTGCGTGTACAGGAGCCCGTCCAGTTTCCAAGAGAACAATGATAAACTAATCAGCGTGTTTGAAAAATTGGAATCTATGATCTCGGCGCTAAATTCATGTAATATTCTAGTTATAGCTGGAGATTTTAACTATCCTGAAATTAACTGGCAAACGAGTTCGACTAGAAACCAATGTAACCCAGCAGCCTCTAAATTTGCTGAATGTTTGCAGGATTTGTTTTTTACACAATTAGTTGACTCGCCAACGAGATATAGGGTTGCCCAACACAGTAACACCCTGGACCTGGTTATTTCAAACAAAGCTGAAACAATATCTGATATTGTGTGCGGACCTCCCCTCGGAAAAAGTGATCATTGCACCTTACACTTCAATGTGGATATTGACATTGGTGATAGAAAGCTACTATCCTCTAAGTCTTTGCTTTTCAACAAAGGGAACTATGATCAAATGAGAGCTAATATGTCCAAGATTGACTGGGATGATCTCCTCGTAGATTTGGACTGCAAAGATTCATGGAATGTCTTTTCAGATACTATTCATAGACACATAGAGGAATGTATACCTAAATCCCGCATGACCAACAAAAGGAAGCGAAAAGTTTATACAACTAAAAGATCTAATGCATTAAGCAAAAGGAAAAATAGAGCATGGAAACGTTACAAAAGCACGCTGAGTCATGAGGATTTCAGATATTATAGAGAAATCAGTAACTCGTTACGGAAATTGACACGTACTCTCAGGATTACCTTTGAAAAAGACTTAGCAAAGAACGCAAAAAGTAATCCGAAAGACTTCTGGCGATATGTAAACTCTAAAGTCAAACTGAACAAAGGAATTGGATCCCTTGTGTTAGATAATGGAGAGAAATTATACAAAAGTGAGGATATTGTGTCGGCACTTAATGAAGCTTTTTCAAAGGTCTTTACGAAAGAAGATGACTCAAATGTTATGACACCAGAGTGGAGTCATGAGGGATCTACTTTGGGTTCCATCAACTTCACACAAGAGAAAGTGGAAAAACAACTTCTTTCTCTAAATCCAAATAAGTCGGCTGGACCTGATGGTATTCATCCTCGAGTATTGAAAGAGTTGGCTAGAGAGATCAGTTACCCTCTTACATCCATATTCAACTTGTCCATGGGAGAAGGGTATTTGCCATTAGACTGGAAGAAAGCCAACATCGTGCCTATTCACAAAAAGGGCAGTAGACAAAAAGCAACAAACTATAGACCTATAAGTCTAACTTCTATGGTCTGCAAGGTAATGGAATCTCTTGTAAAAGACGAGATAATGGATCATGTCAAGGATAACAGTCTCCTTCACAATGCTCAGCATGGTTTTACTCCAGGCAGATCCTGTTGCACTCAACTAATGGTTCAAATGGAAAAATGGACTGATCTCCTTGACCATGGAAGACCGATTGATATACTGTACCTTGATGTTAGAAAAGCTTTTGACACAGTCCCTCATCAACGCTTACTCATGAAATTGAAAGCATACGGAATAGATGGTCATGTATTGAAATGGATTGAGGCCTTTCTTGTAGGAAGAATCCAGAGAGTCGCCCTAAGAGGAGAGTATTCTGACTGGTCTCAGGTAGTCAGTGGAGTAGCGCAAGGTAGCATCCTCGGGCCCCAGCTTTTCATCCTCTATGTCAATGATCTTCCGTACAGAGTTTTCAATGACATTCAGATCTATGCTGACGATACCAAGATTTATGGAGAGGTATTTTCAAATAGCCAACATCTATCACTACAAAAAGATCTGTATGAAGCCACAAAATGGGCAAACTCCTGGCTCCTTAACTTCAATCTGTCCAAATGTAAAGTTATGCACATGGGTCGCAACAACAATAACTCTACATACTACATCGACGACCAGATACTTGAAGAGACCAAGGCTGAGAGAGACCTAGGAGTACTCGTTGATAATGAACTTAACTATCATGCACATGTAGCTCAAGCAGTAAATCGAGCTAACCAGATGCTGGGACTCATAAAGAGAACATTTACATACCTATCTAGAGAAACGTTACCTGTCCTGTTTAAGTCACTAGTTCGTCCTCTACTTGAATACTGCAATGTTATATGGTATCCAAGATTCAAATTGGATGCCATCAAGATAGAGAAGATCCAGAGAAGAGCCACCAAGCTAGTGCCTGAACTGAAGCATCTAACTTATGAAACAAGACTGAAGGAACTCAACATGTTCTCTCTACATTACAGAAGAATCAGAGGTGATATGATTGAAGTTTATAGAATTATGTATGGACTGGTAGACTTTGATCCAGATCTCTTCTTCACACCCATAGGCCAAAGTATCACTCGAGGTCATCACATGAAGCTGTACAAATATAGAAGCAACTCATCGCTAAGGAAAAACAGCTTTAGTCAGAGAGTGATTGACTCCTGGAACAGTCTTCCTTCTTCTGTAATCTCGGCATCCACTTTAAACATTTTCAAAACTAGACTGGACAAACACTGGTCCTCCATGCACCAAATTCTCCCATAAATATCCGCCCTCCACACACGTTTAGTTGTTTTAAAGACCAGTTTAAGAATCTTCGAAGGAATGATCGGAAGCACTACAGGACTACCTACTTCTTCCGTACAACGATGATGATGATGATGAACATATTCATCACTCCACGCCCAACTTGGACACCAAGCAACATCATTCATTCATAAATCCAATTCAGATAGCTCGATAGGCTACAAAATTCCAACTTTATCATCATTAATAGACTGCAGTCAGTGTCGGCTGAGCTGACAAACAGTGAGTTTATACCAACAAGGAATAGTCAAATAAAAGATTTATCAATTAACACAACTCCAACTCAATTAAGCAATACGACACAAAGAAAACAAAATGGTCGCAGTCATCTTTATTTCGGAAGACAATGTACGACGAGTAGGGATTATGATGAGTGAAACGCGATGCGATGCGGGTCTGAATTCGACCGGGGCATTCTCAGCGGACAAAAATAACATTTGTCTGCTTTACAAGCGCGAGGACCTGCACAATGCCCCTGCCAAGTTCGCCGAAAATTCATTACGAACATAGCCTGTTTCTTCCACCAATTTCATACAGATTAGTTTGAAAATGATAAGTAATGGGTTATCTACCTACCGATATATGATATAAGGTTTTTCCTGCCCCGTTCAAGCTCCTTTCGCAGCTGTTTTCTTTCTTGTTTGCAGCGTTCGTTGCCACATTTCTCACGCACGGCCATTTTCATAAATATGAGTTAATAGGCCGACGTCACAGCTCTAGCTATCGCTAGCTTGTGTACATGACGTCATCTTGCGGGAATCACCCCCTTTATTATTTTCCGTATTCGATTCACGTCCACACCAGCGATTCAGACCCAAGAACCTCACCGTACCCGTACCGGTCTCTGGTACGCGCAACCCGGCCCCGGGAGTGCCCCTAACTTGGCATGCCCCTAACTTTAGTCCTTCGTCGCAAGCTTCGACTGTCGACAGAAGATAAGACAGAGATTTGATCGAGGATTGTATTATTTTGTGAACGTCTGCATCTGGTAGTAATTTCACCGTGTAACGTGTATTTTCTGTGGGGAACAGACGTTGGAAAATTACAAATACTGATCACTGTAAAAGTGTAAATAACTTTAATATAAACGTTAGTTTTTAACTTTTGAAAAGTTTTGTTAGGCTCCGGGGTTAGGCTCTGCATGATCGATCTAGTGTAGAAAATTTGTTTTGACCATATTTGTTGTTTTCAGAAAATAAAGGATTTTAAAATTAAATGTGTTTTTTGGCCCTCTTCCCGGGGGGGGCCACTTACATTGACGAGTGGATACCATGCGCGACCAAAAAAACACGTAAAAAGGATGTCTTTTTTCAAGATAGGGCACGTTACGTACGTAACGTGATAAGGGTGTCAAAAACACAAAAATATTGATAAAAGGGTATCTATTTCGCGCGGAAATATATACGTGTTTAGGGTCAAATATGCGGGGATGATAAAACAAAATAAAAATGTTTGATAAAGGATGTCCTTTTTGCCCCAACACTATGTGTTTAGAGTCCGATTTGCGCGAGGTGTGGAAGGTGGGGCCGACTAAACCAAAATAATGGTGTGTATAAAGGTAAAACCGACGACCGACGGACCCGTGACATAACAATAAAATATCGCTGTACTTGTTTAGGGGTTCATTTCAGGGAATACTTGCCAAGACTCCAAGAGTATATCGTTTTGTTTCCAATACTTGTTAAGGGGTGCATTTTCAGAATATGGAAAAATACATCGCTGTACTTGTTTAGGGGCTCAATTATGGAAATAATTGCCAATAGTATTCGGTTTCTAATACTTGTTAAGGGTAGGGTTTCACACGCCAATACTTGTTAAGGGGTGCATTTTCAGAATATGGAAAATACGTGTTTAGGGTGCTTTTCAAAACCCTGTGGTCGCGCATGGTATTCACTCATCAATGGAAGTGGCCCCTTAGGGGCCCTCTTTCATCATCTTTCTATTAAAATTTCCTTTTAAGTACGGTATGTTGTAAGTTTCTGATGTGTAAATGTGTGCATTCGATAATACAAGTCAAGGCTGGTCGGTATTCAATGTCATGAACATGATGAATGTAGGTGTACTGTAGCCGGAGACTAAACTGCTTTTCAATGTGATACCAGTACTATACTATAACATTAGCAGGCCCAAAGGGAGGGTTTTCAATTCAATTAGGGATTCCGATACCATCAATTCTTCTTCCTTGGCTGAAAACATACACTAGCACTGTTCTTTGATTTATTGGTGGAATGGTGGTCATGCATTAAAAATCAAATTTGAAGATAACTAAATCTATTCATATTTTTTTCTTGTTGAAAATACAGGAAGGACTGGTACTACTGAACCAAGACTGGAAACAAGGCCCTACTGGAGTCCTGGCTGCCATCTACAGGACACCTAGTCTTAGCTCTTTGTCTTCCTGTTCAAGTTTGACTGGTGCCACATGATGACCGAAGAGACTGACCATGGCAAGGCTTCTACCGTGGATAAACAGATCATGGAGGCCGACCGGACAAGGAAGGAGTTGACGAGAAATGTTGCAGAGAAAGAAGAATCGTGCAGGAAGTTGAAATTGGTCAAGATGTACAGATCGAAGGTGATTTAAAGTTTTCCTGTGGGGTGTTTCATAAATTAAGCTGTTCATAAGTTATAAATGACTTTACAAACGACTGGTGGTACCTTCTTGGGTGCTATAATCTATGTCTCATTTTTTACATGTACCACAAGAAGGTTTCACCAGTCGTTCATAAAGTCATTCGTAACCGTTATGAACATCTTTACAAAATACCCACCTTGTACATCTATAATTACCACTTAGTCTATCAGGCTCGCCCTTTTTTCTACTGGCCCAACCTGATCATGTCAGACCAGAAGATAGTCAGTTCTACCATTTTTTACTGGTCCAAACCTAGAATTTACTGGTCTATAAAAATAAAGAAAAACATTAAAAAGGCTCGAGTTTATTTTGCCCTCTTTTATTGCTTATTGTTACCCCCTAAAAAAAAACAGTACACACACACAACATAATTCATGAGAGCCATTTCTCAATTTTGTAGAGCATTTTTATTAAGACACCAGAGCCATAGTTTATAAAAGCAGAAAATATCATTTGTATTGATCAGTAAGATATAATTTTACTGGTCATTTCGGACCAGTAAATCTTGTCTATTTCTGAAAAGTTACTGGCCCAGCATCAATTTTTACTGGTCTGTACTGTCGGACCAGTGCCAGTGTCATGCGCTGCTATACCTACTGGAGATTGTCTAAGTCTAACCCTTCTTTGTTTGGTCTCATCCCATGTGGTCCAATTTCAGTACGTCTACAACCAATTTCAGACCTGCCAACCAGTACGTTTTAGCCGTATTTAGTACGTTTTTTTTTTTTTTTTTTTTTTTTTTTTAATAAATAAATCTTTTTTTTTTTTTTTTTTTTTACAAAATCGTAATTTATTGAGAAAAATCATGTCTGTATGGCTGTATTTCATAGAACGTACACAAATATGGTTATTAGATCAATGTAATTTCAGGTAACTTGTTTTTTTTTTCAATCATTTTGTAAAAACCAGGGTGAGATATACACAAGTTTCAATGGGTTTTTTTTTTTCATCTGCAAGAGCAGTGCGCATTCTAGCTTGCATGCAGCTTGAGCGCCGCGATGAGCGAGTGCGTCTCGCATTTTATTATGAAATACACTTTTTTTTGGAAAAATACCGTTTTTTTTATCACAGAATACAGTTTTTCATTCCCAGAGGTTGGCAGGTCTGCAATTTGTGTACTAACCATTTGGTCTAAGTGCCATTCAGCCCCTACAAGTTCTAATTCAATTTCAATTCAATTTCAATTTATTTACCATCTTTAAAAATAAGTATACATAAAAATCTGACATGAAATACAAAGACATATTGTTTAAAAGTGGAGGGATACCCTCAATAAGCACAGCTTATAAGTCCCAACATACACTATATACACTTGAGGTTGACATTATATATCCACATGGTCTAACACAACTTAGTCTATGTATGGTCAGATGAATTGTTTATGAATCAAATTTTCATTTGACCAAGTGCAAAAAAGATTGGTAGATGAAACCATCAGGGTATTTTAGACTAAATGAGAATTAGACTCAGAAGCGGGTTTTGTCCCAAGTGTAATGTACTGTAGACCAAATGACTCTTAAACCAAATTGATAGTAGTCCAAGTGGGTCTAGTCCATGTGGTATTAGACTAGACCAACTGCTTGTAGACCATGTGAATTTAAACCCAATGTTATAATGTGTTTGCTTGCTTTCAAGTTCATTGTTAATGAGAAAGTGAAGCATCAATTGCATTTCAGCATTTAAAGCTAAATGAAAGTAGTTGCAGTAAAACACAGATTTCATGAGAAAGTCTGTAAAACCAAGGTTAAGTATTAGTATATCATCGTGGATCTAGATCTGGTACAGTTACATAAACTGAACTTTGTGAAATCATAAAATCTAAGCTGAAAAACGATCACACTGAAGATCGCCAACACAGATAGGCACACGTGGGATAGTGTATATTATTATTGCTGGAATAAAGACTTGACGGAAGTGCCCGAATCCGCGCTTATTTTGCTTATTTCTCAGCATGCAATTACACAATTTCTTCCAGAATCCTTTGGCACATATTTTATTCATACAAACAGACACTAGCTTGGGTGGTCATTATATATTGCATTCTGTAAAATTTCATATTGAGATTGTTACCACAACTGGCATTTATCTTTAAAAAAAAAATTCACTGTGGATTTCAAATTTGTTATTGGTGTTAGTATTAATGTTTAGTGGGTGAATATGGGTGCCTAACTTAGTAGCTTCAAGAATCAATGTCTGTTTACTACTTGCATTGCTATCCCAATACCTGATGTCAGCACAAGCACCAGACACGTACCATTTCAAATTTAGTGTTGTGGCTGGTGTAAAAATTGGCCCAACACTAGTCATTTCATATCAGATGCTGTGACTGGTGTAAACTTTTCCCAACACCAGGGCCCGTTGCATAAAAGTTACTATTATTAGGGTAACTTTGCCATCCAATGGTAACTATCATGGTAATGCTGATCACCAACCGATGAGAATCAAGGATTACAGACAATTTACCATGATTGGATGACAAAGTTATGAAAATTATTTATGCAATGCCCCTTTATGCAATGGGGCCCTGGGGAGCGTTTCATGAAAAGACTTGTTGAACGTTTATCTGACAAGTCCTGTTTTATCCGACAGTTACCATAGTAACAGTGCTTCTCAGCCCATCAAAATCAAGGAAAGTTGTCGGGTCTGACAACTTGTCGGGAAAAATGTTGATGAAATGCCCCCCAGATGTCAACACCGAAATTTGAAATCACCCAATGGACTTGTATGGTCTACTTAACAATTGGCCAACCTGTGAATTGCCTCTTCGCCTAATCTTATTTTGTCTCCGACCAGATCTCTTATATTCACCCCCCCCCCACCCCCTTATCCACAACTGTATAATATTATACTATGAAATGAAATCTCAACTCAATCACATGACTGTATTTGTTTGCTTTGCCACAATGCCAGGCATTCCAAGTTCCATTACCGTATTGTAAATATATACAATTAAGACTTCTCGTTAAGTCTTAGATTAGCAGATCTCCAATATCCTCCCAACCCCACCCCCCCCCCCACAAAAAAAAAGAAACAGTTCCAGTCTGGCAAAAGAAAAATGATAGGGCTTTTCAACTTTTCACTTGTGGGATGTTTGTGAAATCAGTTTGTTACCTTGTGATTTTTTTAACAGAATGACTTGGAAACACTTCAAGATCTGATAGATAAATGGAGGGACGGGTGTCAGACGGCCATCCTGAGACTGTATGATAAACATCCAGAGCCCAGGCCCTCTCTAGGCGACTTCATCAACAGCTGCAGATTGGACAAAGACCTCATCAGATTCGATGAAGAAGAAGAGACATTTACCTGACAAGTTCCATCTTGCGTCGAGGACTGAGGTGGAGTGGTCAATGGATATGTTGCCTGACTATGAGGGTAGAGGGTTCAAACCATTTTGATTTGCCAAACTGCACCTCTGTTTAGGGTTGGTAGCCAGTAGGCACTTTGTGGGTTTGTGGCTGGACCTAATGAAAGGAAGATGTGTATTCACTTAGTCTTGAAGCAATTGATCTACTTGTCAGATAGTCTAATGGCCAAACCCTTTTTGGGTGATGTCAATTTGATCTAGGGCAATTGCCCTTTGGCCTACAGTAAGTTGGTCTAATACCACTCACTCAGTCTAATACCCAGATGATCTGCATTTCCACTTTCTCTGTGTGGTTTTTTGCCCTTTGTCAAATTTAAATCTGGGGGGTGTTTCACAAAGATTTAAGTATGACTTAGAGTCGCACTTAAATGCCTAGTTGCGCACGGTATGAAAGGCATGACCGCATTGGTAAGATCATGCCAAGAGGACGCGTACTACTTCGTATTATCAATAACATTGCGCGTTGCATATCATGTACGCATCAGCATTTAAGTGCGACTTAAGTCATACTTAAATCTTTGTGGAACACCCCCCTGGTCCATAAAAAGGTCATCTAATCATATGGACTAAGTGGAGTTAGACCAATATAGCCTAACAAGGAATTTAAAAAAAATGTAAATTGGCTGAATAGCAATATGTATCATATATTTTGTATGATAGTGATGTCAGCAGAGGCGATAGAACATCGGGCTTGGACAAAGAATGTGGAGGGGCACCTTCTGTCTGCCCATGGAGTCCATGGTCTGCCAAACATTAGGTGCCCCTCCATTTTCATTGTATGAGCCTGACGTTCCGCCGCCTCTGGATGTGGGTCTGTGTTATTTGATAAACCATCCTCATCTCAAAACCATGACCTGTCTAGAGAATGAGTCGTCAGTACCAGTCATTAGCAACTTAATTGCTGTCTTAGCTAAAAGAAACGACTGGTCATGTGAATGATTTTAGCCAATCATAAGAGGAGGACCCATATCACCATATTTTTATAAGTTTTCTTGATTACGTTCATGGTCAAATCACGAATTAGGCAGTAGGCTGCCATTGTTAATATGACGTGATCAAAAATATGTTTGCGTTATTACGAGATAAACAAGCGAAACCATAGAGTAATAAAAATTTTAAAAAGAAGAAATAAAATTTATGTTACTCTATGTTACTAGGAATCCACCTAATAATGTTTTTTGGAAGCCATAATAAAAAGCAAGGATATTGAATAGAAATTCTACATGTAGGGGAAGGTGGGGTAAGTTGTGACACTTTTTGCATTTTGCATGATAGAATTGATATGACTAATAATATTGTAGAAATAAGTACCTTGCCTTTAAATATGATTCTTGGGAAATCTTTTTCACCTATATACATCTTCCTACTCCCACACTGAAAGTCGTTGTGACCTTTGAAAAAAACGATGTCAAGTGGCACAACTTGCCCCATCTGTGGGGTAAGTTGTGCCACCTTTGAGGGTAAGTTGAGCCACAAAAACTATGTACAAAATGTATGCGGGAAGAACCAGCATGTCAATTTTTTATTTAAAGTCTTTTCACTTGTTAATTCTCTAAAAATACTAACATTCTCTAAAAGTAAAAGAACTGTCATGTGAATTTGCTCTTTTCTGCCTGCATATCAATGGGTTTTTAAGGTTTGATTGTGTTTTTGTTTACATTACCATAAGAATTACCATGGCTCAACTTGCCCCAGTCCGAACTTAATGCGATAATTTCGCATCCACACATTTCTTATGTATCCATCATGTAAAAGACTGTGACAAGAATGAAGATCCATACCTGGACTGACAATGTTGTTCTTATGCTTTATTATATATAAAGAAGTGTGTGTAAAAAACACTTACCTATTTCACACCCTTTTTTACTTTTTTGGCTGAAATTTGTATTTTTCCCACTAAAAAAGTACTTTTTGTTTCAAAGTTGAAAACAATGTGGTGGGGTTAAGGGTTATGTAATGGGTCATCAATACATGACACCACTATAAGGTCTGACTCATTCATTATTGGCCTGGGGGCGGTGGCTCAACTTGCCCCGATGCTCAACTTACCCCGCCTTCCCCTATGTACTTCAACTATCTTTTTATTTATTTTTGAAAAATTGATTTATAAATTAGTCTAGTGGTCTTGTTGGTACTGATTGCCATGGTCCGGGCCAGTGGTGCTGTTGCACGAGAGTTGCTATTTCTTGAAACTGCGCCAGTGCTCACTATTGACAATAACTAAGTTTCTGGATGTAGCACACAGCGTGAACTTGCCATTCCAATTTGTGCACTGAACTAAAAATTCTACTTCTTGTTCAGTCATGTGTGACCCAATAACTTCCACTCCAATTGAATCATAGCTAGTCCAGTCTAGTCACCTTCGCTTTCTCACCACACCACACCACATGCTCTTCTTACATTTTAAAGGGATGGTCTAAGCTGGAGATATTTATATCTCAAAAATAGAGTAAAATTCACTGAGCAATATGCTGAAAATTTGATCAAAATCGGATAATAAATAACAAAGTTATTGAATTTTAAAGCTTTGCATTATTCCGGTGAAACAGTTCTAGGCATGTCTTTATGAATATTCAATAGGTTGGCTGATGATGTCATATCCCCACTTGTTCTTTTGTATTTTATTATATGAAATTAGGTTTGCTAAAAAAATTCTACCAAGAACAAAAACAATTGGATTGACAACTGATTAAGTGCATTAGTTATTTATTGCCACAACTTATTTCATCATAATGGAGACATCATTTACACATGTATGAAAAACTGAAACATTTATGATTTCATGTAACAACATAAGAAAAAGGAAAGTGGGGATGTGACATCATCAGCCCTCCTAATGAATATTCATGAAGATATGCAAATAAACGTTTTCACAAATCATTGATGAACTTTGAAATTCAATAACTTTGTTATCCAATTTTGATGAAATTTTCAGCATTTTGTTCTGTGAATTTTACTCTTTTTATTTAGATATGAATATTTTCAGCCCGGTTAATCCCTTTAAGGGGGAATCATTGCAGAACTTGCTGCTTGTGTTATCCCTCTTGCTGTAAACTTATTCTTACCTTCAAGCTATCGGAAGTTAGTGGGTCACACAGATAAACAGTGTGAGCTCCTTCCTGGAACTTTTGGATACTGCATATTCAAGAAGATGTGCGTAGAACTGTTTCAGCAAAATAATGCAAAGCTTTAAGATGTCATAATTTTGTTATTCCTTGTCTGATTTTACTCTCTTCAAGGTCCTGTATGACACAAAGGATAGCGATCAATCGCTGAATGAAATGGCCTATCAGGATCGCCGTTGCATGCACAATTTGCTCAGTAGACTGACGGGGAACCAATCAGAATCCGTCTTTCAAATTAGAGATTAATCGCTAACCTTTGTGTTACGGAGCATATTTTCTGCCTGGAGTACCCCAATAACAAGGCATTCCCACTCTCCACCCTCCAAGACCTCTGAAAGCTATTGTGACTGCCGTATCATTGTAATTTTAAAGAGATCTTAATGGACGCACCTTCCCCAAAAGTCGCCACTGCTTGCTTCACTCTCGCAATATGCAGTGCCCCTTATTCCTGATTTTTGTACCCCTTATTCCTGATTTTTGTACCTGGTCACCCAGTGTTTTGGTATTCATGCTCTATTATATAGAGAGTTGTCAAATTTGAATTGACAGTATTAAAGCAAAGTGATTAAACTCTTTTGAAAACAAACATCTGTACTTGTTTTTGTGTGGACTTATTTAAAACAGGAAAGTGTGCTCCTTTTGAGTTTGTTTGGTGTGGTTTGGGCCCCGTCTTAAAAAAGAGTTACAATTGATCCGATCAACCACAACTATGGAAAGCCAGCAATGTCAGCATCTAAAATGCATGTTTGCTCAAAATATACTGTTTATTCATACATTCATTGTTTTCTTGAAAATTCAGTGTGCTTCTCTTTGTTGTAATACAAAAGACATCATGCAAATTTCCTGGAGAAAATATTATGACAATGTTAGATTTCCCATATATTTTAAGATGATCAGATCAATCGTAACTCTTTGTGAGACGGGGCCTTGGAGTGATGAATAGAGAATGAGGAAGGAGGTGAGCAAATCAAGGGGAAAAAAGGTTTGTTTTTTCAGGTGCTCCTTAGTCTCGCATTTGAAATTGAGGGTCATGAGTCCAAATCCCAGTATGATATTGATATTCTCTAGCAAGATGTTCATTTCACATTGTGCTGTAATCGTGCCATTGAGGCGAAAGGATTGATTTCTTGTATGTTTGTGTCCTAGTTAGGTAATAATAATAATAATAATAGTGACATTTTATATAGCGCGCACACCGTCCAGAGACGCTCATGGCGCTAGGCCAGCAACAGTTCCTTTAGATAGCAAATATTATATACACGTACATTACAAACAGCTACTTAGATATAAATAGAAATCTTGAGTCACTACAAGTATCATCCTGGAAATTCCCAGCTACATCTTGGTGGGGCCTGGTGCCCTTGTGCTTGCTGCCCCGTTCACCGACAATTTAAGGGGCAAGCCCGGTCAGCTCAGTACTCACAGGAGCTCTAGCAAATAAGGGCACCAGCCCCCATAGGAAGCTAGTCAGACCAGGGTGTGATGACACAGAGTGTACCTTAAATGCATACAAAACAAATATTATTTCTTTAAAAATGTACATAATTATACAGTGTATATAGATTTAGTTGTGAAGGTATTAAAGGTTGAACATATAGGTCTTAAGGTGTACTTTAAATGTTTCATGTACTTTAATGGAGCGAAGTGACTGAGGAAGTTGATTCCACAACTTGGCCGCAGCATGTGAGAAGGACCTATCCCCCCAAGAATGTCGGGTACGAGGAATCGGAAGCAAATTGTCACTTCCAGATCTTAAAGTACGAGTTGGATTGTAGGGATGTAGCGTATCTTTAATATATTGTGGCGACATCCCATGAATGGCTAGATGAACAAGTAACATGAGCTTAAAATGAACTCTTTTGAACTCTCCATGTTCGGTCAAAGATAACATTTTCTTCTTGAGTGCTGTATGACAGAAGTATCATTCTCATCATCATTATTGATAATTTATTGATATACATGTAATTATAATCTGTAGTAGTAGTAGTAGCAGTAGTAGTAGTAGAAGTAGTAGTAGTTGTAGTAGTAGTAGTAGTAGTAGTACTAGTAGTACCAGTAGTAGTAGTAGTAGTAATAATAATAATAATAATAGTTGGATTTATAAAGCGCTTTTTGCCAGAGGATACAAAGCGCTGCTATTATTAGCCCGGCTTTAGCTCGAGCTACCATCACCGGCGCTCAGGAATTACTCCTGCCGGGTACCCATTCACCTCACCTGGGTCGAGTGCAGCACAGTGTGGATAAATTTCTTGCTGAAGGAAAATACGCCATGGCTACGATTCGAACACACGACCCTCTGTTTCAAAGGCGAGAGTCAGAACCACTAGACCACGACACACCCACCAGTAGTAGTAGTAGTATTATTATATTATTATCAACATCATCATCATTATTTTTATTATTATAATTACTGTAATATTTCTAGAATTGTCATCATTATTAACAAGTGTTTAGAAGTAGTGAAAATATCCCTGAAAATATTCATTTCAAGGAAACCTCCCAACGACAAACCATGCTTTCCTTATTATGAAATTTTATTTGTTTTCTTTGTAAATACATGTAAATAATGATGTGAAATAAAAACTGCACTAAAAACGAATAACTCTATCAGTATCTGTAAGACAAAGACAACTTTGCTTATTGAAGGTCTGAGATTTTCCCAGTTTACACCAACAAGAGAGGGGGCTATTTCACTTTGAGTAAGGGGAGCTTAATTCCATCTAAATTTCAGATCTTATTTAGATCATGTATTTGCCATTCAAATTCACTGGATTTTGTTCCGAGTGGCTTTTTCTCCAGTGGATGAAAATATGTGCCGTTATTCTCATGATTCCTTTCAACATTTCAAGTGTAAAAGTCTGTGCATTAGGAGTTTTTGGGTGCATAAAGTACTACGTGTAGCCTGGAGTGCCAGAAGAATGAGATATGAATACAATATTGAAAAAAAAAATTGCCCTCACTTTGATTCGTTCTTTCTTTCCATCTTTCACTCACCCTCCTACCTTTATCACTCTTCTCTCTAAATGTCTCTCTTCATCTTGTTTCTCCCTCTCTTCCTTAATATCTCTCTTTTTTCCTCTTTAAATCTCTCACTCTCTCATCTGCCTTTATTGCTCTAGAGAGAGCTCCCTCCACCCCATCTCCTGAATCTTCCTCTCCATCTCTGTCTTTTCTCTTGCTCTTCCCCCAACTCTCTCTAGTTATACATATCGCTCCTCCCTAAATCCTTCCCCTGTAACATGTGTGAGCAAGTGTGTGTCCATGGATGATTACTTGTTTCCTTGATAGTGTATCTGTCTCTTCTCTCTCCCTCTCCAATCTCTGTCTCTTCTACCTCAATACATCTTTTGTGAGTGGGGATCTTGCTCCTATGTATTTTCTCACCTTCCCCCTCTCTCTCCACATATCTCACCATGACCTCTAACCCCTCCCTCTCCATATCCTCTCCCCATACCCTCTAATACCCCCCTAAACCTTCCCCATGCCCTCAACCCCCACACCCTCTTACCCTCACCCCCCCTCCCTTCTCTCTTTCTCTCCTCTCTTGAACAGGGATGCCACTTTAAAGTTATTTAAAAAAGAAAATCATCTGGAATGGGACCTTCTGCTTTTGCACACTATTTCCAAGAAAATACTGAAATGGCAGGAATTCCTGTTTTGTCTGAAAAGTGGCATCTCTGTTTAAAATAACAAAACTGATAAAATAATAACATAAGACATCAGGATTTTCAGTATTCAAATAGCATTTTTTTTCTTCAGTTTTCAACAAACTCCAATACACATTTGAAAAGAGCAAACAGAATACAAAATACACTTATTTGTTAATTTTCTTTTTAAATGTATGTGGAGGGTGATATCTAAAATTCTTCAAATACATGTGGTAGTGATAAAATTTCCTTCTTTTTTTCAATATTACGAATATGTAAGCTCAACTCAGTGAGAACCATGCCATCACATTTGTTAACAGGCATTGTGCCATGGCATATACCCCTATTGTACAATCGGTCAACAAATGATCATCAAATCCTTGCATGTATTTGTGATTATATCCATTAATTTTTTAGTGTTTTTGTTTACATTGAACATGTACATGTGCCAAAATGACTACCGGGTAATACATATTCCACCTTGCTCTTTCCTTGACAGAATTGTCATGGTGGCCTGATCATATCCATGAAAATGTATCCCATGAGGCAAATGTAGGACTGAGGTGTGTGGAGAGCCGGGCATGCCATGCTGTAGTCACAAGAGGGCGTCAAAACAGAGTGTCCGAGGTGAAGACATCTTTGGGGATGATCGTGGGGTGATCGTCTTTAGGTCAGCGGTATGAGACAGTGGAGAAGGTCAAAGTTCACTCAATCAACAATATATTTATCCTATTATATATCCAATGGGGATGTACAGTCCATTCTATGATACATGCACCTTAAATCCGCTGCACTTTCTATTTGCTGATATCCCCTGCTGCAGCTGATGCTATAGCCTTGTTCTTGTTCATCCTTCTCCTGACATACCATACAAGGAAAAAGGTGGCCGCATATGTGGCAACTACACACTGTAGAAAGAAAATATGTAACACAAAGTAGATCGTGAATATATCAGTAAAATCACAGGTGATGCTAATCATCAATTCGGCACAGATACTGTATTTTTATCATTTACACCATCATTATCAAAATTATTTTGCACGTAACGTGCCAGTAGTTATACGATGCATTTGTTTTTCATTGCCCTCTGAACAAGTATTGAGATGAAAAATCTTTTTTTTTTATGGCTAGTATTTGACTAATTTTTCAGTTTCCCTGTGAGAAGTATCAACCATGAAATGTAAAAGTTCTAATTTGACCTTCTATTCTATTCTTTTCTGGGGCATGGGTAAAATATATAATATATCTCTGTCCAAAAGAAATAAATAAAATATAAAAATCATAGATAGACTTATACATGCACATTATCTTTCTTTTCTTTCTTTTTTTGTTATAATTACAATCTATCCATGAGAAAAAGTGTTCCAGGAGTATTCATTTTTTATTGTAGCATATTGTTGTTCATGGCACTATTCCATTACCGTAATCCCCAATGATTTATATGCCAGGCTAATGCGGGAGGATTTGGTTCTCCCCTGTACAGCTCTCATTATTCCGATACTTTTTTATGTTCTATTATTCATCATTATATTATCACTGTTTATGACTTTATTGAAACAGAAAAAAATCCATTATCAAAACAAATTTACAACCCTTCCCCACCCCTGTTGACTTCCTTTAATGTTAAGGAAATAGCAGTTATCTCATTATGAGATAGCTCAGTCGGTAGAGCGGGGGATTCGTATTCCGGTGACCCGGGTTCGATTCCCACTTGGTGCGCTAGTGCCCTTTGGTAAGGCATTAATCCTCAGTACCAGGTCCTTCGGAGAGGACTTTAAGCCGTCGGTCCTCTGGTTGCGTGCTTACAAGCATTCATGCTTTCTTAGCAGTCAGGTAAAAATATCACCACCACCACCACCTATTTTAGATGCCGATAAAAATGTGAATGCTTCCGTTTCTTTCCATATCAAATTCAATAGATTTCTTGAAATCAATGTACACTCAAGTTTCAAAGTACTCACATTCCTCTTGCCGAATGTTGTGTCCGCATTGAACCACTTCTTGATCCCTGTGTAGTGGGCGAACTGGGATTCATCTACATATCCTCCACCCATGATTCTGTTATACAGGGAAATATAAGAGTAATTACATTACTTGATACTCATGCCTATTACACGTTGGATGCCACCACTAAAAGAATTGCAGTATTTTAGGGGGATGAAATCAAGTACTTCATGTGGAAAAAAAAGTGGTTTCAACTTTTCTCTCATTTGGACATGTTTATTTTTATTTATTCATGTTTTTATTATTATTATTTTTTTTTACAGTTTTTTTTAAATTTATTTATTATTATTAATTTTTTTTTTTTTTTGGGGGGGCATTTTGTGTTAAACCTGAACTACTTTTATATAAAAAAAAGAAAATACTGCAAAAAGGAACAGTTGGTATTTCTGTATTAAGAAACAAATGAGCCTTGAGACAAAAGGCACTGGGATTTGTCAAAGAGGTCTTTCATGCCTCGGCAAACAACAATACATATACTTGGTACCCAATAATTCGACTAGAAGCAAAGCAAAGAACATTTATGGTAATTAGCTAAATGAATTCTATTTATTTATTTATTTTATTTGCCTTCTTTACCCAGGGTAGCCTGTTCAGTGATCGACACACTGTTTTCAATCAAGGCCCTGAATAATACATATATACATAGAACAATCACGAGAATACAGTACAAGGCATATGAAACAGACAATACCATACTGTATTGTGGAAAAGATAAATTACCCACCAGCAAGCAAAGGGTGGCAAAGGAAGGAAGAGAAGGAAGAGGAGGGGGAGGATGAAGAGGAGATAAGGAAATATTCTGGTGGTATCCAACTCAACATTCACATTCAATTTTGGAGTCATTGATTAAATCATCCTAAGTTCCCTTTTCTATTTTTTTTCTTCCAAGGTTTACATGTAGTCCAAGCTACAAGTACATGTGGAAGTTGGAGTTGGGGGCCTGGGTGTCGTAACAAAGCTTTGCGATTGATGACGGGACTGGCTTCTAAGATTGATTACATAGAATAGTGTGTATAATCAATCGTCAAAAAAAAAAAGCTCAATGATCAATCACAAACTGTTCATGTCTTTTTGGTCCAGGCTAGAAGAGGCATGACCTTGTTTTTTCATATAAATATTTTTTTATGGTTTTTTGTCAATTCAAGGATGCCGATTACAATCTGAATGATGCCACTCGTGTAACCTTGAGCATTTTCTGCAAAGTGGCAAAATCAAATATGGCCACCATAATATGCAAATTACCCATGTTAATTATAAAATTGCCCCCACATATTGGCTATAAAACACATGTAATTGTGTGAAGGAGTGAAATACTCTCTGAAAAAAATTATTTTTGACAAAATACGTATTTTCTTGATATTCAAAAAGGCCACCATAGACCTCTGTATACTCTCTTATGTACAATATGAATGGCGAAAACTAATTTTCACAAACATGAGCGCTAAACTACTAATTGTGATCTATTGATCATAAATAATTATATTATAATAATAATTATTTATAATCAATTTTCAAATTTCATTAATTGTTGAATAATTATTTTTATCTATAAATTGTTCTTCAAAACCGCATTTTGTAACATCGCTTATCGAAGCTACGTCATAAGTTAACGAAGCGATTCATGGGTCAAGCCTAATGTACCATATTTTTCGGTGAATAAACCGCGGCCATGTATTAACTGCACCCCAAAATCGGGAGGCTAAAAAAAAAATTTAGCAGACCGATGTTCATAACATTTTAAGTTAAGCAATTTCACTAAAATATCATTGAAAGATCAAAAGATATATTACTAATTTTTGTATTTAAAAAAATGGTTTCTTCATTCTTTAACTTTATTTTTCAAATAATATAAATTATTTCTTTGTAGAATAAAGAAAAAAGACCATGAAATGGCAGTATTGTATATCAAACTTATAGTCTAAAAAGGGAAAAAGTAAAAATAAAAAAAATGTTGAGAGAAACGAAGGAAAATAAATGAAGAATAAAGGACATTATTTATTGCCTGTTATATAACCAATTACGAATACATGCATATGGTAGAGCATTTTCCATGCATTTTTAGGTGTAAAAAAAAAAACAAGTTTTCATTACAATACAACCAGGGTTTTTTTTAAGGAAAAGGAGACCATAAAATGGCATATTTTAATATCAAAATTATGGTATAAAAAAAGAAAGTTTATTTTTATATTGAGAGAAAAAGGAGAAAAATAAAGAATAAAGGACATTATTCATTGCATTTTTTATAGCCGATTACGATTATGATCGATTACGATTACATGCCTATTGTAGAGCATTTTCCATGCATTTTTAGCTGAAAAACGTTTTCATCACAAAACCAGGTTTTTTTAGGAAAACATTATTAAATTAATAGTAATTAAATAAACAATATAAAACAACCTTTACGAAGAAGATTTTTCAAACAAAACTTCGCAAAATCTAGTGTTTAGTAACCAACAAATAATTATACATTAAATATTCTATATATTTCTCGGCGTTGTGGCGTGCGCCTGTAATCCAAGCTGTGGGGAAGTTACAAATTGATGCAGAGGTTCGAGCCCTGGTCACGTCTTTCGGAAGGTGACGTTAAAGGTCGGTCCCAGACTTAAATAATCATCTGATTGATACACGTCTGACAAAACTCAAATACACACACACACACACGAATACCCTGAATTATGAAGAAATTCAGTCAGTTAATTGATGAAACTTTGCTGTTTCTCTGGATAAACCGCACCCAACTTTTCAAGATTACAAAGCGGGGAAAACGGTGCAATTTATATACCGGAAAATACGGTATTTGCTTTGCTGACAAACGGATCGAGGGATCTACACGAGATTGGTCTGGTAAGAAACCTTCATTTTTTCACCTTTTTATCAACCAAGTTTTTTAACCTTCATACGCATTAAGGTGTAAAAACAAATAAAATCACAAACATTTACGTGATTTCTATCTACAAAGATGGATTTCCTAGGGAAATCCATCTTTGTTTTGATGTGTCTCTTATACATATATGGGAGGCGGTTCAAGGCTCCATGATGAAGAAGTACTAGTATATGTCAAAATATTAAAAAATATCATCATGGAGTCCTCAAGGGCTAGTACAGTGGCACAGATACAAATTTTGACCAGCGCGAGTGTTGTGATATGCTACTGAATGAGTAAACGGAATTGTCACTTTTCATGTACACAAAGTCTATGGGGAAACGGAATTTCCGTTTTCTGACCTGCTGAAACGGAATTCAAGATTTTCTGAAACGGAAAAGGCAATTTTTTAAAATGGAAAATGACTGTCCCTAAAAATTGCATCATTCATTGGAAAAGAAACGTTTAAAAATGATTTAAAACAATAAAGAACGTTTTATTTGTTTTTTAAATGTTTTTTATTAACCCTGCTAGGACTGATAGTATCTGCCTAGTCTTGAGGACTCCATGATGTTTTTTTAAATATTTTGACATATATTTCTTCATCATTCATGGAGTCTTGACACTCTTCCCATACATACATAAGAGACTGACCAAAACAAAGATAGGAAATCCGTCTTTTAAGATAAAAATCACATAAATCGTGGTGATTTTATTTATTTTTACATCTTCCTACATGTATGCCTAATGCGTATTTTTTATTTTATTGTAATTATAATAATTATTTATAATTACTAAATTAGGCCCGACTTGAAACGGATATTTCAATATTTGGATACCCGACACTGAAAACCGGACAGCGGACGGGTATCCGAAATTTTAGTTTTACCCTGAAATATGCAAAATAATATCCATTTGCAGCTTATTTGAGTTATAACTTATAAGATTAAAATATTCTACGAATCAGTGGAATATTTTCTGAAACTCTGAATATTTCTGGTATTTTCTGAGCCATCCAATATATTAATATAAATATTCATGCTGTTTGACCAGCGACCCTCGCATGCGATGTTTTGAAATCAGCCGTGAATAATTACGTGTGACTGTGAGGAATCAATTAGATACTGGCCCAAAATCACCAATTTTGAGGACAACCGGAGGACACCCATGGGTTCATATCATCTCGCGTGCGAAGGAGTATATCAGTCATATGCACGCGACACACACGACAAGTCAAAAAGATAGTGGGCTTTTGCCCACATAAAATATCACCAGTAATCTGGTATTTTACATTCTGCTATGACACTTACCGAATCATTTAGACCCTTCCGTGACTTCTCCTTGAAGTTTCTTTTTTAAAATATGTATATTTTCTTGATCTTTAGTGAAGATTTCACGGAGATAAAATTTGGTCAGCGTAGATATCAATTTTCGCCTAAAGAGGGCGCGCGATTTATATTCATATCAAAGATACGACAAGGGAAAGATTAGGAACCTACACTATTTTACACGCAAATCGACGCAAGGCATTACGCGAAGTCCGTGAAGTGTCCAATCTTCATTGTATAGACTTTGGCACTCACACTTTGGTATACCGTGACGTTAATATACTGCTTGTACTGCAGCTGGTTTCGTTCCAGGCATGTGTATTTAAAAAAAAAAATTATATTAGTCATCGTTTTAAATTAATTGCAACAAAAGTGTTATCATCGCAAATAGTAATCTTGAATTATGTTTTTGAAGGTATTTTATTTATTGGTGCCCATAATTAGTAAATTAATCATAAGAATTGCGCATTCAAAGAATTTAGACACAGTTATAAAATTACCGAGGAGCTGAATCAAGGTTGTGAAATTTATTAGCGCCACCAACGGGCTTCCTTGTATTTCCGTAGAAGAGACAAACGAAGTCACTTGCTAGGCCGAGGTAAGCGAAATTTGCTCTTTTTAAATGAAATTAGTATAATATCATATGTATAATTTTGTTTGCTACTTACCGGAAAGAGCCCCGGTGCGTAGCGAGAAGGAGTTTCGGCAAATATTACTTCAGCAATGAAGCAATGTTTGCCGACTACTTCGAAATCTACGGTCAAACACGGTCCGGTGTACGAGGTTCGTATATATATACGAACCTCGTATTAGTGTGAGTGACCGGAGGATGGACACGGAGTGAAATAAGGGTGAAGAGTAAGAAATAAAGTAGACAGCTGGCAGCCGTCTGTTTCGAGGAGTTTTTTAACTTTTTTTTTTCTCCTCGTACACAGACGGCTCGCTAGCGTGCAGCCACCATTAGGGGACTTGCAATGCAAAATCCCCCCGTCGGGGCTCTTCAATTTTTGTCTTTAATGAATAAAAATTTTGAAAATTAACGCGACCAAAATGCAAATTAATATTCCCTCTTGGCTAGGCACGCTCACGCATCACAAGAGGGCGCTTTTTCGCGAGCTCCGTTCGCTGTACAAAAATTGCGACCGGCGGCGGCAGCGTGACGAAGCGAAATTGAGCTCTAGAGCCATGGCATGTCGTTCTTCAATCCACTCATACATGTATATATCGAATGCCAGAAAAATGATTTAGACACCATATGGCTGTGTGACGTATGGACTTACCATCTGACTCATCCGCACTTCCAGCGAACCAACGAACGACGATCGAGAGGCCTGGAAAATCACTTGTAAGTACCAAATTTGCCTGATTTTGTAGAAATCTTGACTTTTATGAATAATTATATTACTTGCACACTGATGCATCATGATTCATGATGAAGATGAAATTCTAAGCTTTAATTTAACACCGAAATTACGTGGGAAGAACTTAGCGGATGAAAGCGATTCAGCTTGATGCACAGGCCTGTTGCAGGCAAAATTGTCGCGATTTAGCGCCTTCGCGCTCTTGAATTTCGCGGGGGGGATTTGGCGTCTGCTTCATCTGCCCTGCACAGTCCCGCGTATCGCTTTCAGAGTGCACATTTGCACTCACTTATTACGTAGGTAATATTATTTTCTTCATTTGTTAGTCATGGACCAATTTAACATTTTATTCACTTTAAAAATGTATTATATTACAATGAACTAGATGCATAACAAAGCACACAACCTATTATTTCCTGTTCATTATGAATCATGATGGATTTACATCTTATTCTCAGACTTTTGTTTTTACTTGTTTTCACTGTCTTCAGTTTATTTTTTATTTTTAGATCATGTATTGATATCGGAATATGGTATGATTTTTTATTTTTTTTTCCTTTTATGAATATTTGATCTATTATAGACTTGGGGAAATCGATTATTTTACACACTCAGTATTTCTATTTGTAAACTAATAAATTGTAAAATGCTACATTTTTTTTCAGAAATAAATTGGTGAAAGGGGGGGGGGGTGCTCCGTTCTATATTATGATTTTTTTTTCCTTTATCTCTCTTTGAAAATCACATGTGTTTTTATTTTCAAAGCCCTTATTGAAAATCTTTTTGACTATGATTTGATTTATTTTCTTTTATTATTATTTTTGTTTCCTTCAGGTTTCGTAATCTATTCCTGAAAACGCTCAATCGAGTCCATTATCAACTCATCATCCGCATGTCTGGCGACTGGCGAGAAAATTTCCAGGCCGATTGTGAACATCAGTCCAGGCCAAGGATAAAGCCATGAACGACCATATCTGGCTAATGCCACGTGACAAGATCTCTATGCTGGATTACAGCTAGCATATGACTAGCTTGAGAAATTTAAATATTCAAGAAAGAAACATAAGATTTTTATCTATTATTTTTTTATTATTTAGAGTTCTGTTTTGTTTGAATTTTTCGTTCTATTTTTCGTGTTTTGTTCTCGCAAAATTCTTGGAAAAAAATGATTTCTGTGTCATGTACTCCTAACAATTTCAGCACCAATTATTGCACATATTTTTTTCTGCACTGCACTGGGAAAGGGGAGGGGGGGAGTAATTTTTCTTCCAGTATTTTATCATGAGGTGTCATGACTTTTATCTTAATGGCACTTACGTTCTCAGGAATTTTTCTTCATATATGAACTGTGGTCGAAAATCTGAATTATGGAATTGTAATAACTATTATTCAATTGTTTAAAGGGTTTTTCAGCAAGGTTGCATCATTATTTTGCCTTCCAGATATTATTATTTGGCTTTAATATAAGATCATGGCCAAAATGTCAGAAGAGGTGGATCATCTGCTCCAGCTACCAGCTGATAGGATTACTAATGGATTACTCATTGATCTACTACCAAAACTCACAAGAGGAGAGGGAATTACATGGTCACAATTTCATGAAATAGTTCAAAACAAATATGACTCTGAATGTTCTTTAAAGGCCCTTCAGACCAAGTTAACAAGGATCTATGGAAGGTACATGAAACTAAACAAAACAAAACAAACTAAAGACCAAAATGATGTGAAGGTCAACTATCTGCAAGAACCTTTCGAGCCCCCAGGAAAAATTGTTCAACCTCCAAAGAATGCTAAAGTAGACCAAGATCACGATGCTGCTAGTCCTAAAAAGAGAAAAGTCTATTCCAATGATCAAGTAGAAAATTTAGGAAAAGAACTTGAGAGATTCAAGGACATAGTACAAAAAACAGAGAGGGAAGTAATGACTTACAAGAAGAAAGTGAAGCACCTTGAGAAGGAACTGAAAAAGAATAAAGAAAAGGTTCAGTCTTTCACATCTATATTTGGCAGTGTAAGAGGTGGAAGAAAACGGATTACCGAAACAATAAAGCGACTTAAACAATCTAAAAGGGAATGGAGGATAAACTACCAAATGACAAAGAGTGAAGAAAAACGGAAGACAATTGAAATTACGAGACTTCGAGCACAATTGCAAGAAGAAAAGAGAAGACGTCAAAGAATTCAAAAGAAATACACAGAGCAAGAAAAAATCAAGGTCGCCAAGAAGCAACAGGAGATTGAACAACTCAAAGAAACTGTTGAAAATCTTCAAGATGAAAAAAACAAGTCCCATCATCCTCAACAAATCCAAACCAAGATTGGTCAGTCCTACACCCCTCAGATAAGAGAAGCATCCTACTATTTACAGGTTGGCTTTGAATCAAGTTGATTTATAAAAAATAAAGTGATAGGAATTAAGTCATATAATGTTCATAATAGTAATTTCAAAACTCCCCTTGTGACATTTTTAATATGTAAAACAGGTAATTGATCAGATACATGATTGTTTCCTGTGATACAGTACTGGAAACTGATCACAAAGACCCAATTTCATAGAATATTGTAATATGGTAAACTTTGCCATTCCAGGGTAACTTGTCTGGAATCTTTGATTTTGATTGGTTGGTGATTAGCATTACCATGGGATGGCAAAATTACCATTATATTAGCTTGTATGCAAAGTTGCCCTGGTCTATGATATAAAAATTACCTACTTCAATTGTTATAAAAATGTAGCGATTATTGCTTTTACATTTTCATTAATAGCAAGGATGTTAAAAGGGATTGAAGTTCACTCAAATGCAAACAGAATAATTCAAGAATAGGATCTTTGAAACCTTGATAACAATTGGGCAAAAAAAGTTATGATGAGCATGTGTATGTTGATAACAGCATAGCTTATTATTTATCCAAAACTTCCTGTCTTCTACAGTTCAACTGGTTTCAAGGATTTCATTCCTCATTATTGTTCACAATGAAGTTATTTCTTCCTATATTTAAACCATTTTAGATAATTTTAAGTTTGACTCAGTAATCTATAAGCATGTACTAAATTTCTTAAGTTTAAGTAATTTTTACAAAGTTTAATACTGTTTTAATAACAAAAAGTCTCATTATAATTGTTCTGGCAAAAAAGGCAAAGCCCAAATATGCTAACCCCAAATCTAACACTACACATTGATTTTCCTAACATAGTTTTAAACAAACTTCTGTCAAACCCTAACCGTAACCAACTGTCATTGGATCAATTGCCACAAGAGCAAATGTCACATCATTCTGATAAAGATTGCATGCAAAATTATTACTGTATCCCTCCCCACTTTTATAAATAAATTACAGAACCTAGGAGTCGCAGAAGGCAAAGTAAGTGAAGCAATTAGAGTTGTTGCAGAAACTCTATGTGATGTGACCTTCACGAATGAGCTACCGTCTCGGCAAACTCAAGGACGCTTTGCTTCTGAGATGAAGGCAATTTGTCGGGACCAGATTGAGGAGCATTTTGTGTCAAAAAGCAATACAACATTAAAGTATGATGGGACAACAAAATCGCGAGTTGGTCACCTAGTAGAATGCGAACTAGCTTCTAAAGAGAAAACGTACTTGGTAGGATTACGCCAGCAAGCTGGAGGAACAAGCGACGAATATATCAGTGCTATCAATGAATCTCTATCGGATGTGAATCCTTTACTGCTTGACGGCATAGCAAATACGATGACGGATCGAGCGAGTGTAAATACAGCAATAGACAGGAAACTTTCTGACCTGAAAGGGGAATCTCATATCAACAGCTTCAGATGTGGGATGCACCCTCTGGACACCCTTGGTAAGGCATGCGATACTGCATTAAAGGAGAGTGAAAGCCAAGATAAATATCATAGACTTTTCAAGAAGAGAGGGGAGAGTAATACCGCATGCCTCATCAGAAAGGTAGCTGATTTATTCCATAATGAGGCAACTGGATGTGGTATTGCTCTGACATCCTTTCTGAAGACTGCTGGTTGTCCAGCGACAACATTCCCAAGATGGGTAGGAAATCGATTTAACATTTTATTTAAATCTGCCAAGTGCTTAGTTGCAATGATGCCATTTATTTTGAATTACTTTCAGAAAGTTCAGAAGCCCACAAATGATTTACAATCAGCTTTGTACCAGTATCTTCAAGATCCCCACCTTCAGGCTTGTATTTGTTGTTTAGCTCTTATTTCACTCAAGATTACGGAGCCATGGATGAAGATGGTAGGTACAGCAGACAACATTCTTGGAATTAACACTGCATACCAGGAAGCAGTCAATTGTATGTCGAGTTGGGAGATGGATCCACAACTGATGCTCTCTACCAATACATGTGCCTTTGGAGAATGTGCAGCTATACCATTCATTGATGACATGAATGATGACAAAAAAGCTCCTCTATGTCCTATCTTGGGGAAAATGATGCACGAATGTGTCATTGTGTGCAAGAGACAACTAGAAGACCAATTGCAAGGGGGAGTCTTTTGGGAACCAGGACAGGATCTATGTGAAGCTGCTGCTACGTGTTCATCTACAAACATATCTGGTGAACGTCAGTTTGCAAAGGCAGACTCTCTCTTACATAGAGCACCAAACATTTCAGTAGGAAAGATGGAAGCCAAGGTAATGTTTTCCTCCAATGACACAAGGGATTGGTTGGAAGGTAAATCTGCAGAAGAGAAAAAGAAAACAATTACTTCAGCAATGAAGAAAGGGAAGGAGGTACGTAAACATGATATAATTCTCTCATCGCATGTATCAAAAGCAGTAAAAGAGAAAAATGAAGCAAACAGACTTTCACTGACAGAAAAGGAGAAGAAACACAGAGAGAAAATTGAAGAAGTGATAGAGCATGTATTGGAGGAAGGTGTAATGGAAGGCACCTCATCAATTGACAAAGTTCTCTCCAAGAAGACATCAAAGACAAGCAAGAAAATTTTTCTTACAAATCAAATCAAATTTCAGCAATTTATTAATCCATCCCCAAACAAGCATTACCTATCAAAATGTAATGTTGAAGAACTACATCAGATCCTAGAAAATGAGTGTACCAGGAATCAAGGTGATGAAAAAATGAAAAATATCCTGATGTTGATCAAACACCCCACCTCCCTCATGAGAAAGAATTTCACCCAAAAATGGGAAGACAACCAAGGGGTTGAAGTGTGGTGGAATGGTGTCGTTCAAAACTATAATGGCAAGGAATATGAAATAGAGTTCAACGAATTAGAGGAGTTCTTCTATATGACCCAATCCGAAATTATTTGTGACATAATTTGTAATGACCTTAAAATCCTATAATGACACTGTGGATTGAAGCCTAACCAAAGGACGCGAGGCCACAATGGGATTGGAACAAATGACCCTCTGATAGCAAGGTGAGAATCCGAACCAACAACTGGTCCAGTATCAAAACCTTTTTCCCCTGAGCATTATTCCTACACATCCAAGTCAAGGTAAGACAATTTTCTATTTATTCTATTAAGTATGGCAAAATCATAAATGTAGACCTAATATAATTATTATTATAGGAAAGATATTTCTAAAGTAATATTACCATAAATAATTATCACTCACTTGTTTTCTGAGGCCCATCTGGATCAGCGAACAATAGGGCTTGCCTGGAACTAAAAAAAATCCTCCAACATAAAACTGATTCAAGGCAACAAAAAAGATAAGAAAATTGGGGTTAGATTTAAATAAATTTAAAATGAGAGTTATAGCTAGAATAAAGAAAAGAAAGAAAAAAAAAATACCTCCCCAAGAAGGTAACACAAACTTAAACCATTAGTGGACCCTCAACTTTCATGAGAAATTGGGAGGCACTAAGCTTGACCCCCTCCCC
Organism: Lytechinus pictus; assembly: GCF_037042905.1. Classification (NCBI taxonomy): domain Eukaryota; kingdom Metazoa; phylum Echinodermata; class Echinoidea; order Temnopleuroida; family Toxopneustidae; genus Lytechinus; species Lytechinus pictus. Next base: position 27,678,007 of record NC_087256.1, on the reverse strand, counting down.
CCCCAAAAAAAAAAATGGCAAGAAAACAATTACAAAAACCCCCAGCTATGTTTAACCAATCATATGATTGCCCCCCCCCCCATCAAAAAAAGAAAAATATTCATTAAAGATTGTTTAAGGGGCACATCCTATATGTCCCCTTTCCCCCCCCCCCCCACCTCCCTAATCCGCCTCTGAACAACTAAAAATAGAACTTGTCAATTTCCAAGCAAACACACATTTCAAGAGAAAACAGCTGTGTTTACCTCATTATGCATGGGAAAAAACAATATTTATTCATGAATATGCATGTGAATGTGCGCGACGCGTCTACGCTGTTCCAATGAGGATTGCAGGCCTAGCGCTCCATCGCGCCGTAACCATGCCATGGCCCCACGCATACGCTACCCGCTCGGACCCGCCCAGCGTTGGTAAGGTGGGTCACGTGCGCGCTAGCTGGATGCGACTCTCGCCGAGCCGACGAAAGGCAATAGACGCAGCATTTTTAGTAAAAAATCTGATTTCCATGTTTTTCCGAGTTTTTCAACAAACCAAGTTAGGAAATGTTTTATTGAACATCTAATCTTTCTTTTGAGGTAAGTTTTATGAAATTTCATTGGAGTTGAAAATTTCCGTGAGCGTGCCTATCTTGGCATTAATTGCCAAAAAACTGAGAAAAATCAAGTTAAAAGGAACAAAAACAGTGACTTACCTCGGCTGTCGCGCAAATTCACTTCCCCGTTTTATCCGATCTTAAGTACATAAACATATGGCCATTGAGTCCCCTGTCCAGATCGCGCTAGAACTTCGGTCTCTGTATTTGGTGAGTGAAGCCAACGGAGTTCAGCTGAACAACCAACATAACAGAGACCGAAGCTTTTGGTCTAGAAATAAAGCTACTTTTCATTCTCGTTAAAAAGACGTTATATTTTTTTCTATAATTTTTAGAATTTTACAATAAACATGATAAACCACCATTTTATCCCACCTTTGTCACTCAGTTATATCCGAACTGGTTGACCGTCCCGACAATGACGATGTTCGGGCAGGTGGAGCGTAGTGTATAGCGGTAGTGAATGGAGTGGAGCCTGCACGAACGTCGCTCGAGGTAGTATCTGCCAGTCACCGGATTCACCGGCCGCGCCCCCGCCGCTACACCCCCACTGCGCCACTAGCAGTACCGGTACCGGTAGCACTGGCACGACGACTAACTCAGCTCAGACTGCATCCTTGCACTTCGCACGACTTAATCAAATCAATTTTTTAAAGGAAATTTAGATAAATATCATTTTTATGCATAACAGAATTTCAGTGTGATTATATTATCAATTTTTATTCAATAAATCGGGAGGAAATGCTCAAATACTTACATAGTTTTTCTTCCAAAAAAAGAGAAGTGAACCAAGTGCGATGGTGGATTCCAATTGGCAATTGAATTACCTTTTAAGACATAAAAATTATAATAATACATGTAAATATTTTATCTTTTAAAACATTATTTTAGATTTTAAAAAATATAGAAAGTTATAATTGTTTTTATTTTGAATACTACTATTTTAATACTATTTTCATTTTGAATGTTTTTTACTCTTCAAAATGATGGACTGGAATCACTGATCAGATTTGCCGATCAGTAATCGACCGCACGTAAATTCAATTGATTAGAGTCGACCTCGTTTTTATACAGTTAACTGTATCGATGTTCAGCCAGCGCCGCGTCAGTCGATTGTGGAGATCGAAGGGTGGGGGGGGGGGGGTGTATAAGTTTTGGAAACTTCCCTCAGTTGGCCCTTAATTTTTGCATTTGCTTGATTTACAAAAAAAAGTGCCATCCCATATGCCATGATATATGCCGCGAAGAGAGCCGGGACTGAAAGTCAATAAAAATAAGTGCTATATTGAAAACATATGGCCCTAAAGGCTATAGAGATTAATAAAATTCCCGGAGGAACGGATCCAAGGGGGACCGAAGGGGCGTTGCCCCCCGCCCCATGAGAATGTGATGAAGGGTACATTATAAGGGGAAGAAAAAGAAAAAATGAAAGCGGATCACGAGAAGGGCCAAGCCGAGGGAAAAGGGGAAAAGAAAAGAAGGGAATTAAATTAAGGGGATGGGATAGATAATTCCCCGGGAATTGATAGGGACAAGAGAGAAAGAAGGAAAAGAAAGAAGAGAGGGGAAGAAAGAGAAGGGAGAGAGAAATGAAAAGGAGAGCAAGCGAGTGAAAGCAGAGAAATGAGAGAAAGGGATCGGGAAGGGAAAATTGATGAGAGCAAAATGGGAAATGGATCGAGAACTGAGGAAAAGCCGGGGGGGGGGGGAGTATACAAAGGATTAAGAGACAGGTCTGGAACAAGACTATATAAGGAAGGGACGAAATAGAGAGAGAAAAGAAAGGAAAGTGGGAAAATCGTAAGGAAAATGAAAGAGAATGAGAATTAACTGAGGAAAAGAAGTGAGAAGGAAGGGGAGAATTAAGAGAGGGAAAAGAAGGATATTGAGAGGGGAAACAATAAACAAGGGAGGGAAGAGAGAGAGAGGCCAGGAAGAAAGGCCGGGAAGAAAGGAAAGGGACTGAGAGGAAAGAACAGAATAGAGAAAAAAGAGAAGGTTTTGATAATGGAAATTGAGAGAGGAAAGAGGGGGAGAAGTAGATCAGTTGAAGGGAAAAGGAATCAAAAGAATAACGGGGAAAAGACAAACTATAGGAAGAATATATCAAGGTTTTTCCATTATTTTTTTTTGTTTTTTTGGGGGGGTCTGCTAAAGTAAAAAGTAGGCCTATATAGGCTTAATTATGCATTGACTTCTGTGATAATAATACCACTCTCATACAGTGGTTTTCGTTAATTTTAATGATAGCTTTCTTGTTGAATTCATTTATATTTTCTTAATTTGTTCGATGTTCAGTAATCTGTTTTGGTTACTAGTGAATTTATTTACGAATTTGTTGTAATGATATTGTATACAAGTCATGTTCAGTTTAAGTTGGTCCTTGAAACTTTGTATCATGACTTGTATCTATGTTTTCAACCAAATATATAAATAAACAAATAAATAAATGAAAAAAATAATTAATTAAAGGAATAAATAAATAATTAATAGATAAATAAATAAATAATACAAATAAATAAATAAATGAACAAACAAATAAATAAATATAGGAGCCTAAAAGCCCTAATTGCCTGTCCAGTTATGAGATAAAATCAAAGTTCATGGTTATACTTAAAAGATGAGAATGTGATGAAGGGTACATATTAAGAAAACAAAAATGAAAGCGGATCACGAGAAGGGCCAAGCCGGGGGGAAAGGGGAGAAGGAAAGAAGGGAATTAAAGGGGATAGGGATCATCCCCGGGAAAAGAAAAGCAAGGGACAAAAGAGAGAAAGGAGAAAGAAAAGAAAGAAGAGAGTCGAGGGGAAGGGAGAGAGTGAAAGGGAGAGCAAGAGAGTGAAAGCAGAGAAATGAGAGAAGGGGATCGGGAAGGGAAAATTGATGAGGGCAAAATGGGAAATGGCGGATCGAGAACTGAGGAAAAGCCGGGGGGTACCGAGGATTAAGGGACAGGTCTGGAACAAGGACACAATAAGGAAGGGAAGAAATATAGAGAGAGAAAAAGAAAGGAAAGTGGGAAAATCACATAAGGAAAATGAACTAACTGAGAAAAAGAAGTGAGAAGGAAGGGGAGAAAGAGAGGGAAAAGAAGGATTGAGAGGGGAAACAAACAAAGGAAGGGAAGAGATCGAGAGAGAGGCCAGGAAGAAAGGAAAGGGACTAAGAGGAAAGAACAGCTAGAAGAGAGAAAAAAGAAAAGGTGAATAATGGAAATTGAGAGAGGAAGGGGGGGGGGGGAGAAATAGATCAGTTGAAGGGAAAAGGAATCAAAAGAATAATGGGGAAAGGACAAAAGATAGGAATAAATCGAGGTTTTTCCATTATTAGGTCTATTATTATTATTATTTTTTTTTTTTTGGGGGGGTCTGCTAAAGTAAAAAGTAGGCATATAGGCCTATACTAGCTGCGTTGACTTCTGTGATAATAATACTATATTCTCATATTACTGGTTTTCGTTATTCATTTATATTTTCTTTGTTCGATGTTCAGTAATCTGTTTTGGTTATACTATTGAATTTATTTACGAATTTGTAATAATTATTGTACACAAGTCATGTTTAGTTTAATTAGTCCTTGGAACTTTGTATCATATGACTTGTATCTATGTTTTAATATATAAATAAATAAATAAATGAATAAATGAATAAATGAATAAATGAATAAATGAATAAATGAATAAATAAATAAATAAATATAGAGCCTAAAATCTCTAATTGCCTGTCCAGTTATGAGGTACGTAAAATCAAAGTTCATGCTTATATTATGTTTAGTTTTTAGGCCAGAATCTCAAAAATTTTCAACTCGCACTTCGTGCTAGCATCAGTGGTTTATAAAGGGTTCAAATAAATGTCCAGTTTTCAGGTCAAACTTTCAAAAATTTTCAGCTTGCTTTTGGCGTGCTCGCATCAAGTTAATCCCCCTGTTAATCCAGTTCGAAAGTTAAAAAAAGTGCTTGAAATTTCATTTTTTTTTAAAGGCCAGAATAATATCAACAATTTTCAGCTAGCGATTTAACTCGCGTTAATTTTTGTAGGGTCCATATGGTTAAATATACTATCACGTTGAGTTCAATTACAAAATTGTGCTGAGAATATTGCAGTTTTCAGGTCGAATTAATAAACGTTTTCAGCTCACGATTCCCGCTCGCATCATTATAGATTAGGTAGCTCCATATATAGTCAATGTCTATAAAATGTGAACCAGATATACATCCGAAAGGGTCTTTTTGGGGGAGCCTAGCGTTTAGCTAGTCTGCTGGGCAAACCCTTCACTCGAGTTATGGGTCTGAATGTGCAGCCTACTCATGCCTTCAGGCTTGTGTACTGAAGCCCCCCTCGCTCAGTGCTAGTCTATGCGTAGAGGCACACTTGTTGATCAAAATTCCAATTAGGGTCTGTGCCTGCAGCGCAGACTAGCGTTTAACCACATTCGCTGTTATGGTGCACGTGCGTCGATGATGTTGTTCTCTTGAAAGATCGAAATCTGGGACAATCAAAATGCGCTAGAATGTCGTTACTGGAGCTGTCATTGGTAAATTAAGAAAAGTAAGTATAATAATGCAAACAATCGATACTATACTCGATAGATTTAGGGTCATATTGGCTCCCTAATCGGCGGGATGAATGTTTTACAGAGCCAGATTCTAGGACACCTTTTCGTAGAATTAATTTAAAAGAAGCCGTTTCCATTGCCGGCGCATGCAATTATTATGTACATATGTCGAATAGGGAAAACACAATTCCGTGAAACAGACGTTCGAAATGCATTGGACCTTAATCACTGGGTATAGGCATTTGTTGTGCTTAGTCAGTAGTACAGTACTTGCTTTGGTCATGTATGTTTTTAATTGTCATACGACAATCTTTTTCTTTCACATGTTTAATCTGTTTGCTGTCTAACAATGCAATATAATGTTGGGCTAGAACCACCCATATAGGTGCATTACTGCCGCCGTGTACAGGAAAATTGAATGAAGGCACGGCGCGTGCAAAATTGCAACAAACTCCTGCGAATTTTATTTTTAGAAGAGGTTTTATGAAATGAACTCCTAAAGTCCTAGTGTCTGACACTAGTGAGTCCTACGAAACTTACCGAACGATGTGAAGTCAACTCTTCCTAATATGATGAATATCCCTCAAATAGCGTCATTTAACTTTAAAGCGTTTATTTTTCTTGTTGACAAAATACGTTGTTGTTCGGAGCTTGCTTCTATTTCACAAATTTGTCGTCTAATTAGCTAAAGATTAAGATGGCGCGCGATTTGTCTTCATATCAAAGACACCACAAGGGAAAGACCAGGCACAAAAACTATTTTAGATGTAAATCGATGCAAAGCGTTATGCGAAGTCGACAAAGTGTCCAATCTTTTTACTGAGCGTAAAGACGACTGGTGCGTGGTGGAACGTTTATTGACAAACGAACGGTAGCTAGCATATAGCCAAGGCTCGACATTAGCGGTGGCCCGGTGGCCCGGGGCCACCAAAAATTCACCTCGGGCAACCATTATTGATAAAATGTTAAGTTTTGGTGGCCCGAATCGGGCAACCAATAATTTTCAAAGTAGCGCAATTTTTCTCCCAATTTTGCACGCATTTATCAACTTTCTACAGCTCAAATTGCAAGCCAGTTCGTCATGCGCCTTTTTTGTTGATCTACACACAAATACACACACACACAGTTTGCATATTAGGCCTACAGCTATAGCATACAGTAGCTATTATCCAGCCAGCCGCGCCGGCCGGCTGGCGTGAGCTTTGCATGAAGCCACTGCATACAGCTGTGCTCTAGATCTAGCTCAGCCTATTCAGACTCAGGGAGCTGCGATAAAAAATGTTGCTGCTGAGAAATCTTCCACAGAACTTTGAAAATCTAAGTCAAAGTCACCTTTTACACCAATGAAATGAAATTCTACAGTCTATATTACGAAAATCTGGTGTACCCTGATTATTTGCAAGTATTAAGAAGAGGAATTATGACCTCTCTTTTGACTCAAAAAGACCGATTTCCACATGAATTAATACACATAAAAACACATAGGCAAGTACATCACAGTCCCACGTGTGCATTTGTATGTATGTTGATACTTGGTTTCTTTCGAAGCTGTGTATTTTCTAGCCTTAAACAAACAGACAGTTTCTTTCTTTCTTGTTTATAAATGACTTCTTAAACCACTCTTGAGAAAGTAAATACTTTGGGAAGGCATTTCATTGATATGAAATGTGATTTTTTTTCCAACATTTTGGCAAATATATATAGGGAAGGACTTTTCTCACACTTTTTTTCCAATAAAGTTTTTTCCGTTTTCTTTTTTTTTCTTTCATTTTTTTTTGACAGTGGTTAAACCATTTATACCCCTTCCCATTGAATATGCCTGATTAAAAAATATGTTTCTACTGAAAATAAAATAATACAAACTAAAGGATATAAAAATAGAAATGTGCCATTCCCAAAAGGTAAGTGAAAATTATATGCTTGGCTTTTTATATTCCAGTCAGAATAGACTGTTGCCACAGCTGTTGAAAATATATGTAATGGCTTCTTCCTCCTCAGGAGGACGACAAGAACACACTTGTCAAAACGTTGAGATTGGGTGGTCCTTTTCAGGACCAACATATGCCCAAGAAAGATACATGGTGTACCATGAAACCTACTACACTAAGATGTATAAAGTGAAAGGAACTTAGTGGTAGTGGCTGCAGAATTAATATTTCAGAAGTTTGTTTTATTCATTTTTAATGTTTTTCTTTATATTTTTCGGGCCACCAAACTTTAATATCGGGCCACCAAAAAAAATTATTTGATGGTTTTGGTGGCCCGAACGGGCCACCACCAAAAAAAGTTAATGTGGAGCCTTGATATAGCACCAGTAGAGGCGCACGGCCAATATTGGAGACTGTCTCCAATGTGGGAGATTATCTCCAATATCAGAGACTTTTGTAAAGAATTTGGGTATCCAATTTCAGAGACAGTCTCCAGTTTTTGTCTCGCCTGCATAGCAGAGCGAGACTATAGACGCCGCCGCCGTCGGAAAAGCGGCGCCTATAGTCTCGCTCTGCTATACAGACTGTCTCCAATGTGGGAGATTATCTCCAATATCAGAGACTTTTGTAAAGAATTTGGGTATCCAATTTCAGAGACAGTCTCCAGTTTTTGTCTCGCCTGCATAGCAGAGCGAGACTATAGGCGCCGCTTTTCCGACGGCGGCGGTGGCGGCGTCAACATCAAATCTTAACCTAAGGTTAAGTTTTTGAAATGACATCATAACTTAGAAAGTATATGGACCTAGTTCATGAAACTTGGACATAAGGTTAATCAAGTATTACTGAACATCCCGCCTGAGTTTCAGGTCACATGACCAAGGTCAAAGGTCATTTAGGGTCAATGAACTTAGACCATGTTGGGAAAATTATTTTCAAAATCTTAACCAAAGGTTAAGTTTTTGAAATGACATCATAACTTAGAAAGTATATGGACCTAGTTCATGAAACTTGGGCATAAGGTTAATCAAGTATTAGTTAACATCCTGCCTGAGTTTCAGGTCACATGACTAAGGTCAAAGGTCATTTAGGGTCAATGAACTTTGGCCAAGTTGGGGGTATTTGTTGAATTACCATCATAACTTTGAAAATTTATGGATTTAGTTCATGAAACTTGGACATTAGGTTAATCAAGTACCACTGAATATCCTGTGCGAGTTTCAGGTCACATGACCATGGTCAATGGTCATTTAAGGTCAATAAACTTTGGCCGTGTTGGGGGTATATGTTAAATTACCATCCTAGCTCTGAAAGTTTATGGATCTAGTTCATAAAACTTGGACATAAGAGTAATCAAGTATCACTGAACATCCTGTACGAGTTTCAGGTCACATGACCATGGTCAAAGGTCATTAAAGGTCAATGAACTTTGGCCGTGTTGGGGGTATTTGTTGAATTACCATCCTAACTGTGAAAGTTTATGGATCTAGTTCATAAAACTTGGGATATAAGAGTAATCAAGCATCACTGAACATCCCCTGTGAGTTTCAGGTCACAAAACCAAGTCAAAGTTCAGTTAAGGTAAATAAACTTAGGCCATGTTGGGGTAATTGTTGAAGTGCCATCATAACTTTGAAAGTTTATGGATAGAGTGAATGAAATGTGGACATGGGTGTAGTTGACAGTCTTAAGTCTCCGTTCAACTGTCATTTATGGTCAATGAACGTGGTATTATGTCATTATATGAATGATGTTTTTGTGAATGATTATTTTATAGTAGTTTTCAAAGTTAGCACTGCTGCTATATTAAATTGCGTAATGCAGGCGAGACTGCCAGAGGCGTTCCACTTGTTTACTTTTGGAGTCCAATTTCCTTTGTTTACATTTGCTGCAAAAGGACTACCTTGGCGGCAAATAAAAATGTGATAAGCAGATTCCTCATGAAAAATTACCCCTTTTCACCGTCTACTTTAAATATTCACCATCTACTTTTGTTTTGATAAGGATTTTTGTTGTCAATCACACACAAAACAAATGGGCTTCTGACCTCAGTGAGACAAAATTTTTGGTGGAAAAAATCATGCTTTTGTTGGTGTTGTTTCTTTTGTCCTTTTGCAAAGCAAGTCTCCAATGTGGGAGATTGTCTCCCCTATTGGAGAGAGTCTCCCATATTGGTCGTGCACCTCTACTGAGCACTGCGGGCTTCGTTCAATCAAGGTATGTAGAATTTTCTATTTTTTTGTTTAATTTGTCATCGCATTGAATGTTTTCCAAACAGTATTTTAGTCAGCAAAAATAATATAAAAAGTACGGTTTTTGTGTCACCTGCGAAGCAGAGTGAGACTATAGGCGCCGCTTTTCCGACGGCGGCGGCGTCAACACCAAATCTTAACCGAAGGTTAAGTTTTTGAAATGACAGCATAACTTAGAAAGTATATGGACCTAGTTCATGAAACTTGGCCATATAGGTTAATCAAGTATTACTGAACATCCTGCTTTAGTTTCAGGTCACATGACCAAGGTCAAAGGTCATTTAGGGTCAATGAACTTAGACCATGTTGGGGGAATCAACATCAAAATCTTAACCTAAGGTTAAGTTTTTGAAATGTCATCATAACTTAGAAAATATATGGACCTAGTTCATGAAACTTGGACATAAGGTTAATCAAGTATCACTGAACATCCTGTGCAAGTTTGAGGTCACATGATTAAAGGTCAAAGGTCATTTAGGGTCAATGAACTTTGGCCAAGTTGGGGGTATTTGTTGAATTACCATCATATCTGTGTAAGTGTATTGGTCTAGTTCATAAAACGTGGACATAAGAGTCATCAAGTATCACTGAACATCTCATGCGAGTTTCAGTTCACATGACGAAAGTCAAAGGTCATTTAAGGTCATTGAACTGTGGCCATTTTAGAGGTAATTATTAGATTGCTGTCATAACTTTCAAAGTCTATAGATATAGTTTATAAAATGTGGATATAGGGGTAATTAAGTATCACTGACAAGTTTAAGGTCACATGATCAAGGTCAAATATCAATGAACGTAGTAATATATCATATGAATGGTGTTTTTGTGAATAATTATTTAATAGTAGTTTTCAAAGTCAGCACTGATGCTATATTGAATCGCGTGATGCAGGTGAGACCGCCAGAGGCATTCCACTTGTTATTGCATTTATTGGTGTCTATATTTTATCAAACAATCATGGGAATTGCGCATACAATGAATCAAGAATCTACAATAAATACCGACAAGCTGAATTAAGGTTGTGAATAGTATTAGCGCCACCAACGGCCTTCCTTTTATTTCTGGAAAGAGACATGTGAAGCCACATTCCAGGCCGAGGGTAAGCGATTTTGCTCTTTTTTTTAATGTGCTTTTTATATAAAAAATATTTTTAAAAATGAAAATGGAATGCTTTTCACCAGAAAAAGCCCTGGTGAGTACTTAGCGGAATGAGTTTCGGCTAACATTATTCGCGTTATGAAGCGATGTTAAAGGACAAGTCCACCCCAACAAAAACTTGATTTGAATAAAAAGAGAAAAATTCAACAAGCATAACACTGAAAATTTCATCAAAATCGGATGTAAAATAAGGAAGTTATGACATTTTAAAGTTTCGCTTCATTTCACAAAACAGTTATATGCACATCTCGGTTGGTATGCAAATGAGGGAACTGATGACATCACTCACTCACTATTTCTTTTGTATTTTATTATATGAAATATGAAATATTTTGATTTTCTCGTCATTGTCATTTGAAATGAAGTTTCATTCCGTCCTGAACACGTGGAATTCCATTATTTTAACATTTTGTGCTTCAGGCAAGGAGGTCCTAATCATCAAATTCGTAAAAATTGAAATATTGTATAATTAAAACAATAAAAAACAAAAGAAATAGTGAGTGAGTGACATCATCGACTCTCTCATTTGGATGTAACTGGCTCGTTCATATAACTATTTTGTTAAAAATAAGCGAAACTTTGAAATGTCATAACTTTCTTATTTTACATCCGATTTTGATGAAATTTTCAGCATTGTACTTGTCTGATTTTGCTCTATTGATACAAATCAACATTTTTCTGAGGTGGACTTGACCTTTAAACGAAAACTCTAAAATCCATTGCGTAAACACGTTCGTAGTGCGAGGTTAGTATAGCATACTAACCTCGCAATACGTGTGAGTGGGCTAGAACTATCAATCTCTGCAGTAAAGTCTTTTTGCCATCTAATCTATTTTTTGCCTTCAATTTTATTTTGAAGGTTTAATAAGGACAGCTATAGACGGGGTGATTATTTTGAGACAACCGATTCAAAGATGGAGGAGGATTTTCCAAGAGGTGCCGTATCCAGACGCACCACAAGATCAGCAGATGACAAAAAGAAAAGTTTTGTTCAACTTAGTTCCAAACGTAGCCTGGAAGATGTCTTGTTTAAGGTAATTTTATGTTCGTGGTAGAACTAGGTTCGGCCTGAGTCATCACATTTATTTTGTGTAATGTTTAAATGCTATTGATAAATGAGCTGTACGGGTTAACCGTTAAACGAGGGGGGGGGGGGTAAAAAAAAAACCTTCCCCAAAAGTTCATGAAATTTCACATTCCACATCTTTACATCCATGAAATGCCTATCTATTTATCCATATTTTCTTGTTATTGATGTGATTTAATTAGAATTTATGCCTATCTATTTTTCCATATTTTCTTGTAATTGTTTTGATTTAATTAGAATTTAGAAACTATCAAGAAGATGAAGAACATTCCCTTCTTTCTAGACTGAAAGATTGTCTTCAGTTAATAACACACTCTGTTAAGGCCTGGTCCCACTGGCCGACGGACACAACACGTAATCATAACAGATACAGTGTACAAGCAAAATTTTGGGGTGGGGTTCCCATCTGTTTTCATCCGCTCCAGACAATAGACGAAATAGGCAAGATTCTTTTCCGTTTTACATCCTCTCTGCATCCGTAAGTGCAGTGGGACCAAGCCTTTGCCTTCATGAAAATCTACATGTGGCTTGCTGGAGTGACCTCGCACTCACAGGGGTCGCCTTCACCCACTCCCTCCACTTCATGCTGTTTGGTACATCCTCCTCCCTCAACCCAATCCTCCTATTACCTCTACAATTTTCTTCTTCCATGTCTTCTTTGCTTGCCCCCCTTTCCCTCTGACCAGCCACCTCGAACTCAAACGCCCTTCTCAAAACACGATCGATATCTCTCCTCAACACATTCCCATTCTTACACACTCTGTTTGCCCTTCGCCATCTGATCAATCTTTCTTTTCCAATATATTTAGCAAATTTGTCATCTCGAAGCCAACAAATCATTTCAGTCATCGAAAGTTTTAATACTTAATTGATTCTACAAGAAATAATAACTATCTCTTCTTGTTAAATAATGTAAATCCTTTTTCCCTAGGACTCTGAGCAAGCGACCCCCAGTAAAGGGAAGAAAAAGAGAAAGACAAAGAAGAGTGAAGGTGGAGTGACAGAAGAACAAACCTTGGAAGAAAAGTTTGAAGGAGAAACAGAAAGGGATGGTGTCGTTCCTAAACCACTCACAGCAAAGGTCAGTAGACAACAAGAGGTGCAGAGGTGTTTTGCTAAGTGGATAAGTCTCTGGACTTTGAAGTGCAAGGTTCGGGGCTCAAATCCAACCGCGGCTTTCCGTCTTTTGGAAAGGGGTTAATATAAATAAACCCCTTTAGTAGTAAATGGGTAGGAAGGAATTCTTTGAATGCTTAAGATCAGGGTAGCCGTGCTAAAGCTGGGTCATACATGTAGTACGTAGCACTTAGAAACATTGCATTAAGTGCTATATAAATGCTGCATATACAACAACAGGTTATGGGACATTCCACAATTTTAATGAAATCCATATCATATTCACCAAACCTAGCACAGAGGTACCTTGTTCGGTAGGCCAAATAAGCAAAATGTATTTGGATCATTTGCTTACCTTTTCTCTGTACTTTGAAGTTAGCCGAATTGAATGTTGGGTAGTATAATGCAATTGAGAGAGTTTGGCATTTGTTATACCTTATGGGGTCACACAGTTGAGTTGAAATCCATAATACTCCAAATTACTTTCGTCATCATCAATTTCCAGGTTCCAAGTTCAGAAGTGAATGCCATTTATGGAGAAAGCATTTACATTACAGCCCATGCATTCCTCCTCCAGTAAGCAGCGTTTTTGTATGAACAAAATTATTCAAAAAATTGCACAATCAAGCAACTTATCTAAATTTTGAAAGCTTGTCCAGCATTGTGTAAGCCTTATTTAGCGACTGGCTGGACTAGGGAGTGGAGGATTGCGTGCGGGAATGGCTGACCGAATGCGAAGACCATGGTAAAAACACTTTAAAGGTCAAGTCCATCCCAGAAAAATGTTGATTTGAATAAAATCAAACAAACAAAACACTTAAACTTTCATCAAAATCAGATGCAAAATAAGAAAGTTATAACATTTAATATGCAAATGAGAGAGTCGATGATATCCCTCACTATTTCTTTTTGTCTTTTATTTGAATTCTACAATATTTCAATTTTTACCGATGCGACAATAAGGACCAACTTGACTGAACCATGAAATGTTAAAACAATGATAATACTACATGTTCAGAGATCACACAGGACAATGAGGAGAAAATTAGAATATTTCATATTACATATAATAAAATACAAATGAAAAAGTGAGGGGGTGACGTCATCAGTCACCTCATCTGCATGCCGACCAGGATGTGCATATAACTATTTTGTAAAAATTAAGCTTTACTTCAAAATATGATAACTTTCTTATTTTACATCTGATTTTGAGGAAACTTGCAATGTTATGCTTGTTTGATTTTTCTCTTTTTATTTAAATCAATTTTTCGTTGGGGTGCCCTTGTCCTTTTAATATGTACAATTATTGTCTTTGTAAATAACTAGATTATTATTATTTATGTTTTTCCCTCTCTACAGACACTGATGGAAGGCATGCTGGTGCTAGCGGTCATACAGGAGATACATGAATATGAAATTGTTCTTAGTCTTCCAAACGGGCTGACCGCGTTTGTTCAGATCACAGACATTTCATCCTACTTCACGCAGCAGCTTCAAGACCTGAATGAATCAACCAATGCTGATGATCAGGTATTAGGCAGATTTGAGATTATTCGTTGACATTACTGACAGCATGCCATTTACTCTCTTGTGTTTGTATAGTGAAACCTGTATACAAAGACTGGCCATTGGAGATCAGCAAAGTCATCTTTTAATGACCAGGGGGTGTCTCACAAAGATTAAAGTATGACTTGGAGTCGCACTTAAATGTTAATGTGTATGTGATATGCAGTGCGCAATCTCATTGATCAATACACAGTAATGCCCGTCCTATTGGCATGATCTGACAAATGCGGTCTGCCTTTTATACCTCATGCAACTCAGCATTTAAGTGCGACTCTAAGTCATACTCAAATCTTTGTGAAACACCCCCAGGGCTCCATCTTACAAAGAGTTGCGATTAATCCTATCAACCACAACTATGGAAAGCAAGCAACATTAACATCTAACATGCATGTTTGTTCAAATATTTTCTTTAGTATGATGCATATTCATACAATGTACATTCATTGTTTTCTTGAAACTTCATTGTGCTTCTCTTTCTTTACAAAGGACATGTGCAAATTTCCTGTAGAGAAAATTATGACAAAGATGGATTTCCATATGGTTGAAGTTGATTGGACCAACAGCAACTCTTTTAGATATGGGGCTGGGAGAGTTTATTCAGCTGATCGAGTACATAAAGTTTGATGGTCCCAACATGTTGGCATGATATCAGTGGTCAAGAAAATGTGTTGCTGCCGGGTCATATCCTGTACAGAAGGCCCAGAGGACCCCAATTTTGTCGGCCATCTTTGATTTTTCATGAACATCAATTATTTTCATATTTTTGAATTTTGAGCAGACAATGGGAAAATCTTGAATAAATACGCGTTTCACATTTCCTTGACCACTGATTTCATGCCAACGTGATGGGATCATCAAACCTTACGTACCCTATCAGCTGAATAAACTCTCCCAGCCCCCGGTCTATTTGTTAGACGGGGCCCAGGTAGTCTTTATGTACAGGTTCCATTAGCATGTTTCCATGGGAATGCAATTGAAGGGAGTCCATCCTCTGTAAACTAGACAAGCTTAGTCGACTGATGATCATTCTGCACAGGTGGACGCTAAAGATTTGAATGTATTACTATATGTTTATATGTTATTCAATCACCAACCCATTTGAATAATTGTATTCAGCATTTCTATAAAGTTCAAATTCCTCACCCAGTATGTATTTAATTCTATTGTGATTTGAGTTGGAGTCTTTGGGCACATGCAGCATCGAGTACGCCATTTTCATAAGTTTGTGAATCAACTGCAGTATCAGGCTTGATGTCTGCATCTTTTTCACATCTTGAATAACGCCTTTGCATTTCAGGAGCTTCCCAACATTCGAGACGTGTATGACGTGGGGAACCTGGTCCCTTGTAAGATCAAGTCGCTAGGTGCATCCAAGGATGGCCATCGTCGTATCCAGGCCTCGCTTGATTACGAAGAAATCAACTCAGAACTCAGCATCTCTCTCATCAAAGTGGGCATGGTGAGTACAAACATAAATTATGAATAATAAAAATGATAAATTGGTATTTATATAGTGCATAATCAATTAAGATTGCTCTATGCGCTTTATACAAATTGCTCTCCAATATTAAAATTACACTAGAACAAAAATAAGTATGTTTTCAAATGTCTTTTAAATGATTCAACAGAAGTACATGATCGAAGGTGAATTGGTAAGCTATTCCATAATTTGGGACCGTTCAGCATAACAGTAAAGACAATAACTGCATCCTCAACCTAGATTAAAGGCTAGGGCAAGCCAGGATCTGATGACTGGTGTAATATATACAGTCAAACATGTCTATTAAGGCCACTCAAAGGAAACAGAAAAAGTGGCCACTGAAGACAGATTGCCCTTATAGACAGGTTGTAGAACGTCCATTTCTTGTGAATGGGAGACAATTTTGGTAGTCACTTAAGTCTGGTTTTCACTGTTAAAAAGTGGTTGCTAAAACTGGTTTGGCTGTATATCAGTGCACTTTCGATGCATTAAGCGCTACATAAAAGCGGAATATTATTATGATTTATTAAAAAAAAAAAAACTGTATTGAAGTGTGAGTTGTTTGGGAGCGAGCTGGCTCGGTCAGTTAAGCATCTGCCTGTTGAACCAAAGATAGTGAGCTGGAGTCCATTCTACGCAGATGACTGGAGCATGCAACGTGCGTTACTGTACATTTCCTGTTTCGACATGGGCTATTTTACAGTGCATCCATCCATTATGGTAGCATGATACACGCAGGCCCTTTGTTGAGGAGAGTCACCACCTTTGCACATTGCCTTTGCATATATACGAGTAGGCAGACCTGCCAACCAGTACGTTTTAGCCTTATTTAGTACGTTTTTGCAACCAAAATACGGCAGTACGTTTTTTCTTTAAAAAATAAAATAAAAATAATTTTCTTATTTTTCATTTTTTACAAAATCGTAATTTATTGAGAAAAATCATCTCTATATGTCTCTATTTCATAAAACGTACACAAATATGGTTATTAGATCAATGTAATTTCAGGTAACTTGTTTTTTTTTTTCAATCATATTGTAAAAGCCAGGGTGAGATATACACAAGTTTCAATGTTTTTTTTTTTCATATGCAAGAGCAGTGCGCATTTTAGCTTGCATGCAGCTTGAGCGCCGTGATGGGCGAGTGCGCCAAGCATTTTATTATGAAATACACTTTTTTGGGGAAAAAATACAAAATATTTATCTCACACGGTAAAAATACTGATTTTTTTGTCAAAATACTGATTTTGGGGATAAGAATACTGAAAATGCAAAATACAACTTGGCAGCTCTGAGTAGGGGAAAATATGGAGTAGCCGTCCACTTTTGTCTTATTTGCAAGACTGCTTATCATCATCAAAATCTGATTTGGTGAAGAATTTTTTGATGAACAAATATCCCATTAATGTAATGAATCTTTTGATGATTTTACCCTTTCAGACCCTTCATGGCTGCATCTCCAGTATCGAAGATCACGGCTACACCATCAACCTCGGCATCAAGGGCACCAATGCTTTCCTGGCCAAGGACGATGCGGCCAGGGGCGCCAAAGGCAGGACGGGTGAGGCCATGAAGGCCGGGAAGCTTGTGACGTGCCTGGTCAAGGCGGTCAAGTCCAATGGAAGGTCCATCATTCTGACATTTGACCAGGAGAGGTTAAAGTCCTCTAAAGCTACCAAGACCACGCATACCACGTTTTCTTCTCTGATACCAGGGACGAGACTGGATGTCATGGTTACCAAGGTGATTATGATTGGGTGATGGGAATCTATTCTACATGTGACTCTGCCTAAGTCAAGTCTCTTGGGACCTCAGAAATTTGTTTGAATCAGAAGAAATTTGACTGAGAAGATGTTATTAACACTTCTTTTGCATATTCTTGGTCCTGTCTTACAAAGAGTGACGATTGATCCGATCAACCTCAAGTATACGGAAATCCGTCAATGTCATAATTTTTTTCTTCAGGAAATTTGCACAATGTCCTTTATAAACAAAGAGAAGAACACTGAATTTTCAAGAAAAGAAAAGAATATATGAATATACATCATATCTAGCAAATATTCTAAACAAACGTGTATTTTAGATGTTGAAGTTGTGGGCTTTACATAGTTGTGGTTCATTGGATCAATCGCAATTCTTTGTAAGACAGTACCTTGGGGCCCGTAACACAAGGCTTGGCGATGAACAGCAAATATGAAAGAACACTTCTCATTGGTTCCTAGCCGACATTTTGAACCAAATGCGCATGACACATTTATCTTGATTGGTCTATTGATTTAGCGATTGATTGTGTTACGGACCCTTGGTCTGAAACATGCCTCGAATTAGTCAGTCATTTGACTTATGGAAGGTTGACTCATCTATGGGTATCTGCAAATATAATAATAATAATAATAATAATAATTAGACTTATATCGCGCCAAATCCACTCTGTAGAGTGCTCAAGGCGCTTTTTAGGAAATTATAAAAGAAATAATAGACCGAATAAGTTGTGTCATCATTTACTTTGGGACATTTTTCTTATGAAACAAATGTTGCAAAGAAAAATTAAATTATTAAAGATATTGGAAGAGGTATGATCTTTTTAAGCCCATGTGAAAGCATATTCTCAGCGTTGTAGAAAGGGCATTACAAGGAAATTGTGTTCATTTTAAATTAATCTTAAGTTCCAAAATCATGGGAATACTCCCCAGGGAGTGGAGGATGTGCATATATTGTGTGCGGGAATGACTGATTGAATCCGAGTATTGAATCTGAGTAGAAAAATGCTATTATTAATCTAAGACTAAACTTCATTTTTCTTTGAAATCCTAGGTTCTTCCAAACTCTATGATCACAGACATCTTTGGTCTCTACAAGGGCTGTGTAGATCCTATACATCTCAAGGACACTGCTGACGAACTCACCAAGTATGAAATCGGCCAGAAGGTATGTTTACTCTCAAAGTTCTACAAGAAGTTTCATCACACATTACTTTCAGCAATATGAACGGTACTTTAGTCAATGCGAAGAGAATGAACTTTCAATTTTTTTTTATTTCTTGTTAGATAAGAAGAAGGATCATTACCATCTGTCATCTGGCAAGTCAGATCTGTAAATTCTATGATTTTAATTTGCTAATGGTCAAAGTTGTCTTTTAAACTGATAAAGCAGTCTTTGTCAGAAAAAACATCCAACGAGTCCTCAAATGCGTCTGGGTGTTGGGTTTAGTTTACAATCAAAATGGTTGAAATTTTGATGTCTTTTTGCAGACCCTTTCTAATCAGTTGAAATCAGTTGATTCAATCAAATGTATCAGACAAATAAAACATTGAAAATATGATCGAAATCGGAAAAGGTATAACAAACTTATGGCATTTTAAAGATTTGCATTATTCCGATGAAACAGTTCTAGGCATGTCTTCTTGAATATTCAATGAGCCAATTGATGATGTCATATCCCCAAAGAACCAAAACAAAAAATGCAATGACAAGTGATCTAGTGCATTACATATTCATTGCTGCAACTTATTTCATTTCATTATAAGGGAGGCATATCATTCACACTTGTATGAAAAAATGAAACAAGTATAATTTCATGAAATAACATAAGAAAAAGGAAAGTGGGGATGTGATATCATCAGCCCACCTAAAGAATATTCATGACAACGTGCATATAACTGTTTTCACAATATATTGCTGACATTTAAAATTTAATAACTTTGCCATTTGTTATCCAATTTTGATGAAATTCTCAGCATTTTGCTCTGTGAATTTTACTCTTTTTATTTCGATATAAATATTTTCAGCCCGGAGTACCCCTTTATGACTAGTTCTATTGAACAGTTATGGCTTTGAGATGAGGATGGTTCTTCAGATAACAAGAATCCATGTCACTATCTTATAAAGATACGATACACACATCACAATTCTGCTTGGGCATTAGAATAATAAGCCAGTTTGGAGTTCCATTCTGTGCATGATCAGGAGGAGGCCATTTGTCCAAAAGTGACATGGACATTTAATATTTAATGAGCTAAGCACCAACTTGATGTATTGATTGTTCATATATTCTTTTGAATTGTGTTTTTCGTTATATCCTCAAAAGACATCAATGCGTCCTCTAGCGAGTGGTATTTCACAGCTGGCCAAGTACATTGTTATAGCAGCATGTAAATGCGTTCAAAGAAGAAATGCAACAAATCAGTTGAAATCAGTCGATATAATCAAATGTATATCAAAATGAAATAAGAAGTTTCATGTAATGTTCAAGAACATTTTACAAGTACCTTCATGGAGTGTAAATCCGTGTGCTATTCTAGTGACCTGTTCTTTACAATTTCTGCACCCTGCTATGTAAGGCATGCTTACATAATATCTTGCTTTGAAATTTGCTTTTTATAATGAAAGAAATGAAAGGTCATTTGACCAAAATTGCCCATGAAGTAACTACGAACTGGTCTATTTTCCACACTTGTTACCTTTCAAACAGTTGTAATGAGTGAGAACTGTTCCAAGATACTTTGTGTCTGTGATTCTAACTAAATGCCCTTAATGATGTATACTAATTGTATACAATTAGATTTCAATGCTCTCTGCCTCTCCCTATGATTTCTTAGGTCACGGCCGTTATTCTGTACAACTGTCCAACCACCAAGTCCATCGGACTCGGCCTGAACCCAATTCATCAGAAGTTGTCCTTCGACCTTACCACCGACTTCATCCGTGACCTTTCACCCGGTGACATCATTGAAGATGCCTTGGTGGTCCGAGTCCAAGAGAAGGAGAATCTTATTGTGCAGCTGAATAAAAAAATGAGAGGCATAGTTTATGTAAGTAGGAGTGGATGAACCCTTGTACATAAAAACCAGAGTAGAAAATTATTTTTATTTTTCAGGGGATTTTTATACCTCCTATTTGGCCAACTGCTGAATTTTAGGGGCTATTTCTTTATTTTAAGGGCTCGACATTAGCAGTGGCCTGGGCAACCTACATTGAGAGTTGAGCCACCGGAATTCGGTAAAAGTCCACACTTGGTGGCCCAGACAGGCTGCCAAGTTTTGATAAATTGTAATGTTTTCTATTGTTTTAGGGCCACCAAATTTGCTGTGTGGGCCACCAAAAATATGAAATTGATGATTTTGGTGGTCCGATCGGGCCATCAAGAAAAAAAAGTTAAGTGTGGAGCCTTGGCTGCTGAGTTTCCAAATTTTCTTGGATATTGTTAGTAGCAGATTGCGGGCGGCTGTTAAAAAAGGTGATTGCCCCTATAGGCTATATTTATATATCATATCATAACCCACAATTGTGTATTCAATGAAATTTTAATGTCACAATATTTTGGTGTTACTACCATATTTTGTAGTCTTAGGGGGTGTTACAATGAAATATTTGTGATCCATTGCGAATTTCTGATTCCAGTTTATAATTGATATATATCAATTATAACCAGAGCAAATTGCTTATTACTGCTTCTTGCAAATGGCCGACCAGCAATCAAATCGCAAATCTGCAGTTATGATTGAGTTTTGACCCAAAATTGACTAGCAATTGATTGTAAGATTCTTGCAATACCCCATAATTGTAGATTGTTGGAGAGAATTCTTATAAGCTTGAAGTAACCACCAATGTATACTACCAAAGATACTACAGGGGGAAGATCGAACAGTACATAGACCGTGTAATGAAACGCTCGGAAAGAGCGCCCTACAGCATTGAGTAAGCAACGACTCATTTTTACCTTTGCTCATCGCGAGATGGTTGTGTACAAAACATGAGAGAAATGGTGAAGGGTTGAAGGAATAGACGACTTTTACATCTTAAATTTTTTTTCATTAAATTTTTTTTTTTCTTAAATTAAAGATGAATATATTTCAGAGGTTTCTGGGTAATAAAAGGTGGAATTATTCCCATGCACCACCCTTGAGCCCTCTCCAAAGTCCCCTCTCTCATTTTCCCCATATGTTTTATACTCGGCTGCGTGCCTATGTGCGATGGTTTACTTACTCAACGCTAGTGGGTGTCCTTCCCCTGAGCGTTTATCAAGCGTTTGGGAGCGTTTCAAAAAACCGTCGAAGTGTCCGATCTTCCCCTTGTAGTATCTTTGATACTATTTAGCATAATTCCTCTTTTATCAGAGAATTTTGTTAAAACCATGTATAATTGATCTATCCTATTTTTAGCATTCCCATGGCAGTGATGACAAACAGAAGAGGCACAGTCCGGCGAGCATTGGGGAGAAGGTCAGGTGTCGTATCTTGAACTTCAACCTCTTTGATCGGCTGGCCATTGTGTCTTTGAGGCAGTCCATCTTAGATAAGCCATTCCTTGGGATCAACGATGTCAAGCCAGGCATGCTGGTCACGGTAGGTAACATGTTTTCCTTATTTAATTTGGACACTGGTCATTATTAATGTAAAAGAGGAAATTTTTGCGGTGTGGAAATTTTCGCGGCAAGATCGGCGAGCGCGAATTGAAAAACACGCGAATTTATGAGCATCTATTTTAATGCAAGTTTTGAACCGCGGTTCAGTTGCATGTATCATTTTGGCAAAGCGACTTCATAATTTGACCTATAGAAGGCTCCAAAATCATATGCATCGCGAGAATTGTTCCATTGTGAACATTTTTTCAACGGTCGCGGATCGGTATTTAGATTATGAATTTGCTTGAAATATAAGTTGCTTTTGCTGTTTGATTGGTGAGTGTTTAGATCTGTTTAGTTTTAAGAAGACGTCTTGTCGATCGTCCAGGTTTGTTGATTGATCCCATGCGCTTTGAATAGCTGTATTCTCCCCCGGTCCTTACCCGGTGCTCGGCCGTCCATACCAGGCCAGCACCGCCCCCTTTTTGCCTTCCCTGATGTCCGCTCCGCAAAGGAAAGTTGTGCTAAATATCACAAAAGCTCATGATTGGATCAAAACAATGCTGAATTACGCCGCCTTGAGAGCTAGAATTATGATCAGAAAATACAATTTTGTTGCTGAAATGTTAATTAAAACCATTCACAGATGGGGAAGAAGGAAGTTACTTAGTGATTATGGAGCGTGCAGCACGTATTCAAGAACCCGCGAATATGTTTTGAAGCCACCCAGCGCGAAAAATTAATACCGCGAAAATAACAGTGTTTACAGTACTTGTAAGCTGATGGTTTCTTGGCTCTCATCGTTACTGCTTTCACAAACTGTCGTAAGAGACAAGCAGATAGATTTCAAAATGAACATGCTATAAGTTTTTCCTTGTAGCGACATGTATTTAGGAGAGCAATATGTACTCAATTTTATTCCGTTTTTAACACCATGTAGTACAATGTGTAATGAATCACGTGAGGCCTTTATAGATTCTAAATGTTTTGGAGATTATAGGCATTCTGGTCCAGTTTTTCAGTATATTGAAAGTATTTTCATTTCAAATGTTTTAATGCATTTGGGCTTTTTGGGACATTATTAACAATGTCTATTGTATTTTCAATGCTAGAAATATATGATAAAGAAAAATTATCAAGTGAATTGTACTGCAAAATTTGAATCATCAAACAGTTTCTGTATTTTGATGTTCAGTACTATTTTTTGAAAGACACAATTCATCAATATGGCAAATATCCTTGGCACAAGCGCATAAAGACAGGCTCAATTGAAATAAATCCCAGAAATTAAATATCCAAGCAGAGGAGAGATTTTCAAACTGACCTCAAAGCGGGGGAGTTGCAGTTCTCGCACAAGATCCTTGGAAATGACTGCTGATCGTTCTAAATTTCAATGAATTTGTTTTACTTCTATTTCATCCAGTCAGTCAGTGTGGGTGCATATTGGTCGAGTGGTTCAGACTCTTGCCCATAATACAGAGGGTCGTGGGATCAAATCATAGCCATGGCGTGTTTTCCTTCAGCAAGAAATTTATCCACACTGTGCTGCACTCGACCCAGTTGAGATGAATGGGTACCCAGTAGGAGTAATTCCTTGCATGCACTGAGCGCCAGTGATGGTAGCTCGAGCTAAACCCGGGGTAATATAGCAGCGCTTTGTATCCTCTGTCAAAAAGAGCTTCATAATTCCAGCTATTAGTATTATTAAAGTTATCACTGCATTTATGCATTGTCCACTTTCCTTTGCTAAACCACATTATCTGCACACTCTCTCATAACCTACCTACAAACTGATGTTACTGATTTGTTCTGCTTTGCAGGGAGTGATTGAGTCGGTGATGCCGAGAGGTGTAGCTGTTAAGATTCAGGATCGGATCCATGGCTTTGTTCCAAGAACCCATCTGGCTGATATTCCTGTTCAGAAACCACAAGAAAGGTTCACTGTTGGGTCAGAAATAGAATTAAGGGTAAGTAATCCTCATTTTTCCCAAGTATATTTATTAGTATTATATACTAGAAGTTGAATAGGAGGTATAGATTATTCTACATGGTATTCTCCAAGTTAGTTTGATGATAAGTATCCTGAGTATTTTTGGTTGAGAGTCTGAGTGTATACTGCAGATAATCCTCAAACATTATTTTTTCATCATCAGTGTCACTACCATCATTTTCTGCATCACCGTTGTCATCTTCATCATCATCATCATCACCATCACCACTATCATAATTTTCACCATCATCACAACCAGCTTCTTCATCGTCGCTCTCCTCATCATACCATGAAGTTGTTGCTGCATCTTCAACATCAACATTACCACCAACATCATTGTCATTCTCCATCCTACTCCTCATCGTCATTTTCCTCTTCATCATTGTACCATGCAGTTGTTTCTGCATCTTCACCATCACCAATACCACCAGCATCATCATCGTCATCCTCCTCCTCCTCTTCATCATACCATGCACTTGTTTCTGAGAACCCCTGATCAATACTAATTCCAACCCTTTCATCCCCAGGTGCTCCTTGTTGAACCCTCCAAGAGGCGCGTCCTCCTCACTCACAAGAAGACCATGGTGAAATCCAGTCTGCCGATCCTTGCCTCTTACTCACAGCCCAAGGTGGGCATGTGGGTGCACGGCTGCGTCGTGGCTGTCAAGGACTTTGGCTGCATCGTGTCCTTCTACAATGATGTCAAAGGTGAGAGATTGGTGGAGTGGATTCTAAAGCCCAGCGCACACTGCGATATGATGCAATGCGATTTTTCAATAAATCGCATTTTGCATTAAAATGTGAAAGTTCCAATAAGTGAAAATTATTTCATATGAAGTTTGGCGTAATGTTAGGAATAATGAAATCATAATTTTGCTTTGCGGCAAGCCCTGTGGGCTGTGGTCAGAGTAAAGTACAAATCGGCTTCAAGGCGCTGCCGATGATGATGTCATTACGCTTTGGATATTAGTTTGCTTTTATTCCTACAGGGAGGCCAGAACTAGACCCAAATTTCCATAGTCCTACCACTATTCTGAACTCTGATCGCTAAGATTTTATCGGTAGGAATGTCCATGTCAAATGTTATTACAATTTCTTTGAAAATCGG
This sequence comes from Lytechinus pictus, assembly GCF_037042905.1. NCBI lineage: Eukaryota > Metazoa > Echinodermata > Echinoidea > Temnopleuroida > Toxopneustidae > Lytechinus > Lytechinus pictus. Next base: position 27,652,837 of record NC_087256.1, on the reverse strand, counting down.
ATCGAAACAAATCGCATAGTGTGCTCCGGGCTTAAGCAAATGATCGGTTGTGAGCATGCACAGGGGAGTGTTTCATGAAACATGGTCAGTAATGTTCACACACAAGTTTGCTCAGAGCCAATCAGATGCAAGGGTTTGGTAGCTTTGAACAATAGTCGGTGTGACTCTCTGATTATTTGTTTCCTGAAATGCTCCTCAGGGCCCATCTTAAAACCAGTTGGGATATATTCAAAATCAAACTTCATATGTCAAATTCAAAATTCCTATTTTACTGCACAAATACCATAATAAGAATGGTATCTTTACCCGGGGTAGCCACTTCATTTCTGAAAACTGTTCTCCCAGCAGGCCCTACTATGACCCCGGCTTTAGCTCGGCTACCTATAGACGCTCAAGGATTCAAGGAATTTCTTCCTACCGGGTACCCATTCACCTCGCCTTGGTTGAGTGCTGCACAGTGTGGGAAAATTTCTTTCTGAAGGAAAACATGCCATGGCTAGGAATCAAACCCACATCTCTCAGATTGAAAGACGAGAGTCATAACCACTAGATGACGACACCCCTATATCCCTATATCCATTTCATAAACGTGAATATTGAATGCAGAGGGTGACCTAAGTTACTTACAAAATGACTATTCACAAAATTTACGTCGAAATATAATGAATTGATGATAAAAAATGCAAAGATAGAACAAAGGATTATATGTTCATCTTTTGTCCTGATAGGCATCATCCCCAGGGCAGAGTTAGGGATAGACGACAGCGCCTCTCCTGCAGATAACTTCTACGTTGGTCAAGTTCTCAAGTGCCAGGTCGTCAGGACGCACAACCCTGAGAGCAAGAAGCTGTCTCTATCCCTCAGGAAAGATAGTAGGAGAGAGCAGGAATCTTTCGAGCCTGGCAAGGTAGGATCCTGCTTCCATTTTGTCTTGATTTGTTTGCTGTGTGTGTGTGGTGATCAGTGTTGCAGAGCTGCCAACCGTAAGGAAAACTTAGTCTATGTTAGAATATAAAGGACCATGGAAGTTCAAAAGGGCATCTTAAATAAAATGCCGCAAAGAGGAAAGAAAGGGGGGGGGCTAGAGCTACTTTCATATTGATACATAAAATGATACATGCAAACACGTATGCAAACGGTGGAATGACTAGAATCTAGTATAGTTTTAGAAGTAGACTGCATTGTAGCTTGTAAAGCAAAGTATTTGTACATTTTTTTCTGTTCAGATTCCTCTAGAATAATGAAATTGTAAAGATAGGGTCAATTGCAAAGGGAAAATATTTTACGGATGTAGAGAATAATAATTTACTCTTCCAAATGTTGGCAGCTCTGGGGTGTATTTCATAAAAAGTTTAGCAATTAAGCTCTGTTATGATGGCAACTACCATGGTAACATGGCTCAACAGCCAATTAAAATCAAGGTTTCCATGTTATTTGTCATAATGGCAAAGTTACAATTGTTGACAACTCTTTATGAAGCAGGCCCCTGGTGTAGTGTATTGAGCCTTAGGGACAGTGATTTTCCGTTTCAAAAAATTGCCTTTTCCGTTTCAGAAAATCTCAAATTCCGTTTCAGCATGTCAGAAAACGGAAATTCCGTTTCCCCATAGACTTTGTACACACGGAAAAGTGACAATTCCGTTTACACATTTACATGCACACTCGCACTGGTCAAAATTTGTATCTGCTACTGTACCAACAACACAATAAAATCCGTTCTAATCGGATCTATGCGGGTGAATAAAATATTTTAACACACCCATTTTGCATGCATACATCCTCACCTTTCATATTATTAGCATTATTTCAAGGTGAAATGATATTTCATCGATAATTTTGGGGTTTTTTGGACATCTTTATCATCAGTCAACGTCTTTTCCCAATCCGCCATCTTGGATTTTAAGACCATGATATCGTGCTGTTACATCTTCAAACGTAGAGGGCAGCAACACACAACTGTGTACATGTAGTTGAACGACACATGTGTGCATGTGAAGCCCAACCCGGCCGGCCGGGTACGGGTACGGTGCGGGGTACAATCGAGTGTGCTGATGTCGAGTGCAGTCACGATGTGTGAATTGTCATGATAGTAGCGAAGTGAGATCGTGTTTTCTGGGTTTTTTGGGCCATTTAATATTCTCATTTTGTTGTGATTTTGGAGTAATTTCTGTTGCTATTCTGTGTATTTTGAGGGAAAATACGTTTTCCGTGATTTTCTGTTTGAAATGCCATTTTCCGTTTCAAAAGGCCCTTTCCGTATATTCCGTCCGTTTTCCGCGATCGCGGAAAATCACTGTCCCTAGAGCCTGTATTCATGAAATCAGCAAAGATTAGAAAGGCTGTTCAGGGCCCCGTCTTACAAAGAGTTACGACTGATCCAATCAATCATAACTCTATGGAAAGCCATTGGTGTCATAATTTTTTCTACAGGAAATTTGCAAAATGTCCTTTGTAAACAAAGGGGAAAACTCCAAATTGTCAAGAAAACAATGAATTTATGAATATACATTATATCTAGAAGATATTTTGAACAAACATGCATTTATAAGATGCTGACGTTGCTGGCTTTCCATAGTTAGGACTGATCGGATCAATTGTAAATCTTTGTAAGACATGGCCCAGGTTTTCCAATTTGGTGAAATGATTTATTTGCTTTGTCATTCCTGTTATGAACTTTTTGAACAAAGAGCAACAAAAAACAGAATCAACGTACTTATTAAATACCTTCATCTTCAAAGTTTAGGCCTCTTTGCAAAAATACTTCATCCTTAAAAGTTGCAATATTTTTCTTTTCTCCAAATTGCATTTTGACAGTAATGTCCAACTAGCTGTATACTGGTTGAAGTGTGACACAGCCAATTCCCTTTTCAAAAGCTGAAATACGATAGAATAAAATTCTTTAAATACACAAATGTAATAGGGACATAAAATTTTACATGAATTTACGTTTGACAGATTTCAAGAATACAGGCTAGAATACGCTATTTGTCTCGTCTGTGTATGTGATTGAAGGATGCTTCAAAGATCACTTGCCTTCAAAGTAATTCAGCAAACCAATAAAAAATCTATCAATGCAGTCTTTCCTATTCTTCATGCTGATATATTCCATTGAAAACTTTGATTTTCCCATTATTTATGATTTTCGTTAGTTTTTAAAATAAAATTTATTTTGTATTTATTAATTAGTTTATTTTTCATGTTATTATTATTTATTTATTTAGGGCTAATTAACAGGAAATCGAAGTAGTAAAAAGTCTTCTTTTTTTTTGGGGGGGGGATTCTCTGTACTTGCTCACTATTTCAACTAAATATTGAAATATCTTCAGAAGCATAGGACTACAGTTCCCTGCCACAAGGTCCATGGCGACCAAAAGAGAAAAGTAACAGCTTCACACATGAAAGGTTGAAAATAAACAGTACAGTCCTTAATACTATACCCTGCTATTAAAGTAAGGATAATCAATTAATATAAGACAACAAAGGTTCTATTAATTTAATTTATTACAGATTCTTGCAATTTAAAAATATGTTATCTCCAATTACAAAGTTAAAAAAAAAAGATGAATGAATTTCCCTTCTTTCTTTGAATTATTTGATCAAGATATATTCAAGCTGTTCTTGGTGTTTTATCTACTGGATTGTCTAATAATTTCAATTAAAATTAATCTGGTTTCCCGAGACTTACAAAGGCAAGTGTGTCTTGATCATCCAATATTTTTTTAAGTTGCTGAAGTCTGCTTAAATTGTGTGTGTCTATTGTACATGTAGGTATGATCGGAAGTGTGTGCGTGCTTGAATGCTTTATGAAATTTGGGAGTGATTGAAATCTGCAATATTTTTGTGTTGCAAATTCTGATTTGTTGACAAAGCGAGCGACTCTGCACTGGATTGCAAATGTGTTTGATATGAACATTGCTGTTGTATTTGTGTTAGCCGAATTTCCGGTTTGTCAATCAATACTCATGTTTCAGATGTGTTGCCAACTGTCAGATTTGTTTGTGTGGTGTATGTGATAAGTGTGACAGTGCTTGAGTGATTGAATAATTTATTGATGATGTTAAAAGCATGTTTTACAGAGGATGATGTAGACTTCAAAAGGTAAGTTGTGCTTGCAGTGACCGATGATTGATGATGTCGAAGTTGGTAGTGATGATGTTGGCGAAGCAACATCGTGTAGATGTGCTTTGTTATTAATTTTAAGAAGATATGTCACAGCAATTTTCAGCATCGTCGAAATATTCTTTTCTCCGGCCCTCGCACTCTAGAAGTAACTACCACAGAGAGAAATATACAATAAATAATTTTATGCTGGACACAAGAGTTAATGAAGAAGGAGAGAGAGAGTGAGACAAACAGGCAGACTAGGAAGACAGAGAGGAGAGAGTGCATAGTTAAACTGCATTCATTTACTTCAATCTGAAGGGGAGGGGGGGGGGAGATATCTGAGTATTGTCTGATACCTTTTTGTATCATAATTCATATCCATATCTGTAAATTGATGATGAATATTGCTAATAACAGAGAGAGAGAGAGAGTGTGTGTGTTTTAGAGTGTGAATTTGATCATAGAGACTTTGTCATTGATGGCTCATTGTGTCTTCTGAGGCTACAGAGAGAGAGAGAGAGTGAGAAAGAAAGAGACGGAGAGACAGAGACGAAGACAGACTGAGACAGAAACAGAGAAAGAGAGAGATAGAGAGAGTGATTGAAAGTGAAGATGTTAACATACAATGTAGAGTGTTATAAAAGAATACTGTCATAACATAACCAAATAGAATAATTGGTTCCTGATAGACTCATCCCTATATTGACTTTCTGTAATGATAAACAACACTCATGGTTTCTATCAGAAATATATCTCCTATATTGTGTGAGTCGTTGGAAAGTTAACTTTCATTGGTAAATTGTGTGAGCTCTTTTTCAATGATTGCAAATATCAGTGTATCTTGTACACCCACCCCCCCCCCCACAAAAGAAGCAAATGACACGGGTTTGAATACCTTACATGTTTTGATATCTTTCCCTTATTAACTGCTTTTTAGAATACAAAAGCAATATTCTTAGTGTTGATATTCTGTCTGACTCACACTTTATAGGATGATATCAGATATTGGGGAGATGGCACATCATCTCAAGAAGTTCTACTAGAATGCATCATTGAGGAGATGAGGTTACTGCGGAGGACGATAGTAGAACGCTTCCCATTACCCACTCCACCACCAGCACCAACATCTGCCACTCCAGCACTCACTTGCACACCACAAGCACCAAAGCCTTCCATATCAACACAAACATATGCTCTGCCAGCACCAACATCTACCGCACAAGTACATGTACCATCTATTACCAATGAAGCAACATTATCTGCTCCACCGGTGTTTACACCTTTGCGACACGCATCAACATATCATGCTCCACCTGCAGTTACAGATTATGCACCATCAGTAATATCAGCAGCTCTAACAACGGCAAGGCCTGTTACACAAGTACCAGCATCTGCTCCACCAGTAACGGTGTCAGCTCCACCAGGAGCAGTGATGTATCCTCCGGCAGCACCAACAAATGTTCAATCAGGAAAAAGATATGCTCCACAAGGACCAACTTATACTCCAGAAGCTCGACCAAGCGCTCCAGCAGCGCTATATGCTCCACCAGCACCAGCATATGCTCCACCAGCAACCTCAAATGCTCCACCGGCACCAGCAAATGCTAGACCAGTACCAGCGAATGCTCTATCAGCATTATCAAACACTCCACCAGCACTAACACATGCTCAACCAATACCAGAGTACGCTTCACTCGCACATACTCCGGCTCAACCAGCAACAACTTATTATGCTTTACATGTACTACCATATGCTCCACAAGCACCAACAATTACACCATCAGCAGCATCATATACTCCACCAGCTCAAATGAATGCTCCAGCAACAATAACATATTCTGCACCAGCTCTCACAAATACTCCGTCAGTACCAACAGATTGTTCACCAGTACCAGCAATTGCTCCTCCACCACCACCAAATACTCAACCTGCACCAGTGCACCTTCGACCTGCACATAGTCTGGCTCAACTAGCAACAAATTCTTATGCTTCAAATTTACCAACATATGCTCCACAAGCACCAACAAATGCACTATCAGTTACACCAGAAGCTCTACCATTACCAGCAAATGCTCCACTTGTACCGGCAAATGCTCAACCAGTACCAGCAAATGCTCGACCATTAGCAGCAAATGCTCCACCAGTAGCAGCAAATGCTCCAACACCTGCAAATGCTCCACCAGTAGCAGTAAATGCTCCAACACCCGCAAATGCTCAACCAGCACCAACATATGCTCAACCAACACCAATATATGCTCAACCAACACCAGTGCACATTCCACTTGCACATAGTCTGGCTCAACTAGCAACAACTTCTCAGGCTTTAACTGTACAAACATATGCTCCACAAGCACCAACAAATACACCATCTGTACCATCAGATGCTCCACCAGCACCAGCAAATGCTCAGCCAGTAGCAGCAAATGCTCGACCAGTAGCAGCAAATGCTCCAACACCTGCAAATGCTCCACCAGTAGCAGCAAATGCTCCAACACCTGCAAATGCTCAACCAGCACCAACATATGCTCAACCAACACCAATATATGCTCAACCAACACCAGCTCACATTCCACTTGCAAATAGTCTGGCTCAACTAGCAACAACTTCTCATGCTTTAACTGTACCAACATATGCTCCACAAGCACCAACAAATACATCATCTGTACCATCAGATGCTCCACCAGCACCAGCAAATGCTCCACTTGTACCAGCTAATGCTCAGCCAGTACCGGCAAATGCTCGACCAGTAGCAGCAAATGCTCCAACACCTGCAAATGCTCAACCAGCACCAACATATGCTCAACCAACACCAATATATGCTCAACCAACACCAATATATGCTCAACCAACACCAGTGCACATTCCACTTGCACATAGTCAGGCTCAACTAGCAACAACTTCTCATGCTTTAACTGTACCAACATATGCTCCACAAGCACCAACAAATACACCATCTGTACCATCAGATGCTCTACCAGCACCAGCAAATGCTCCACTTGTACCAGCTAATGCCCTACCAGTACCAACAAATGCTCAACCGACACCAGTTCACACTCCAACTGCACAAAGTCCGGCTCAACCACCAACACCTTATGCTTCACCTGTACCAAGAGGTTCTGTGCCATCAGCACCAACAGCTCCACCAGCAGCATTGCCAGGTCAACCAATACATGCTCAACCATCCACAACACCAATTGAACTATCCAGCATGCCTGCTCCAAAGCCCACTCCCAATTCTTCTGCGTCCATTCCATCAGCACCAACACTTGTTTCGCCTGCTGATACAACTCCACTGTTGACAGATGCCGAGCTCTTACGAGTGCAAGCATCTAGTTGTTCGTTAAAAAACTTTGCTGTAAGGGTCGCGAGGGAACTTTTCACTGCGGATGAGTGTAAAATGAGTAACTGCAGTGGAAGGAACGGTAAGGCTGCCTTGGATCCGGTGCGTCTAGGGTTCATATACAAACATGTGCCAGCTCTGTGGGGAATTCCTGAGAGTGAACGTAAAGATGCATTGAAAAAATGTAGGGTTGCCATCGATGGGTATGGTAGGATATTGAAGTGCAAGAAGTTCAAGTCCACTTAAAATTGTTTTATTCTCAATAAAACTTGTAATCCGTACTTTGTGTTCACCCCCCTCCCATATCTCCCAAATCACATCAGAACATTCTTTTTGATGTTTATCTCTGAAAAAACCAAACATTTAAAGATAGGAAACAATTTTATTGCATTCCAAGGCCTATTTATTGCCTGAAAAATTAATTGCTTATGATATGAGATATGAAATGAAGCTAGTATCATCTACATGTATATACATTGTCGTGGTATTTTGACATACATGTACATGTAGTGTGCACTGCAGCCCTAACACACTGTAGATTCAATTTTGTCTGCAATATCAAATTAAGTGATTGAACCTGAAAATGATAGGATACCATAGTTGTTCCTTTCATTGATTAAAAAAGATATTTTAGAGTTGTCATAGAGCAGCAATCATAATTTTAAGTTATAGATAATGATGATGATAATGAGAGATGACTTCGAAGTCAGTTGAGTGTCAGCTGTCATGAAATGCCTATAGAGGTAAAAGAGACATCGGAGGGGGGGGGGGGGGGGGGTGGGGGCGGGGCAAACCCAACGTTCCACTAAAAAATTATTTGGCCAAGCCTGCTTGATAGCCCAGGGTAAGTGACAGGTCAGGGAAGAGTGAGATGATGAGTTTACCTTGAGGCAATTTCTAGTGCCATTACATAACCTCTGCTGTTCATCCACATGGTGTCTAAAGGGCCGTCTGCACCAGCCTGAATTTTCAAATTATCATGCTATTTCTGATCCGGCAAATTATCCCAATCTGAACAATCTCGAGATTATTTGTAATGGAGATGCAATCACTGCGATAGTTCACTGGATAAATCTCGAGATTGCAATCCCAAGTCTACTTGCAAAATAGCACAGTTATTTACAAATCATCCCGCTTATTCACAGGTGCAGATGCATTCGAGATATGACTCGGGATTACTTATTCATGGCATCAGACCATTATGCAGCGATGCCTCTCTCGAGCACGAATTGCTCTTCTTGCGCTGGTGGAGATGGGGTTTCTTGAATCTCGATATTAATCGTAAAGAGGGCCGATCGGGCTAAAATCTTGAGATTGAGCAAACTCGGGCTGGTGCAGCACCGCCCTAATTCCCCACGAAAACACAATAATCTTTCTTAAATGAGGACAGTCATCAGCCCTGAAGGCGACTATGGTTGTACTAGTGAATAATGGTGATGGTGACATTGTATGGCATACTTTAAATTGCCTTTTATTATTCATCTGAATTTTAATAAGCAAGGATACATGGCAAACATCCGCTTTGAAGTTCCATGCTACCAGGAGTGTAGGCCATAATAATGTTGAGTCATATGCTCCAAGAAATGCACAATACATAAGGAATATCCAATATTCGCCATTATGTGAGAGTGAGTGAAATTTACTTGCATTGTCGCACTGTAATGTCAAACACGATCTTGACAAAAATATTTAAGATTTGTTGTGTTTGACTAATAGTTTTTTTTCCATTTGTGCATGAACATTTTAAATCATAATGGTACTGTATATGGAATGATGTTAGGGGATGAAAGTTTCCAGTTTTTCAAGTATTATTAAAATTTACCTGTTTTGTTTGTCTTGCTTGAATAAAAATGTTTTGCTTCAGAATATTTTCTGCTTTTTTTCATGTGTATTGCTTTCAATGAAAACCCCTTTCACCATTTTTGAAAAGTTAAATTGTAATCAACTCCATTCTGACTTCACTCAGCTATAGTTATACAAGTTTGCAGAAATAGGGAAATTTATTAGATACTGCGTGCATAATATTATGTGGCATGCTTATGGTAATTTGAAAAGGTGCTGTCATTTGTGTAGTATGTCTGCATAAGGGAGCTATCTTTCTTGTATCACTTCATCTTTCATTATGGTTCTGAGTCGATTCATTTTCTTTTTAAATCTATGACACATTCTTCTGAGCTGCAGGTGATCTTACTGGTACATTAGACAGCGTACTGTTGGCACTTTAAAAAGTGCATCGATATGGCACTTCAAGACAACAGTAACAAACTGATTCCTACCTGTGAACTTTGATCAGGGGCATTATCTCAAATTGCAGATCTTCACAAACTCTAAAGCAAGTTGGGCAACCTGAGCACAAGACATGAGGATATTGCTAGTATGTCAAAAAACTAATTTTTATTCAATTTCTCCTTTATAACTAAGATGAAACTAAATTGCTGCTTGATTTCAACAAATTGGATTACTGACTGTGAGAATTTTATTCTATTTCCAAAGAGCACATCATTTTATTAAAAAGTATTAATTTCTTCTGCCGAAAATAGATAAGAATGTCTGACTCTAGATGAGAATCGACTCATTGCTGTCTTGTTCTTTGTACGTGATGCTGATTGTGTTGATGATGATGGTGTTGTGACTGTGATGTCAAGATTGGAAACCTGTGAATACAGAATAATTGAAAGTATAAAAATCTGAAGATTAGAGGAAAACTGACTGATATGTCTGATAATTGGTATTCACAATGAAAATAACATAATCTTGAGTTGCCATTTTCGAAGGCTGAGTTCTATTAATCTTTGTGGTACTACATGTAAGTTCATCTTTGAAGTGCATGAATTGAGACTGGGAATGGTTCTTTATTACGTGCCTTTATGGTTCGCCTATCACAAGGCCTTATGGGAAGGAATTCTAGTGCAATGCAAAGCAAGGTATAATAAAAAAACATTTATGGTCTCCCTTCAACTAGTCTCACAATGTGCTCGTTGTTTCCCTGAATATCTAACAATAGAAATCATCGTTATACAATACAAAAATTACCAATTGTTTTTTTAACAAATTTTTGAAAATAGTTTTATACCAATAACAGAAAAAAACAAAATGCTATGGTTATTGCAGTGTTCTGATGTGGGGCTTACGCTAACTCAAGGATTGCCTCGGTGCCTACCTCAGTTTCCTAATAATTTCCATATTGCCAAGAATCGTTCTAAGGCCATCCTGAAGAAATTACCTTTGCCTTCTTGTGGGCTTACTGTGAGGGCAGTTCTGATTATCACATTGTGTCCTAGAGCACTAGAATTCCATCCTGTGAAGCATTGCGATAAACCGTAAATGTACGTATACTTACAGGCCTCTCCGTTTCTGTCTCTATTCAGCCTATTTGCCAATCTTCTTGAAATGAGTCTTCTGTTGGCATTGGCATGGAACCCTGTCACCAACGAGATGAAAGCCAAGATGTCAGTAATGGACACACACAGACACAAGAAGTACCCTATGAGGATACTCTCTCTACTAGCCATTGTAGCCAAAGCGTTGCCACCAAAAACTCTCAGGGAGAAAATCAAACTCACACCGACAAAAGCAAGGATACATGGCGATCATCCGCTTTGAAGTTACCTGCTACCAGCAGTGTAGGCCATAATAATGTTGAGTCATATGCTCCAAGAAATGCTCCATATGCACAATACATCAAACAGCACTTGCCGAAGGAGCCTTCTGTCACAGTTCATTCCAATCATGTGGTGATTGTCCCTGCTGAGGAATATCATCAGCTACTTGAGATGGTCAAGCAAAACAGGAAGGACATCATCGACCTTAAAGCAAGGATTGGTAATACTCTGCAAAGCTCCAAGAATGGATCCGCTTTGTCCAGCCGAGAATGTCATCAAAAGACAAAGGGACCTGCATCAGAGACTAAAAGCTGTGCAAGTGAGATCCAAGCACCTATGTCATCTACTACATCCAGCTGGGATGGTCAGGACCAGATCCAGGAATATCCAAAGGAGATTGAAGCTTACAAAAAAGAGATCGAGGGGTATAAAACTGAGATCCAAGAATATAAGAAAGAAATTAAAGACCTGAAAGATTGGAAGCAGTTTGTGATAAAGACTCTATGTGGCACGCAGGAGGTTGAGCAACAAATAGCCTGCACAGATATACAAGAAATTGATGTCGGTCAGCAAGCTGAGATCCAAGGTCAAACGACCAAACTCCCCAAGTGTGGCACATCAATGACATCAAACGCTAAATCACATGGTGATACCAATGTTCCTGTTCTGGATGATCAGGATTGCTGTGAGCTGGAAGAATATGCGACAGCAATTGAAGAAGACGATGACAAGTCTGTCACAGGATTACAAACATCCAGCATGAAAGATGAAGATATGTCAGAGGAAGAAGTAACTGATTTTGGAGAATATGAGAATGACGTAGAGGAACCTGGTCCTTGTTCCAAGTCTATTGATCAGTCTCTTAATGGCTGTAAGACGATTCTGTCACACCGTGAGCATGATACCAATGTTGCTGTGTTGGATGATCAGGATTGCTGTCAGCTGGAAGAATTTGTGACAGCGATTGAAGAAGACGACCAGTCTGTCACAGGATTACATACATCCAGCATGAAAGATGAAGATATGTCAGAGGAAGAAGTAACTGATTTTGGAGAAAACGAGAATGTCGTAGAGGAACCTGGTCCTTGTTCCAAGTCTGGTGATCAGTCTCCTAGTGGCCGTAAGACGATTCTGTCACCCCTTGAGCATTCTGCAGATCGATCAGATGTCATTGTCAAGGACAAACCTCTGCCCCCTACAGTATGAACAATACAAAATTGAGTGAGAATAGCATAAGTGATGTTGAAGAAACTGAAACAGATATGAAAGAACATGATGCCTGTGAACTGCCTGTAAACCAGAAATCTTGTTCCAAGGGGAAAACTTCCATATTCTTGTTGAATGTTTCCAATGATGTCCCTCAAGCTTCACATGCCGTTTATGTGACTGAAGGTTTAAAGAGTTCAGTCCTTCCATTTGCACCAAATAGCCTCCTCATTGCAAAGAAACTTGCAGATGCTCTTTTTACGGATTCTGAGAGGATGGAAGCTGATGTTACAGGGTACATGGGGTCAGAGATGGATTTTGAAAGAATGGTTGCAATCAAAGAAGTTGTTTTTGAACTGTGCCCTACAGAGGAATCATCAAAAATAGAGGTTTGGAAAAGATGCATTACAGCCATTAATGATGAGTCAAGGAAACTACGTGAGCGTTTCTATCTTAGACAAAGGAAAAAAAAATGCATTTCAAGTGCTGAAATCGAGGAACATTTGCAAGAGTTAATATTACCTTCAGGGGAGAAAGTTTTACGTGTTACAGACAATGTCAAGAAGTTGTTGCTTCCACTTGTGCCAAATCATAGGAACATTGCCCGAAGATTGGTTAATATGCTTTTTATGGATGAGGAAAGGATTCACAAGAATGTAAGTGGTCGTAAATCAGAAAAGATGGATCCGAAACGTATGGCTGCAGTCTATGAAGCAGTTTTTGACGTGTGCCCTGTGAAACCAGAGGAGAAGACAAATATTTGGAAGCACTGTATAACAGGGATTGATACTCAAAACAGAAACCTTAAACGTATGCGGCAATATAAGTGTGATATTTTGCCATTAAAAAATAGGAAAGATTCTGAAAAACAGAGCGTCATTAAGAAGGACACTAAACCTTCATTTTAGGCAAGTGAAAGAAATGCTAGAAGGGTGTGGTGGTCATCTGCAAGTCATGTGTTACCACCTCTTTCACTGTAAGCTTCTGTTTTAAATAATGCTTTTGACTGAACAATAACTTGTCAACATACTAAATTGAAAGACTGCTATCTCAGAATGTTGTTCTGATGTGAAAATTAGGGCTGATATATTTGCTATAGCCTGCTCCAAGGTGGATCAGCAGGATCAAGTCTCAGTTTGCAGTGTCTTCATCAGGATGAAGTCAGACCATAGTTTGAAATTCAAAATCAACCCTGTAGGCTGCATTTCTATTAATTAGCTCTGCATGTGATACACTTGATAAGAAAACATGGGATCGGGCTTACATGCAACTGCCATCTAGACACTTGACAAAATACTCCACTAATTTTGGGTTCAGCGGGCCGGCTCTTCTAGAAATGAGTGCAAGTCTTTGGGTAGACCTTTTAGTATAGACTTTTTTTTTGCTAAAAATAGCAGGCTAAAGCAGAAGTAAGACTGATCATGGGCTGATTGATAGTGGGTGAGAGTATCAACTTCATTCTGATGAAGATGGCCTGGTGTTAACTTTGTCAAGGTTTACTGCAATTCCTCCTCAAGGGTTTGAAATGCTAATGCCAGAGTATTAGTGCTATCACACAATACTGCAATATGTGCACAGTAATCAAATATATTATGCACCATAGGCCAAGGTATTTTGGGAGATCATGTGGCCGAGGGGGCTCCCAGGTCCCCCCTTGGGATCTCGGCCGTTGATTGCGCCAAAAATTGGCACACAGGTTGTCTGGGACATAATCTACAAAATACTTTAATCCAAATTGCTATTAATTGATTATGCTAATTTATGCATAATTACTATGCAAAATATACTCTAACTAGTGCTGTAGCCGAACCGCCGAACCGAACGGTAGTTCGCCGAACATGGCACTTCCGAACCAAACAGAACCGAACCGAACACTAAGACTTGGTTCGGAAGTTCGGCAAAAAAAAAAAAAACGGCTTTCAGCTAATAAATTTATAAGTTTACACCCTTTCTAATCATTATATTTGCGCATTCTCTATTTAATCTTCTTTGCAATTGTATGTTGGAAGTATGCGCTTATTTTGCGGTTACTAGATTTTGTTTTCTTTTTCATGTTGACATTGTGGTTTTTACGGCCCTGATTAAGAAAGGAGATCCGATGAATGATGTTGCCCGAGCTTGCGCTATAATCATTTTACTGGCTTTCATCATCTCTCGCTCTGTGGCCGAATCGCCGAAGCATGGTAAAGAAAACCAAAACTGTATGAGTGTTCATTGGTTAAATCTAATTATCTAAAATATTGTTGTTTTTAGGTGGCGAACAAGATTCTTGTTTGAAAATCTTCAAAGTATTTTGAATGAACGAGCTCAATAAACTGAAAGTGAAAGATGAAGTACCATTAATATTACGAATTACGATACGATGTGATTAAGATCGTAACTCGTGTATTGTTGCGGCGGAAAATAAAGATCTGATTGAGGTGATTGACATTATTATTGAGGTGTCGGCTCGCTACTGTCTAGTTTTCATGATTTTAGAAAGAAGTAAAGAGTTTTGAAAACGAGAGATCCAGTGAAAGTGGGAAATAAAGTGAGTGACTGTTAGAGATGGAAAGGAGAGACGCAAAACAAATAATATAGAAATGAGATGAGGTGAAGTTATCTTTTTTATTATTAACAATCAGATGAAAATAAAAATCAAACACTCATGAATGATTACGGTATAGCATATAGCAAGATCCCCTTCCCCTCGTTGACAAGTTGAATGAAGATAAAGCCATGCGGAAACATTCATCTCTTGGGGGAAAATGACCCCCAATCTTTACTTTTTTTTCCCTTTCTTATCAACTTCTCAAATTAACCATAAACAATTCGATGATCACTCTACTCCCCCTGTCCCATTACAGTCGTAAAACTTTGCATCCCACTTGGTCTGTATGTTCATGGTCGAATGAAATCTGACCAATGAAATCATAGAAATCTCGGGAATTGCTCTTCAATCAGTGAGCTGAGTTTCGCGAGCAGACAAAGCACGTGGCTGTATATGCCGATGCGACAATCAGCGACATGCGATTGGTGGTTTAGTTCACCCATCGAGCCAATTAGCGAAAGGCGCATTACATAAGCACGCTTTCTTCGACACGCCCCTGGCCCTACTATGCCTACAGTTCAGTTCACTGGCGCTGGCCGCCTCGTATGTGATGCAATTGCCAATCACGTTTGGCCGGACTGTATATATAAATATTCATGAGCTCAGAGTCCCGCTAAGCGCTACAGGGGATCGGACTGCATGCGCTGGCCTAGCTGGTACGATCGAGTGCGAGCAGTCCAGGCAGGGAAGTGTTCCAGGTATGGACGACTAGGAAGAGTCGCCATTTTAGAACTGTGAGTTATCCAATAAATCTGTCATCAGATAATCAAATTCGAGATAACAGTTGATTCGTTGAGCGCTATAACTTTCATAGTTTCATGTCAACAAGATAGAGATAAAATGGTTTGATGTGACAGAGGTACACGCGAGCACATGCAGTCAATCAAGTACAAATTGTCTACCGGTACGCTACGTATACCTGAATGAACTATAGCTTTATCAGTCTATCATTACCGAACCCCGAACCGAACCAATGTTCGGCAAATTTCTGCCGAACCTTGCCGAACCGAACCGAACCCGAACATGGCGCCTGACTTGCACATACCTGCCAACCATTCCGATTTTGGCGGAATTATACCGATTTTTTAGCCTCCATTCCGAATTCCGAATTTTTAAACCAAAATTCCGATTTTTAGGTCAATCAATATAGTGTTGAAATTATTGAAACGGCTGTATGATGCGACTAACGCATAAGCGGCTGTAACATACGACTAACGCATAAACAACTGGGGCGCACGGCTAAGTGCTAAGTGCACAGTTCCATTGCAATTGCATGTGAAAATTACGAGCAGCGGCCACAGCGGCGCGGCCGATATTAGCGTTGACTTCCGGAACAAAATGGCGGCTGACATCGGCTCGCGAAAGTGCCAGTTTTCAGTGAGGACACGTTTTCAAAATCCACGAACATCGGAAAAACCGTGAAAAATTCACTTTTTTAGACCCCTTGTTTCCTAACTACGATGTATAGAATTAAGGATGGTGATATTTTTGACGCGAAATATGGTGATTTAGTAAGATAATTTCACTTTTTATTCGAGGTTTTGCTCTTTTCGCCGGATGATTTTGTATTGTGGAATGAGTTAGTGAATGAGTCGTGTACTGGTGTCTAGAGTGTGTTGGTAATATCATTGATGAGTCTGCTTACCGGCGCCTGCTTACCCGGCCGATCGGCCGCGCCGTGCACATCGGGAGGCTCTGCCGCAGTTACTCAAGTTTATCCCTACGCAATGTTAAATTGATCTGTACTTTATTTTTTCGAATAATTGTCAAATTTGTGAGAAAGAAAGCGGCAATTATCAACTTTCGAGTCAAGTTGATCCATCGGAGCCGAACGCCAAATCTACTTGCTTCGCTTGCCTAAACTCCCGGCGCCCGAGTTGCAGCGCCTCAGCCTCCCAGTCTCATCGGCGCACCGCAAGTGCAGTGGTGGGTGCGGGTCGGGCGTATTCCGCCGTATTACTTCGGCTCCGTTTTTGTCATGGCTGAAAATATGCTTTCTTATGCCAACAAGCACTTATCTAATAAAGGTTATGATATAACCTTGTCCTCAGTCACTACTCCTGTGTGGTAAAATATAAACATGAATAAGATGACAATGTTTGGCTTATTTTGATGCATATGATAGACTTGATATAATTATAAATGATAAATAAATGTTCTGGATCTGGATGTATACGATGCAGGGCCCTCCTGGGCATAAACGCATCGGGTGAGAGAGGGCGGGGTGAGGATTAGAAAGCTCTGTCAATGGCCTTCTTGAATGAGCTTGTCGATGTTGAGTTGATGACAGCGTCACTCAAGTGATTCCATCACTTGTTAGATTTTTTTGCACTCAGTTTTTAATACAGTAGGCTAGGCCAACTTGAATCTGAATTAATGATACAAAATATCCCTTGGCCCAAAACTCAATTGAATTCTTGAAATTAGTTTTTTTCTGATTAAAAAGAGAATCTTTCCAGAAACTTTCCAACAATAGAGGGCCTTACAAAAATATGCTCAAACTCAAATTATTCCTAAATCTATATAGATTTCAATGAAAACAAATCACACCTGAATGAAACTGGGTGTATTTTTTTGTCACAAACGTGATATCTTAAAGACCCTTGTTTTAATGTTTGATTGATAAATGATATTATATTACATATAAGTAGACTAACGTTACATGTAGGTCATCCTGTGGTATGGTTAAGAGGGTAAATTTGCTTTAAAAAGGGTAGGGAAATGCTACTTTTACATGCAGAAAATGCAGAGTCCCTACCATGGGAGGGGGAAACCATCTCGCGCGCGACCCGCTCGGCGCCCTCGTGACTTTGATACTGATTTTTTATTATCAAAGGTTGGCAGGTATGCTTGCAGCACTAACTCTAACTCCCCAAATAAAGCTCCTAATGTTCTAATTTTTGGTATAAAAATGCTTTGTGGTGTTCTTAGCAAATGTACGTGAAAGATATTGTTATATCAGATCAATTTCTTATGTTTTGTATTGTATTTTGCCATTTCTATTTTTTTTTTTACCTTTTGCTTTTCGATGAACTTTGTCGGGGACTCTTGAGATCATAAACAGCATGAAATAATCCATTTAGACCAGCAAAACTAAAAAATAATCATTCTTTTATGATTTTTTGGTTGAAACCACAATTTGCATTGACTGTTCACAAAATCACCTTTTTGAGCAATCATACAAAATATTGCGTAATTTCTGAACCGCGTACCTGGGTGTCGCAATTTTGGTCTCAAAAGGTGTCTGGAAAGGGGTGGGGGAGTGTCTGAAACTGTCAAAGTTTTTTTTAATTTGATTATTGATAATAAATTATATTCATGATGTCAAAACTGTGATCTTCTTTTGGTGAAATGATAGTCTTCTACATTTAACTGTACTCTTTGAGAAGCCTTTTTTTCCCCTTCAGAATAAGTGCCTATGTGTATAATATCTTCACAATTTTAATGAAACACGAGTGAGTGTGTCGTGTGGAGAAGGCGGTCATGAGTGTATAAACCCTTATTCTTTGAAGGCAGATGATGGAGAAACTATTGAAATGATTATGGTTGTGAAACTTGCGATTAATGCATACAAAGTGACTAAATCCTGCTGCACAATACATGATCTGACTCCAGGGGGGGGGGGGGCACTTCTATTGAGGAGTGGATACCATGTGCGACCATGGGGTCTCGAAAAGCACCCTAAACAAGTATTTTCCATATTCTGAAAATGCACCCCTTAACAAGTATTGGCGTGTGAAACCCTACCCTTAATAAGTATTGGAAACAAAACAATACTCTTGGCAAGTATTCCCTGAATTGAACCCCCAAACAAGTACAGTGATATTTTTATTGTTATGTCACGGACGTTAACCTACCTCATTGGGTTTAGTACGGCCCCACCTCCCACATCTCGTGCAAATCGTACTCCAAACACGTAGTGTTGACTGTTGTGCAAAAAGTACATCCTTTATAAAACATTTTAGACTTAATTTTTTTATACCCTTGCAAATTCAAGCCTAAACACTTAGCTTTCCGAGCGAAATAGATACCCTTTTTTCATTATTTTAGTGTTTTGGACACCCTTATTACATTACGTACGTGATATGCCCTATCTTAAAAAAACATCCTTTTTACATGTTTTTCTTAGGTCGCGCATGGTATCCACTCATCAATGTAAGTGGCCCCTCCCCCCAGGATCTTGCTACAAAACAATTTGTAGCAAAATATACATACGACTAATATGAAATATAAATAACAAACATTGTAAATAAATGCACAATATGAATTAAGTGTATTGCTTAATGTAGAAGAGATTAGAAGGGTGTGCCTTGTGCTGTAGTGTCTTCCAACTGCGAACGCTGGACGATTTGGAGGAAAACCTCTCTCGGCTGTGGATTACAAGGTGAGCTTGTCATGGTTGTTTTTGTTTTCATTATTATCATCATCATCATTATTGTCATTAATGTCTTCCCTGCATAGTGGAAGTAAGACATTGGTGCCGCTTTTCCAATGGCTCACCTCTCTTGATGATCTTTAGGTTAAGTGTGGACTTCACAGTTACATTTACCAAGCTTTTTTGATTTTTTTTTGTATTTATAATATATATATTTTACTGAAGGTTATGATTAATGCATCATTTACCAAACTCGACCTAGGTTATGGCAGTATAAAATGGTAAACCTTGTTTTTTTTAAAGACTTTCTCATCATTGCTCACTGTAAATATACTTGAGATTAGCTTTTAACATTTTGCAAAAAGGAGAAATTTTGATGACTGGAGACAAGTGAATTTCTGTAGGTTACATGCATTTAAGGATTAATAAATCAATTCAGGCCTAAATTCTTTAAAATGGTGCCCTGCCTGGATATCGACACCTTTCCTTTAAGTGTATCTATATCCAAGTTCTATGGTCAAAAGGCATCTTAGTTGCACAATATATAAAACAGGTACAATGCTGATTCATTTAAACCACAAACTGTGGGCTGATTAGATTACCATGCTTAATTTAAACTTTGTTTTACATTTTAATATTTTTTTTCACACAAGAACATTCAATGTAGCCCCCAAATTGATAAATATGGAATTGAATTTCTATCATACATGCAAATTACCTTGTATATGTAGGCCTAATCCAAACTCAACACTTCAAGAAAGGAGTTTTTCTTGGAGTGAACCATGTCCCTTAACAACAAATATGTTGATGATTTTTTTTTGCAGAAGTATAAATGATAATTCATAAGTCATTTTTTTTTCTTTTCAGGTCTCTGGTAGTGGCATCTACATTTTGTCCAAACGCTTGACACGCCATAGACAGGTTCTCCAACGTTATATGCTGTTCTTTCAGTAAGATAGGCAGACTGCATGGCTGTGGCTTCAGACATGAGATCTTCACATTTTCCACCTGGTAAACATTAAGTACGTAAAAAAAAGATAAATCACCACCAAACGTTGGTTTCATATCATTTGGAAGCAAATGTAACAAAGAATGATTTTTTTATTGGATATGCTCTAAAAAAGGTTGTGATCCCAGTTTTCATGTCCATATCCCTCCCCTTCATAGAAATGGTCATAATAAAGCCAGTACAATATGCCAAAGATGACCTAGATTTTTCATGTCAGAATAGTTTGCAACTCTCAGTGACATTGCCATTTCAAAGACAGGTTCTGTTTCCTTGTACTTAGAGAATATCATTTACATTGTATTGGCATCTTATGTTAAACATGTACTTAATAAATGATTGCTTGAAATATCTCTAATGATTGATTATAAAATTGAGGTAATCGTAAAGAGAGCAATGTCATGATTGAGCAAAGGAGTGAATAAAGTACCTCTGATTGACGGTTAAACAGCATTCCATCTCCATGTTCTTTTATTCTTTGTCTTCATTTGCTGAACAAAACATGGAATGAATGATCGGAGAGTATTACATAAAATGAGCAATTCCATAAAATATGTACGTCCGACCCCCTATATGTGGGACATTCATGAAATTTTCTGTCTCTGATTTCTTGTTCTTTTGACAGTCTGTAATGTTCTCAAAGGACCATGACTTGGTCAGTCTATAAAGTGAAGTAAGACTTGAAAAAAATGAGGGTCGGACGCACAAAAAAGTTGATCATTTTATGGAATTGCCCACATGCAACAAAAAGTCCAGTGATTTTCACCGACCGTTTTGTTTGATCAAATTCTCTCTTTTTCATGAGAGGAGTGTTGTGTCTCTTGCAAGTTATGAATTGATTCCCTTTCCTTGTGTAATGTCTTTGAAATCATTTGTTTGACAAGTATGACAAACTATGTTTAATTGTGATATCTTTTCATATATATCAAGGACTTCTGCAAAATTTCCTGTTAAAGACTAGGATCCATAGATGATTTACTTCCCTATGTTGATGAAGTGAGGAAAGAAACCAGTACATCCTTAGTCAAATTTTATATTCTGAATATCAAAGAGTGTTTTTGGCGATCCTAACCCATGCATTTATTTTCTTTGTTTTTTGTATATTGTAGGAATTGAAACCTGGTACATCATTGGTGGACTCTATGCAAAGGGAAGGAGCACAAAGTCCTAAAATGGAGAGAAGGAAGAAAGTGGAAGATGACTATAAGGATGTCAACAGAGCCTGCCTAGAGGAACTTGAAGCAGTGCTGAAGGAGATCGAGAAAGAGAAGGAACGGGACCTGAAACGACAGAAGACGTTGCTGGTCAATCGGGATGCTGTGCCGTCTGGTGAATTCTTCCAGGACATTGCTGACAGTCTCAGGGCATTCTCTAGTATGATGATCGATGTCAAGATGATGAGAATGGAAATGAAAACAATGAAGGGAATGCTGGAAGAACTGATAGGAAAGAAGGATGGGGTGGAGAATAGAAGAGAGAAAGGAAGAGATGGTGAAATAGATGAAGGGGAGATGGGAGCTGACAGGGTCACGTTGGATGAGCCACAGACAAGTGTGTTTCGCGGCAGTTATCTAGAGGATGCAGATGAGAGTGGGGATAGGATAGAAAGCTTGGATGCAGAAGTAGGTGAGAGTAGAAGATTAGGGAAAGCAAGTGACGGTATTGAAATAGGAGGGGAGGTGGAAACAGATAGGGTACCGGATGACCAAATAATAAGAGTGTTACTTGGGAATAATTTGGGGAATGTAAATATGGAGGATGACGAAAGGAGCGAAAGCGTTGATTCAGAGATAAAGGACATTGATTTAGAGGATGCTGATACAGAAGATAACAGCGGGCTAGAAAGCATCGATTCACAGATGAAGGACATTGATTCAGGGGATATGGTTCCAGAGGATTATGATGAGAGAGAAAGCATTGATGCAGAGTGGAATATGAATAATACATGTGATACAGGGGGTAATATAGTGAGAGAAAGGGTGGATTTAGAAATGAAGGGCTTTGAATTACTGGATACGGATACAGATGATGATAATGATAGAGAAAGCATTGATGCAGAGAGGAAGAGCATTGATTTAGGGGATACAGATATAGAGGATAGCAATGGAGGAGAAAGCATGGATTCACATACGAAGGACCTTGAGAGAGAAATCATCGATGCCGAGAGGAACGGCAGTGATTCAGAGGATACCTTTACAGGGGATGACCTTGGGAGAATAAGCTTTGATTCACAGATGAAGGACGGTGATATAGAGGATACAGATATAAAGGATAACAGTCGGAGAGAAAGTATCACTTTCACATCTTGCACAGAGAGAGGGAGCGTCAGTGTAGAAGAAACTGAAACTGTGCTTGAGAAAGGGAAGGAAAGACCGGATATCACAGTTGATACAGTGACAAAGGGCAGTGATATACGGGATACAAATACAGATAATGACGATGGGATAGAAAACGCGCATTTCACAGATACTGAGAAAAAAGACTGCCATATAGGGGATACCGATACAGGGGACAAGAATAGGAGTGAAAGCATGGACACAGACAAGAAGGGCATTGATAAGGGAGATAGTGATACAGAGGATAATAATTTGATAGAAGGAATAGATTCAGAGACAAAGAGTTCTGATTTAGAGGATACCGATACAAATATTGGTAATCAGAGAGAATGCTTAGATTCAGAGAGGAATGGCAGTGGTTTAGAGGATGGATATACAGAAGATATGAACGGGAAAGAAAGCATGGATTGCACAGTTGATACAGATATGAAGGGCGATGATTTAGGGGATGCGTATACAGAAGACAAGAATGAGAGTGAGAGCATGGTCTGCCCAGGAGACACAGCTCCGAAGGATGTTGATTTTGGGGATACATATACAGAAGATAATAATGAGGGAGAAAGCATGGTATCAGAGATGAAGGGCATTGATATTGAGGATAGATTTACAAAGGAGAATCAGAGAGATAGCATGGATTCCACAGGTGACACAGCGATGAAGGGCAGTGATTTAGGGGATACCACTACATTGGATAATAGTGTGGAAGGAAGCATAGATTCAGAGAGGAAGGGCAATGATATAGGGGATCCAGAGGATAATAATGAGAAAGGTGTGGAGACACAAGGGAAAGGCATTGATTTGGGGGATGCACATATGAAAGATACTAACGAGACAGAAAGCACGGACTGCTCAGCTGATGCAGTGAGGAAAGATGATGATTTAGAGAATAAATATGCAGAGGACAAGAATGTGAGGGACAACAGAGATCAAGAGACAAAGGACATTGATTTCAGGGATACAGGTACACAGGATGAAAATGGGAGAGAATGCACAGATTCAGAGAGGAAGGGCAGTGATTTAGAGGATACATGTAGGTATACAAATGATCAGGAGGAGAGTAAAGGCATGGACTGCACAATTGTCACACCTTTTAGGAAGAGTATTGATTTATGTGAAGGGGATGCGGATACAGAGTATAAAAACCAGACAGAAAAAATGGTTTGCGCAGATGATACTGATAAGAAGAGTTTAGATTTCAGGGATGCAGATACAGAAGACAAGAACGAGAGAGAACCCTATGGTACAGAGACGAATTGTGTTGATTTGACGGAAACAGATACAGAAGATAAAAGCCATAAAGAGAGCATGGATTGCGCAGATGATACTGATAGGAAGAGTTTAGATTTCAGGGATGCAGATACAGTAGACAAGAACGAGAGAGAACCCTATGGTACAGAGACGGATTGTGTTGATTTGACGGAAACAGATACAGAAGATAAAAGCCATAAAGAAAGCATGGATTGCGCAGATGATACTGATAGGAAGAGTTTAGATTTCAGGGATGCAGATACAGTAGACAAGAACGAGAGAGAACCCTATGGTACAGAGACGGATTGTGTTGATTTGAAGGAAACAGATACAGAAGATAAAAGCCATAAAGAAAGCATGGATTGCGCAGATGATACTGATAGGAAGAGTTTAGATTTCAGGTGTGCAGATACAGAAGAAAAGAACGTGAGAGACCCCTATGGTACAGAGACGGATTGTGTTGATTTGACGGATACAGATACAGAAGATAAAAGCCATAAAGAAAGCATGGATTGCGCAGATGATACTGATAAGAAGAGTTTAGATTTCAGGGATGTAGATACAGAAGACAAGAACGTGAGAGAACCCTATGGTACAGAGACGGATTGTGTTGATTTGACTGATACAGATACAGAAGATAAAAGCCATAAAGAAAGCATGGATTGCGCAGATGATACTGATAAGAAGAGTTTAGATTTCAGGGATGTAGATACAAAAGACAAGAACGTGAGAGAACCCTATGGTACAGAGACGGATTGTGTTGATTTGACGGGAACAGATACAGAAGATAAAAGCCATAAAGATGATACAGGGAGGAAGAGAATTGCCAAGAGGTCTGTGCAAGAAGATGAGAGCAGAAAACTGGATAAGATGAAGAAGTTTGGAAGGAGCAAACGTGGTAGGCCTAGAGGTATCGGTTTAAAGCGCGGAAGAAGAGCTGAAGAGCAGATTCCAAAACGAGTATTGAGAGCAAGGAGTACTCAGATAATGGAAAGGTTGGCGAAGCATGCAGTACAAAAGACAAGTGATAATGGATCAAAAGAAAGAATGGATATCACAGGGGGTTCGGTTACGAAAAGTATTGATTTAATAGGGGATGCACCTACAGAGGAAAAGAAGAGAGAAGTTGTGGGATGCAGTGATGAAAAAGATAAGAAGGGTATTGATTTAGGTGATACAGATACAAAAGATAGGAACCAGAAAGAAAGCATGGATTGCACAGATGAAACAGAGAGAAAGAGTAAAAGCACAGAGGAGGTGAAGAAGGTTGGGAGGAGAAAACGAGGTAGAGGTATGGGCTCAAAGCGTGGAATAAGAGCTGAAGAGCCGATTCCAAAAAGAGAGTTGAGAACTAGGGATATTAAGAAAAAGGAGAGGTTCGGGAAGCAGCCAATACAGAAGACTTGGAAGCCTTTGTCAAAAGAGAGGGTCACTGAGTTGCATGGAAGGTCACGGGCAAGCTCGGCCTTTGCTCTTCATTTATTAAAAGAGCTTGTAAGTGATGATAAGTTGATAAAGAAAATCCGCCATGGTAGACATGGGAAAAGTACCAGTACATGTATATCCCCTGTCGAATTGATAAATAAAAAGATGCTGAAGTATGTCTTAGAAACAACATGTGACCAGTATGACGTTACGGAATGCAACAGGAACGCTTGTGCTCTTGAATGTCTTGAACGAATTGATTCCTATTGTATGAGCCTAGTTAAAAAACAGATGCGAAAGAAGAGAACGGGTAGAAGAAAGAAAGAATCAGAAACAAGAGATGGACCTACAGAGGAGGATAATACATTTAAGACAGAAGAGCCTGAAGCAGACACAATGAATGAAGGAACAAATGCTTCTAATAGAAAGATGCAAAAGAAAAGAAGAGGTAGAAGAAAAAAAGTATCAGAATCAAAGAAAAATGGACCTACAGAGGAGGAATATACATGTAAGACAGAAGAGCCTGAAGCAGACCCAATGGATGAAGGAACAAATGCTTCTAAGAGAAAGATACAAAAGAAGAGAAGAGGTAGAAGGAAAAAAGTATTAGAATCAAAGAAAAATGGACATACGGAGGAGGATAAGAAGGCAGAAGAACCAGCTATAGACCCAATGGATAAAGATGCTAGCAGTCATGAAGAAGTACCTCCTCCTTCGACACCTACAAGGCAGAAAGAAGCAGATATTGTGGATACAGCAAAGCCAACAGATAGGCCTAAATGGCTGAGAAATCCAGAAGACCGAAAAGAATTCAGTATCAATTCTGGACGTACTATCAGCATTATTGGAGGGGATGATAGAGCTGGAAGAATGGACGAAAGCGGAGGAAGTTGCGAAGACAATGTAAGGGATCATGGTAGGTTATTGCCTGGGAAAAGGTTGTCGGATGAGGAGATTAGCTCCATTGTCAGAACAGCGGGAACGAGCGATTCTTTTGCCAAAAGCATCCTGTCAAAACTTGTGAGCGATGATGTCCTGTTAAATAGCAGCTGCTCAGGAGAGAGATCTTGGGAGGACTTTATGTGCTGTAGACCAAACCTCCAACGGATTGATCCAGACATTCTTGATTATGTACTAGAGATCACATGTGATGTATTTGGCTCCAATAAAGGATTCAGTAAGCATAAGTGCACCAACGATTGTATCGCTTACATCAACGCTTATTGCAGAGACCTCTTTAGAAAATCATCAAAGGGACATTCTGCGAAATGTGTGATTGGAGACAGTGTGATTAAGAGGAAGGATATGCATGAAATTTCTCCTGATGCAAGTACACCAAAGAGAAGATGTGATGAAGATGCAATTTCTTTGTACAATCCTGCTGAAGCCAGTTACAGAATGGAAGATGATCCAATAAGTGATATACTCAATCCAAAGAAAGTTGATAAAGTAGTCAGTTTAGGAAGAGTGAAGACCTCAGAAACAAATAAATCGGAGGATGGGTCTGGAGAGAATAATCCCAAGGAATGCAAAGCACGAACGGATCCTGCAGCAGATGGCAATGAGGACCCAAGTGGTTTAGACTGTGACAGTGATTCCGAAAGCTTAAAGGTTGCGCAAGGTGAAAATGGAGGTACCTTTGATGAACCTCTGGGTAAAGGAGATGATAAGGTAAACAACTGGGGTGATTTATCAGAGAGTATTGAGATAGGTGGCATGGTGGTCAAGTCAAAGGAAGATTTTGCAGTACAGCTCTTGACAAAACTCCTGGTTAAGGATGTACTTGTGAATAGCAATTGCTATGGAGAACCCATGTTTGGAAGATCCCAAATCAAACCCATCGATCAGCGTATTCTCGACTTCATCTTTCTTAAAACATATACAGTCTTTCGGATAGAAGATCCTCTGAAGGAAGCATGCCTTCGTGAATGTTGTTTACATATCGACTCCTACTGCCACGAGCTGTTCATGAAGCATGAATCGCGAAAGACTGGTACTGGTACAGACCTGGAAGATTCTTTGGAACAGAGGGATGATGCCCAGTTCGATGAAGTTCAATCAGAGAAGCATTTAGATTTGAGTCATGCTCTCTTGAACAACAACAAAGGTGTGTCAGCGGAGGATAGGGAATCTCAAAGTAGGAAGAACAGTGGTCAAGATATCTCAAAGAGCAGTTCAAGGACAGATCCGGGGGAAGGGTTGAAGGGAAGTAGAGAATCGGTTACGCAAAAAATCACAGGAGACAAGAGAGTTATGGATGGAGACGACAAAGTTCAAAGTAAGAAGGATTTTGGATCTGTAGCTTCAAATATTTCTGGAACAGAGCTGAGTAAAAAGAGTGGCTTAAGTAAGGAAGAACCCAGACAAGACAAAGGAGTACAGAGTGAAAAAGAGCATTCTTGGGAACCTTTATCCAAAGACAGCATCATGAGAATAATGAATAAGGCTAAATCATGGGGGCACTTTGCGAAAATTGTCCTTACATATGTGCTCGATGATGATGAGATAAAGAGAAGTGCACGTGCCTCTAAATCTTCTCTGTCCGCCCAATCTATTGATCCAGATGTACTTGAATACATTTTACAAACAACATATAAAGTGTTTGATGTTGAAGGATCTGACAAGAGCAGCTGCGAGGCAGAATGCTTGCATCATATTAATTCTTACTGCAATTTATTGTCCTCTGTTGAAGATTCAGGAGTTCAGAGATCCAGAAAAAATGATACAAGACGAATTACATGTAGTGAAGAAATTAGCGAAGGTGAGAGTCTGCATGAAGAGATGAACAGTGCGGAGTATCTTGAATCATTGCCTCAACGAGAGCTCTGGCAGATGCACGACGAAGCTAAAACGCGAGCCTGTTTCGCTCGCCGACTGTTGAGTAGATATGTAAGCAATGATGTTTTGATGAATTGTAACTGCTCTGGAAAGAGAGCAGCAACTTCGAAAAGACACACCATCGAAGCCATTGACCCGTTTATTCTCCAGTATGTCCTGGAGACAACGTATCGTACCTATCATGTGGCTGAAGCGGACCAAGAGGCATGCAGAACTGAATGCACCGTTTACATTGATACATATTGCCGGGCGTTGTATCGTAAAGCTATACTGAAGATAGAGAAAGGCGATGAAAAGAGTGTGGCTTCTAAGAGACAGCGTAAAAAGAAAACTCAAGTAGATAGAAAGAAGTGGAAATCTGGTTATTATGATGACGATGAGGAAAAAGAAGAGGTAGAAGAGGAGGAAGAAGAGGAAGAGGAAGAGGAGGAGGAAGAAGAAGAGGAGGAAGAAGAAGAGGAGGAAGAAGAGGAGGAGGAAGAAGAAGAGGAGGAGGAAGAAGAAGAGGAGGAAGAAGAAGAGGAGGAGGAAGAAGAGGAAGAGGACGAAGAAAAGGAAGAAGAGGAGGAAGAGGAAGAGTGCGAGGAAGAGGGCAAAGAAGAGAAAGAAGGGGAGGGAGAAGAAATAGGAGAAGAAAAGGAAGAGGGGGAAGAATGGGAAGAAGAGGGAGATGATGAGGAGTTTGATGAAGAAGAAGAGGAAGAGGAACCAGATTCTGAATTTGATGATCAGTCTGATTCTGATCTAGATTAATATGTCAAGAAACCTACTTTGCAGATATGAATAGAATGGGAGATATTGGATAATGGAATGAAGGGAGTAAGGGTGATGTAGAGATTCTAGTTCCATTCCCCTATGTGCAAAAATTCAAATTAAAAATTCAAAGTTTATTGATATAGAATCCTGACATTGAAGGATCAAATATGTGCATGATCAGTGACACATACGGCATTTTAATGGGAATATCTAGTCCATACACAAGTAGGGACCTTTTGTTCCTTGTCAAATTTTCCTCGGGAAAATGTGCCCCCCCCCCCTTGAAAAAACCCTGGATTCGCCCCTGTGCATGATCTACTAAAAGTATCACTGCTTCATAAGCCCGCTGCACATTACTTAATCTACTCCTGTTTTTGGACAGAAAACAATTTTCATTATTTAGAATCCCCCAAAGTAAGATAATTCTGTTTGAATTTTGGTGTAATACTAGGTACATGTAGACTGAAATCTGAATTCTGCTTTACTGCCAGGCTTGTGGTTGGAGTAAAATCCTAATTGGTTTTAAGTCACAGCAGATGATTGTTATTACAATTTGGAATGGAATTCGCTTTTATCCCTCTGGGGAGGCTCAAAATGGACGGGAATTCTGATTTACTGTATTCATCCAACCATTTGAGATCTTGATTCCGGTCTGAAATATGGATTGAGAGAAAGAGAGAAATAAAATTGCGAATTAATAATTTTTCAGCATTCAATTATGATATTGTCAGCAGTAAATGTACCTCACTGTACATTGGTGTTTGCAGATGTTGGAGGGTATACCGCTAAGGGTATAAAGTAAGAGGATCTCCGGGAACCAGCTCAAAATATTGTTGGAAAACATCAAATTTTTTTAAATCCTGTGTGTAATTTGTAGATTGGAGCGTATAATGTTTGTGGCAGAAAAGTTGGTGACTCTTGTCTTCTTTCCACTGCAAGTATCAAGGGGAAGCATTGCATTGGGGTTCAGGCCTCAGGGAAAAATGCCAGAAAGAGCCCTGGAATATCAAAAGTGAGCCCCTGAAATTCTCATGAGGTGGTTTCAGACCGCCTCGAAGTTCGTCAGTTCCAGGTATTCTCTGATCGGGAAATTTACCCCGATCAGAAAATACCAGGTATTTTGGTAATGTGAAAGCAAACTACGTGTAATTTCTCCGAAAGAAAATACCCGCTAAATAGTAGGTACTTAGGAAATTATGAGAACTTTCGCGGGGATTTTTCCAAGGTCGCAGGTATTTTGGCAATGTTGGGCGCGGGCGCCGATGGTGGCTACTGGGCTAGTGGTTTTGAACTCGCGCCTTGCCTGCTTATTAGACCATACTGCGCATACTCCTTCAGGAATTTATCCCGAAGGGTATGTTTCGGGGCGGTGTGAATGCAGGAATAATTAATGGGTATTTTTTAGCCTAAAAATGTTCTCGTAATTTAATGGGGATTCTTGTGATCGAGGCCTATTTATGGCCTGATGTAATAAATAGCCCTGTAATGCAATGTACCAAATTCTGGCTGGTAAGTTAAACAAGTACATGTAGTCCTGTATTAATGGTTCTTTTATGCAGATAGGTGATTTGCAACGAAATTGTTAAACACAAAAGTTTCTGATTGAAAAGGGTACCCGACCCATCTTCAACATACTATATAAAGATATGTTTGAGTAGAAGTTTTAAGAAAACTGTAAGAACGTTTTTATTTCTCAAAAATTATGACAGTGAATTATTGCCTAATTTTGTAAAGGTATACAAAACCATGTTCAATGATTTGTATTTTGTCTTATAACAAGCTTTATGTTCTCATATTTTTTTTTCATAATATACATTCTATTGTTTGTATGATAGAATATGTGTCCATTTCATTATACATGTATATTCATATGAACAAGAGGCATATCTGTTGTTTGTTTGTTGTAAATACAGCTTGTAGAATCATCTTGTAAATTTGTAAGCTCAAGAACTCGAATTAACTCAAAATGTTCTTGTACAATTGACAATCAACTCTTTATGAGTCAACTTTGTATAAATCAAGCAGTCATCTTAATTATTGGTCTGCTTCAGTGGTTTGGTGGTAAACTTATAAGGAAGCTTATACAGTTTTCAGTAATAAATTCATGATTTTTTGGTCCGCACCAGGCCTGTAGTAAAATAGTCTGCACCACGAGCATTCAGTAACTGTAGCATATCCGCGCTACTCATTACGCTGCTTTTACGATGGTGCTGGTCTGGTGGTGATAAAAGCAGCATCAAAATAGCCGGGGAGTGGCACGGGCCATTTTAGCCCTCGCCATTCATAAACTCAAAATTTTACGACCAGCAAGTTGCTGAAAGCTGTATTAGACTTCCTGAAGACATAACAAATTGTACCTCTGCTGAGTCCTTCAAGAATGTTCTTTAAATCTTTCTATTCACCACTTTCTAATTTACACCTTGAGCACTGTACCAAGTGGATTTGGTTCTTGAGAAGTCGCATACAGTATGATTATGATGATATTATTATTATTATTATCATTATCATTTATTATTAATGTTATTATCCTTATTATTCTTATTATTTGTTTTTATTTTACCTCGTTTAGGTAAGAATTGTCTGTTTTATCTTTTACTATACGAAATATTACCAAGATGTCCTCCTTGTTAAAGGTCAAGTCCACCCCAGGAAAATGCTGACCTGAATAAATAGAGAAAAATCATACAGCATTGTGCTGAAAATTTCATCAAAATCAGATGTAAAATAGGAAAGTTATGACATTTTAAAGTTTCGCTTATTTTTCACAAAACAGTGATATGCACAACTAGGTGAGTCAGTCAATGATGTCCATCACTCACTATTTCTTTTGTTTTTTATTGTTTGAATTATACAATATTTCATTTTTTATAGATTTGACAATAAGGACCAACTTAACTAAACCATAGTATTAAACAATGCTAATTCCACATGTTCAGGGAGGAATTAATCGTTGTATCATTTGACAATGAGGAGAAAATCTCCTATTTCGTATAATAAGATACAAAAGAAATAGTGAGTGGATGATGTCATAGTCCCCTTATTTGCATACCAGCCAGGATGTGCAAACATGTATAACTGTTTTGTGAAATTAAGCGAAACTTTAAAATGTCATAACTTTCTTATTTTACATCCAATTTTGATGAAATTTTTAGTGTTATGCTGGATGGATTTTTCTCTTTTTATTCAAAACAACTTTTTGTTGGGGTGGACTTGTCCTTTAAAGCTATTTTCCACATCCTCTTGATTGGACCTGAGGATTGTACAACAGTATATTGAAGAAAAAGAACATGGTGTCTTTGTAGATTTAAATGGGCCAATCATGCTTTGTATATACTGAAACTGTAAATAGAAGTAATCATGAAAGTGCATTGAGCTGATAATGTTACGCTGTGAAATATTCTATTCCACTTTTACTTTATACACTCCCAACAGGACAGGTTTTTAAGTCTTTAATTTACTCTAAGTTTACTCCCTACAACAATTATCACCTGAAAACCACTAAAAGTATCCCACCAACAACTCCCTGCCCCCCCCCCCAAGAAAAAAAATCATAATTGAGTATCGTTTTATGAAAAAGTGTTTAAATTATAAAGTGGCGTTGAAGAATGTATTTGTTTATTCCGTTCTTGACTACAAAAACAAAATGCTTTACAACCTGCTTGAACTGATAGGGTATTGTTTCATTTTTTATCAGAACGTTCACAATTTTTTAAGAAGAATGTTAGATTTCTGATATCTATTGCTTTAGAAGTTAACATTGGACTTAAAAGTGTTTTTTTTTTTTTTACATTTAACTGTTTTAATACTCTCAAAGAACAACTCATTTCATAAGGTATAAAAACCAGGCTGTCTTTTGTTTAAATTTGTTTTACATAATTTTATACATATGAAAGTGAGAATTATTATGTGAGCCATACATGACTTGAGCTATCAATTTTTAGTCAATTCACATTTCATATGTCAATATATGATTTATGTATGCTTTTAACAGTTCAGTTTATTACTTTAATTTATACAATCACATATTGGGGGTAAATTCTATACTATTTTTCACTGAGGATTTAGGCAGACAAATTTTGTGACTGTCTTTTAAGATATTTTTTTTTAGGTATTCCTTATATTTAATATTTTTCCTAAATATTCACAAATTATTTATTTTTGCAACCAAGGTCGTTGTTTGCACTTGGAGAGACATCCAAAATGTAGCCAACTATTTCTCTGATTTCATAATATTTTTTTAAACTTGAAGGCTAAGTACAAAACCCTAACAATGTTGAATTGTTTGAATGCCCTTCTCATTATTTGTCTAATACTGTTTTTAAATGATATATTTTTTATACTTCATGATGCTGTAAATAGGTGTATGTTGAACATTTAATAAACGTGTATTCATTGTTACTTCCTTCTGTTAATTGGTTTATTTGATTCAACCAGCATAGGAGACACATGAGGATGACAGGCGACTTCGCCCTCATCACAGTCTAATGCAAAAGAGCTAATGTAGTCCCTGATCACTTCCTCTCTGAGTTTAGTAGATACCAATCCCTCTGGAGTGAACTGTACATCTTTAAAGCAGGGCTCCACACTAATCCTTTTTTTCTACTGGTCCAATCTGTTCATGTCAGACCAGTAGATACCCAGTCTTTCCATTTTTTACTGGTCCAAACCTAATATTTACTGGTCCTCCACAATAAAGAAAAACATAAATAAAGACTTGTTTATTTTGCTGTCTTTTATTGCCCCCTGAAAAAAAATTACTAACAAACAGTACACACACACAACATAATTCAAGAGACCCATTTCTCAATTTTGGAAAGCCATTTCTAAGATGCCAAAGCCATTTTTATTATTTACTAAAGAGGAAAAAATATCATTTATATTAATAGTTTGATATATTTTTTACTGGTCATGTCAGACCAGTAAACTTGGCTATTTCTGAAAAGTTACTGGCCCGACAGCAAATTTTACTGGTCTGGGACCGTCGGACCAGTGCCAGCATCTCGCGCTGCTTAAAGAGTGCATTATAGCTTCTGGAGGGAACTCTGCATCATTCTAGACACTTTCACTCCAAAAAGAGGTAAAATCCACTCAAGAAAGATGCAAATCTCACTCGAAAATGGCCAAGTTCATCTCATCCTGAGAATTGTGTGATTAGGGACCAAACTAGCTCTTCTGCATAGAGAGAGTAAATCGCTTCTTAAGTCCCCCCAAAATGCAAACTTTGGGGTGATTAAATTTTCTAGAGTTGTTCCAAGGTCTGACACTAGTAAACAAATATTCAAGATTATTCAAAATGAACATTCTTAAACTATGGCAGAAATAATGATATTTGCAATTTTGCATTCAATGCATTATTGCTTGTTGCCCCTAAGAAGTCGCCCTAAAATGAAAGAAATAGCCACCAAATAGTACAATTGCCCCAGTGTGAACAAATAATAAGCCCCTAAAGATTATTTCCTTCCCTGGATCTGACACAGAATAATAATGATTTCGTGAATGTGAAGCAAAATGATTTTGTTTTTTTGATTTTGGAGAAATTATAATTTTAGACAGAGGTAAAACGAGAGTAAAAAAAGCTTGTAGAAAATGAGAGGTATTTTGGATGATGGGATTCATGTAGATGTGCGAAGGGATGGCGATAGAGAGTTGTAGCTGGTCCAGCATTGTGAGTGCCTCATATGGCAACTTGCTGGAAATACTCCCCAGGGAGTGGAGGGTGTGATTATTTGCAGGAATTTGATTTGATCAGCAGGGTGATAATATATCTGTATTAAGAGCGTAGGTACTTACAATGTATGTCTTTGGTGCCCTCTAAATACCCTGGTTAGAGTTGAAAAAAAATTCAGAGAGAAAATTTTCAGAGAAAAAAAAAATGAGAATAAGAAAAAGAGGAAAAGGCAGTGACAGAGAAAGAGAGAAAGAATGAAAGAAAGAATGATATAGACAGAAAAGTTAGAGGGAAAGAGATAGAGAGGTATAGAAATAAGAAATAGAGAGTGAAAGTTTGGTAGAGACAGAGATAACATTACAGACAGAGGAGAGAGAGAGAGGGATGGAGGGGGGGGGGGTGGAGCATATATTTTAATATTTGAGCATGCTACAGAATTTACAGTTTACATTTTGAAAAAAAAAAGAAGGTAATTCGAGAATTGTCCCTTGTATTTCTTTTCAGTTTCACCATTTCTCTCTTTTCCTCTATATTTTTTTTTGTTCTTTGGAGGTGGGGGTTAAATGTAGGAAAGACCCTCTCCTCGGTCTAGATGAGTAGGCCTATTTCTTCAATATCCCAATCTCAATTCCGATTGTATTTTATCGCAATGTAAATGAATAAAAGCATAGTAATTCGCAATCTGTGACATTTTAATGAAGCTGCTGTGGATGCTACAAGCCCCGGAATATGCCACTGCTCAACAACAAATCCAGGTAGGTTCAAATTGATTTTTTTTTTCTCCAGAAAATCACAATTACAGACTCTTATGTGTGAGACCCCTATTAAATGAAAACAATTTATCTTTTTTTTATACTATTATTACTTAGATTTGTTAAATCTTTATTTGTATCCAGTAAAGTAACGTAGAGAAGAGCATGTTGAGTTTACAAAGAAGTATCGACTACCTGTGTTTGGATACAGATATTTCTGTACTATTTTAGACACAGACAAATGATTCTCGATTTTGATAAATTGCAGATTGGAAAGGGGAACAAATGGGCTAGCTCATTTATTTTTGTAAAGATACATCATTTTTTGTACTTAATTTCAATCCATTTTTGGGGGGGTTTTACTCCCGATATAGAATGGATAATTTAAGTCTCAGTGATTAGATACCATGAAATATTATTTATAGAGAATACTCGAAGTTTTCATACATGTATGAGCACTTTTAATTTGTGTTATGAACAATAGCGGTGGAATCATAGTCACAGTATTGATTATTTTCTTTTAGGTCTTATGACACATCATCCTGAACTCTATAGTGATGGACCTCTGACTGAAGAGAGAACCTACCTATTCTATTTCCTGCTGCAGGGGTCATATTGTATATATTTATCTGGTAAAATTCCACATATTCTTTTGATAATCATTGCCTGATATCAGTAATTTAATTTTGATCAAAAGGGGGTGTTTAAGACCAGTTGTGGGCGCATCGTGGTCTAGTGGTTCTGACTCTCACCTTTCAAACAGAGGGTCGTGGGTTTGAATCCTAGCCGTGGCGTGTTTTCCTTCAGCAAGAAATTTTTCCACACTGTGCTGCGCTCAGCCCAGGTGAGGTAAATGGGTATCGGTAGGAAATAATTCCTCAAAAAGCTGTGTGCACCTGAATCAGTAGCCTAGCATAGCCGGATATTGATAATAGCAGGGTCCGCTGGGAGAACAGTTTTCGGAACTGAAGTGGCTACCCTGGATAAATATACCGTTATTATTATTATAGTTGCAAGAAAGGTGTTTGATTACACCCCAAGTGCTCATAGAGGACCACACCAAATATTTTACACCAGTGTCAGAACAGGCATTATTTCCAACACCCATCTGTGTTCACAATCAAACTACATGGTATATTTCTAACACCTGAGGGCTTTGTGTTCTATAACACTGGCTGGTTGTGTTTTAACATTGTACCTTCGAGGGCACACGTAATTCAGACTCCCATTCACTCGCATGTTAAATCACAAAGCTCATCGAGAAAGTATTAAAAGTCAGTCCCTCTATAGATTTTGGGTTAATTCCCTTAGATTAATCACAATTTACAGGACAACAAAATTACCTACGTTAATTTGGTATAGTTTCCCAGCTCAAACAATATAAGACCTGAAAAAGGGCTAACCATAATTTTAGTCCACTGCGAGAACAACTGGAACTGCATTGGTGAAACAATAATTGAAATAAAATACAAAAATACAGCCTAGCATCTCCAAATTATCTAAACCCACTCGAAATGCACCCGTATTTGTCATGTGTGCCATATACAGTGTAGTATTTCTCAGAATTAGGCTCTCCATGTGGAGTTAGTTTGTGTGTGTGTGTGTGCAAGGGATTGCTGCCTTTGAAGATTTTATAATTTAATATAGTTGACCATTAAAAAACTGAATTAAGGATATTGACCTAGTAGTACTTCACCTCGATTTTGGGATGTTTTTTTGTGGAATTCACTCATCGTCCTCATCCTACATGTATAGAGAGAATCAGCAATAAAAAAATAAATGGCTTCTACACTAGTGTGGGGCAATTGTATACCTAAACTTTAGTCATGTATTGAATAGATTTATTTATGTAGAGATCATCCTTCAGTAAGCATCACAATTTTGATTTTAGAAAGAAAATTCTCAAACCCGTGGAATGTAATTTTTATTCATGGTCTCATAAATAGTTTAATTCATATGGTAAAGACAAGTGTCTTTAAAAGCCATTGATCACATTTTAATACCTTTATCAAGAATGATGTTGCCACTTTGAGAGGAATGAATAAAGTCCCTTTTAGTGAGGGAAGCTGGAGCCAATCATATGGTTTGCCTTGTAATTCAGAAGTCATTGATCCATATATCATTATGATTCTGTGTACATGTGGATGGGTCTTTATGAGTGAGTGGTAGAGAAATATGTCCACCAACTTTGCACTTTAAAACCTTGTAACCAAAAGTGAACTTTTTACACTGATATGCTGTACCTGGTAGGGGTCTTGCGCGAAAAGCATTGATTTGTAATGAAGTACAACCAGAAATGATGGATAACTTTCAAATGGAAAGAATTACTCGGAAAACAATCTTTCACTAGCTACCACACACATCAAGATTGCCATTTACACATTGAACCCAAGCAGCTACTGATAGAGCATGTTCTTTGCAAGGATATTGTCTTTGGGGAACGTACTTCTTGAAAGATCAATTTTCAAGGAACTCAAAGGATAAGTCATGACAATTGTGATAGTGATCATTTTGCTTTTCACACAGGTCAATGTTAAAAAGAAACGACTACTGAAGTGTGATGTATCAGTATTTTTGATATAAGTGAACTCTTTGATTAGACTTACTTTCATGATTTTTTATTTCTTTGTGCTTTTGTTTGCAACAGAATCGTACAACAGAGATGAATGAATCAAAGAGCCCAAGTACAAAGGAAGCAGAACATGATAGACTGATGGAAGAATCAGATGAAGACAATGAGGTGGATCTGCTTGATGAACAGGAGGATACAACAGAAGAGACAGACAGAGGGAGAAGAAAAGAGACACTAGAATCAAATAATGAGTCAAGGAATATGGAGAAAACTGAAGAGTTTGATCGGGATACTCAATATGAGATTGATTACTTCCAGGAAATTGCAGAGAGTATGAAAGTATTTGCTTCCATGATGGTAGATATGAAGATTGTAAAGGTTGAAATAAAAGGCATCAAAGAAATGCTCAAAGCTCTTGCAGGGAAGGTAGAGTGTGTGATAGAGGGTAGAGCTCAGAATGAATCACAGAGATTAAGAGAAAAGAGAAATACAGGAAGAAGAATGACCAAGGAGTATTCACTTGTTCGTAGAAGAAAATACATGCCTGGAAAAGGAAGAAGAAAGATTGACTCTGGAGAGGTGATGATGAACAAGAATGGTTTAAATGGTAAAAAAGATGAAGAAGTAGCAAGAGAAAATGTTGACGCAGGGAAGGTTACTACCAAGGACACTTCAAGCGATGGTATCAGAGAAGATGTGCGTGAAAGGCACAGAGAAAGGATCGATGCAGGTAGGAAAATGGCAGAAAAGAACTTGGTGGAAACAACAAAGGATGAGTTGAGAGTAATGACCCAGGATAACCTGGGTGATGGTAACAGAGAAGACATGCATGTAAGAGATGGAGGAATGACAGGAACAGGAAGGAAGATGATTGAGAAGAATTTAAAAGAAATGAGGGATGATATTTTGCATGATCATGCAACAGTTAATAATAACGATGGACTGAATACGAATGTTATGGGAGTTGAATCCTTAGCGGAAAGTGGTGATGTAGCGGTAGAAACTGTTGATTTGCATGTAAGAGGTGGAGAAATTTGTGATGTAACATGGGTGAAGAGAGAAGAAAAAGAAAAGAACTCAGCAGAAATGCAGGAAGATTTCGTT
Source organism: Lytechinus pictus (assembly GCF_037042905.1). Classification (NCBI taxonomy): domain Eukaryota; kingdom Metazoa; phylum Echinodermata; class Echinoidea; order Temnopleuroida; family Toxopneustidae; genus Lytechinus; species Lytechinus pictus. The sequence continues at coordinate 27,613,915 of NC_087256.1, read as the reverse complement.
CATGATTATGTGGCAATTGATACTGATGGACAGGATGAGAATTTACTGAAAGAGGAAAGTGATGATGAAGATGTAGGAACTATTGATATTCTCTGTGATGATGGTGGTAGTGACATTGAAGAAAATTGCATAGAGATACAAGAAGGAGCAAGATGCATGGATGATGACTTAGGAGCGTTGGGAGGGATAAGAAAGGATGGCACAGTTCCCGTCAGAAGCAGGCTTTCAGAACAAGATGAAGAAAGGGCTCAAAAGGTGGTGAAAAAAGAGGTTCCAAAACCACAGGAAGATTTCCCATGGGAAAAACTGTCTGACAGTAAAATCAAGCGTTTTCGCGAATTAGCCCCATCAAGAGCGTGTTTTGCGCAGTATATCGTGGCAAATCTCATCAGCATTGACATTCTGAGAAACAGTAACTGCGGTGGGAAATTGTACTGCAATGCAAGTGTTCCACAGGTGCAAGCTATAAATCCTGACATTCTTCTATATGCTTTGGAAACAACATTTAAGGAGTTTGATGTCCAAGAAAGTGAAAAGCATGAGGTACAACGGGAATGTATTGTAAAAATCAATGCGCACTGTAGATATTTGCGTCATAAATTCTCAAGGGATTTAGCAACTATAAAGAATAGGATGGAGACAACTCAAGGAAAAAGGTTGCCCAAGAATGATTCCATGGTATGCCCCCCAACATCAGTCGCTCCAGGGATTCTGAAGAAACAAATTGGCAAACAGTCAAGCAAGGATGGAACGAGTGCCCCAAAATGTTCAAGACTGCCTACAAACAGTAACGGGCAAACAGATGTAGAAGATGATCATATTGGAATACTAAGAAATGGGAAGGTAAACACAGACGAAGAGGACACAGAAGTGGATATTGGAAGGCATGACAGTTCCCGCATCAGTGGTGAACAGGATGTTTCTGTAATTACAGAAAAAGGCAGGAACTCTCAGATTGAAGAAAGGACAGGAAAGTGGTCACCTTGGAAGCGATTAACAGACAAAGATATCTCACACTGTAAGCTATGGTCAAAAACAGCACCTGCTTTTGCCAGACTAGCGTTGCGACATATTCTTAGTGATCAGATACTCGTTAATAGCAATTGTTTGGGGATAAAAGGTCCAAACTCTGGAAGGCCACATGTCCAACCAATAGACCACGATATACTGGTATATGTCCTTGAGACTACATTTGATGTATATGGTATTGAAAAAAAACAAGACCAAATTAAGTGTCGTAGAGAATGTATCAATGCCATTAATAATTGCTGTAGGAAATTGTTTCATAAGTTTAAGCAAAGGAAATCTGTTGCGAGTGGGTTTCAAGGAAATTTCCTGAGACAAATGGATGGTGAATGTGGGTCTGGAGAGGAGACGAGAAGAAAGGGTGGAGTTGAGATTTCAGAACGATCCAAACAAGATATGACTGCTTAATGTACAGGTGGGTTTATCAGATGGAAGATATTGCTGATATCAAAAGAAATGGAAATAGCTGTGGAAAAAAACTCCTGAAACACCAAATGACCAAAGAATATATATTCCAGAATATTTTTACTTATATCATGGAAAAAAATATGACATACACATGTTTTAGTTGATGAATGTGACAAGGTACGTTGTCTCCAGAAATGCATCAAATCAATTGAATAGTGCTGTAGAACAGAAAATGAGAAGAAGAAACGATATATAAAATGGGAACATCAGATTCCAGTTTGAATGGAAGTAATTGTAAAGGTAAAGGCACCAAGTGTCGAATGAAGAAAGTACATGTAGAGAGTGTTATTTAGAGAGTTATACTGATATACATGTAGATGATGGAAACCTAATATACAAGAGAGATCACTTGCAGCGTTCATCTGAAGAAGTTAACATTGACAAACATACAAATTAAGGCAAAGGGAAAAGGAGAGTTCGAAAAAAAAAAGTTTTTAGTTTGTGATCATGTGTTGAGTAAATGTAGTAGCTCTGATGAAAAAGTAAAGTTGTATGGACTTGGGCGTATCGACACTGATATTCTTAGCGATGTACTAAGGTTCAAATTTTATGGGGTGATGAAGGATGAGAAAGCTGCTGTAGGGCAGCTAAGAAGAGCTCTGTCAATGCTTAAATACCTCTGTGAAAGTCAAAGAAAACTGTTGGATGAGAGAGAGAAGAGGTGAGGAGAAGCAATAGTGAGAGGGAGAGACTCCATTCTCATCTCCTTTCTTTGATAAATTATCTAAGTGGAAAACCAGTTTAACGCTTAATGATATCACCCAGTGGGTTTTGAAGCGATCTTTAGTGGTCTTCCAAGCCAGTGTAGCTCAACACCTTGTAATGTGGTTTTCAAGACTGCTTTGCCCTGTTAACACTAGTTCAGCATATTAAGTGAGGACACAATCATTCTTCAGGAAGCGATCTTTGCACAGATGTGCAAGTTTAGTCACGATATGCTGTGGTTTCCAAGTTCATGCGAAACTTGAAACCTCACTGAGAGCATTCCCATAGCCACAAAACCACGTTGCATGAAGTGGTTCTGAAAATCAGGTCAGGAGATGATGATTAGACAGCTATCACAAAGGGCTTCTAAACTGATTTTCTAAACTGTTTTAAGGGAAGCCAGTATAAGAAAGCAGACAAGAGAAATGGCACAAGAGAAAGGAAAGAGGGGTATACTTGACAGTTTACCTAAAATCATCCCCATTCCCATACTTTTGTATATTTTTTAGATTCTATGGACTTTAAGGAATGCAGCAAAGTGCAAGAGTTTGATGGAATATTAGCAATAGATTTAATGGAGAGGATTTACTTTGAAAAATACCCCCTGTATGCTCTACTGTCTAGTACCACTACAAGATCACCACATCACTTAGAGCAGCGACATCGCCTGACAGAACACAATTCTCTATAGAATAGCATCTATTATTTTCTGCAGAGTATTCCTCCAAGGCTTGTTGTTTCAAGAATCAAAGAAGATCCCATGTAGTTGCTTATCAGGAATTTAAATGATTTTCATGAAGCTATCCCTTTTTCTCCGGGGACACACCTCCTCTGCAAATAAGAATCCAGATGCTTGAAGATACATGTAGTTACCACTATTTGTGGCCCAAGTGAACACTTTGAATTTATTTGTTTTTCATGTTACAGAATTGTACAACACAGACCAGTGAACTGGAGGTCCTTGCTACAATGGAAACAGAGCATGATAGACTGATGGAAGAATCAGATGAAGACAATGAGGTGGATCTACTTGATGAACAGGAGGATACAACAGAAGAAACAGACAGGGAGAGAAGGACAGAGACACTAGAATCAAATAATGAGTCAAGGAATATGGAGAAAACTGAAGAGTTTGATCGGGATACTCAATATGAGATTGATTACTTCCAGGAAATTGCAGAGAGTATGAAAGTATTTGCTTCCATGATGGTAGACATGAAGATTGTAAAGGTTGAAATAAAAGGCATCAAGGAAATGCTCAAAGCTCTTGCAAGGAATGTAGAGTGTGTGATAGAGGGTAGAGCTCAGAATGAACAGCAGAGATTAAGAGAAAAGAGAAATACAGGAAGAATGGCCAAGGATAATTTACTTGCTCGTAGAAGAAAATACATGCCTGGAAAAGGAAGAAGAAAGATTGACTCTGGAAGGTTGATGATGAGCAAGAATATTGTAAATGGTAAAAGAGATGAAGTAGAAGGAAGACAAAATGTTGAAGCAACAGGGAGGGTTTTCACCAAGAATACTTCTGGTGATGGTCACAGAGAAGGTGTGCATGAAAGGCATGGAGAAGGGATTGATGCAGGTATGAAAATGGCAGAAAAGAACTTGGTGGAAACAAGAAAGGATGAATCAAGAGTAATGACACAAGATAATTTGGGTACTCCTAACAGAGAAGATATGAATGTAAGTGGTGGAGAAGACAAGATAATGACAGAAAAGAACTTGGATGAAGTGAGGACTAATATCATGTATGATCATGCAAAAATTAATAATGATAGACAGAATGAGAATTGTACAGGAATTGAATCCTTACAGGAAAGCGATGATGAAGATGTTGGAACCGTTGATGTACTCTTTGATGATGGCAGTGACAGTGAAGATGATAGTTTAGGGGTACAAGATGAACATGCAAGAAGCAAGCATTATGATTCTGTTGAATCGTGTGAAAGGGAAAAGAATAACGGGCCCGTTGTCGGGAGCAGGTTGTCAAAACAAGATGAAGAAAGCTTTGCTCAGACGGTGGTGAATGAAGAAGTTGCTAAACCACAGGAAGATTTCAGATGGAAAAAGCTTCCTGAAGGCAAAATTAAAAGATTGCGCAGCTTGCCCATCGGAAGATTTGCCCTAGGAATAGTGAAAAATCTTGTTAGAAGTGACATTTTGATGAAAAGCAACTGCTCTGGGAAACACACAGCCACTACAAGTATTCCACATGTGCAAGCTATAGATCCTGGTATTCTGGAGTATGCTTTGGAAACGACTTACAAGGTGTTTGATGTCGAAGAATGTGAAAAGCATCATGTACGCCGTGAATGTGTCTCAACAATTGATTCGCACTGTAGATATTTGAGGAAAGCGGCAAGAAGTGCACCTAGAAAATCAACAATGGAAAAGGGTAGGATAGGGGCAGATCAGGAAGAAAGGTTGCCTGGGAATGATTCGATAGCATGTCTTCCAACAGCAATTGCTCAAGTGGATGAAAGACGTCTTGAGGAACAAGTTAGTGTACAGTCAAAAAAGAATGAAATAAGTGAGAAAAAGGTTTTAAGAAAGGAAATGTCTAAAGACAGTAATGGACAAACAGATGGAGAAGATGATCCCATTGGAATTCTTGGAATTGGGAAGGTAAAACCAGGTGGAGAGGATGGAGAAGTGGATATTGGAAGGCATGAAAGTGCCACCAAGAGTGGTGAACAGGATGCTTCTGTAATCGCAGGAAATGGCAGACAATATGGGATTGATGAATGGGCACAAAAGGGGTTACCTTGGAAGAAATTAACAGACAAAGATATCTCAAACTTTAAAATTCGTTTTAGATCAGCAGCTGCTTTTGCCACCCATGCCATTGCTCATATCGTTAGTGATCGGGTACTTATCAATAGCAATTGTTATGGAGTAAAAAGATTTAACTCCGGAAGACCAAATGTCCAACCGATCGACCCTGATATACTGGCATATGTCATGGAGACTGCATTTGATGCATTTGGTATTGAAGAACAAGACCAAGGAAAGTGCCGTAAGAAATGTGTCAAGGCGATTGATTCACACTGTAGGTACTTGTTTGGTAGTTCAAAGAGAAGAAAAACTAAATGTGCTAGTGGGATGCAAAGAAATGTTATGAAACAAAAAAATGGTGAATGTGGGTCTGGAGAGGAGATAGGAAGAAAAGAGGAAGGTAGCGTTGAGAATTCAGAACATGTCATGTCTGAAGTACAGGTATAAAGTCAACATGGCATTGTTTATTAGATAATCACTCATATCAAAAGAAATGCCACTAGAATATCCCTGCTTGTCACTTGTGTATTGAGAATGATTTTGTGTTATGATATACTTGGCAATACTAATTGCTCTGGGAAAAGAACCCCTGAAAGGCCAAACGTCCAAAGAATAGACCCAGATATTTTGGCTTACTTTGTGGAAACAGTGTATGATGTGTATGATGTTGATGAGTTTGACAGGGCAGATTTTCGTAGGAAATGCATCATATCCATCGATCAGTGCTGTAGAGATGAGAAAAGGAACAGATGTAAGAAAGGAACAGCCAAATCTAGTGTAATTGGCAGTGTTTGTAAAAGTAAAGGCACCAAGATTCAATCCAAAAAAGAACAGGAAGAGAGTGTTATAGAGCCTTATATGAATGAAGATGATGGAAACCCAGACAGGAGCGATCAGTTAGAGAGAGTTTATCTGAAGATGTTATCATGACATACACACCAAGGCAAGGTCTGAAGGAGAGTTTGCAAAAAATGTTCTTAGGAAAATAGTTAGTGATCATGTGTTGAGGAAGTGTAGTAGTTCTGAGGAAGCAGTAAAGTTGTATGGACTCGGGCCTATCAACTCTGATAGTCTTAGCTATGTCCTAAGGTCCACTTATGATATTTATGGGGTGATGGAGAATGATGAGAGAGAACGCTGCCGTAGGGAATGCTTAGAGGCCATTGATGGTTATTGTAAATACTTACGTGAAAGCAGATGAAATGTGAATAAAAAAGATAGGGGAGAGAGATTGAATAAGACAGAGAAACGGGGACAGAGATGAGGGAGAAGAGAGAGAGAGAGAGGGATGGAGAAGAGGGAGAATGAGTGGAGAGAGCAATGAGAGATTCAATGGAGATTTTTAGAGTAATCATGATAAAATGAATGGTGATTGTGGTTGAAAATAGAGAAAGATAATTTAAAAGAGAGAAAGAGTCCTAAATGATGGAGGAGGGGGTTGTTTCTTAGGTTGGGGGAGAGGACATCCTAGGTGGGTGGGGGATGGTTCAGAAGGTGGAGAAAACTGATATAGGGAATATGTATGAGTCGAATTGTAAGAAACACATGAATCCTGATACAGATGATCTTTATTTGAAAAATTGAAGTAATAGAAAAAAAATTTATAAATGATATTGGAATAATTGTTGTAGAGTTAATGAAGTAATTATCACTCGTACATTTCATTTCCAAAAAACATGTATTTGTAAATGTTGTATGTTCTCATAATAGAAACCAAGGACTTTTGAAATGTGAATTCATGCCAATAGGCTTTTAATCCATGCGTAGGTGAAAATAACCGCCGTGCTTTGGCATGGCTGTGCATACATGGTACATACATATTTACAATGTTTTTTATTTTGGCCTTGTGTTGGCAGTGGCCAGCTTACCACTGGATATTGATCTAACCCTTGAAGTTTTTCAATTTATAACTTTCAATTCATTATTTCCAAACCATTTGAGAATTTTAAAGAAAATCTTTGGATTCAAATTAAATCCAGAGCTTTGTTTGTTACTACATTCGATGTATCCACTATCAATCTGCGTTTGTTTCAAATCCATGAGTATTGAGGTATGGTAGTTGATCATATTACCAAACCCTTTTTTTTTGTAAATTCAATCATATGAAACAATATTTTCCTCAAATTCATCAAACTTCCACCATTAATTACACACATACATGTACATTTGTGCTCAACAGTTACTTGAAGTTTACCCCACCACAAATTGCACTGCTATATGCTGAGTGTCAAATGGAGACAACAACACATGTTTGTTGTGCATGGCACAGAGAAACAAACTTTGTTGAATATAATATTTTAACACCTGACACCACAATCAAATATCTAAAACAAAACATGGTAGAACTTGAACACTGTTAATTTTCTGATGGGGTCACTTATCTTTGAGCACCACTAAACTACCATGACTATAAAAATATGATATATTTTTTGTGAGATAATTTTTGTTTTTGATGATATCGCTTGGCTACCAATCGCACCCCTCTTCGTGGTTGAAATGTTTGAAAATTGTTGAAGATGAAAATTTGCTGAAAATGAAAATTGTTGAAAATGTTGAAAAATGTATTGTCTATCGAATTTGTGTTTTCTGTTGAAAAAGTTGGAAAATTAATAAAATAACTGATCAGCTATTTTTCACCATATCTTGTTATTTCAAGAAAATGTGAATAGGTGTTTTGGGTCGTATTTGATCATTTTCTATTCAAACTGAATTAATTAATTCCCTTGGACGTAGAGGGATGTTGCTAAGTTTTAAGCATATGAAATCACTTTCTGATGTGTAAATGCATGCTTTCGGTATTACAAGGCCAGTTGGTAATAATACAGTCACTCATACTCAAAATGTGAATTTGTTTTCCTTTCTTCATTTGGAGTAACATGGTGTGAGCATTAAGTTGAATATTGAACAAATGAGATGGAAAATTTGACCTTGGGACATGTACATAGATTTGGGCATGAAGAAAGAAATAGAGAATATCTAACTTTCTTCATTTTTTATGATTCCATGTTAATGTTATGGTAGCATTAAAATGCTTTCAATAAGCAACCAAGTACATGTATAACTTATAAGTCTGATGTACATAATCACCCATTTTCAAGTATTTCATTAAGTGTGGTCCCAGTAAGTAAATCTTTTGTACATAATTTTCATATTGTAAATTTCCATTCCCAGATCATAAGATGCAAGTGTACATAGCTTTGTAATCTAGGTGAATTGTTCATTATTTGTAGACTGTGGAAAATATTCTTGTGCAAAGCTTGTTTGGAATTTGAAATGTGGTTCTACATGTATCTTGTGAGGTGACAATCCTTTTTTTTTGGGGGGGGAGGTGGATTTATTTTTTTAGGTAATAGGCCACTTCTCTGAAGAAGATTTTTTAAATTTTCACTTTATTTCATTATCATTTTCCATTTTTTAAAAAAGTGTTTATATGTGGGGAGGGGGGTCCTCAACTCCCCCCCACCCGGGACTCAGTCCAAATAGGACATTGCTTGTAAAACTGTTAATGGAGAAGAAGGTGGATGAGTTAATTTTTCATTGTTAGATTTTAACTCAATATTGTTTTAATTTTGTGTAGTTTAATCATACATTATAAAGGTTCATACTCTTGTCCATTTAAGTATTATTGATATTGTATCTGCCTAAAAAGGATAAAAATGCTTGGAATCCAGTCTGTTTGTACTAGTATTAATTTGTGCTTGGCTTATTACTCAAGTTGTTTGGAAATGAATATGGAAGTATTTTTTTTCCTTTTGTACAGACATCAGGTTAATTTGTCCATATATGTAAGTTGTGTATGTTGAGTGAATATATGCATTTCATTCTTGGAAAGTGCGGATGAAATTTTGATTACTCATTTTTTTATGTCAATAAAAAGTTTGTAAGAACATTAAGCAGAACTTTGTATAAATAATGTTATTTTGGCTGGTTGTATTGAGTGGCAAAATAATTTGAATCCATAATCACCACTTTGTAAAGTTCTTTTTTGAAGTATTGTGTTTTTTTTGGAAATGACTTTGTATTTTTCACATTCAGAATTGTATCCATCATGTGCTTATACCATCTCAATTATTCAATCGTGCTGGTCGTAAGCTTTGTTCATAATGTTTAATGCTCACTATTTTATTCAATTAAATGCTTTGCTCCCATATGCATTGTCTCTTTTGTTATCATTTTGTGATGCCTTTTCATTTATTTTACATACCGGTATATAAATTTATACTGATCATCAATTTTTCACAAACATGAAATCTTATGTTTTGTTTATTAAAAAAATGGAAAAGGGGGTGTGGTACTTAAACAAAGTACAATTACAAAATGGAATGAAAAGGTTCAATCTTGATAGAAGTTCAAGACAAAGGGTATTTTTATGTAGAGCTGTATGGGGGGGGGGGGCTTAGCATGAAATAAACATTTGCACTGATAATTTTGCTCTGAGCCAATCAGATGCAAGGGTATCAGTAGCAGCTGTGAAGTGCCAGTAACAATTGCTGGCTTACATACAGTGGTGTTACAGAGTTTGTGAAACCCACCAGAAAATGCACTCCTTCGTGCTGAGTGTTGCATGCAGACAACACTACAATGTTCGGCGAGCCCAGAGAAACAAACTTTATTGAATGTAATGTTTTATCACCTGATTTCACAAATAAATATCTAAAACATGGCAGTACTTGAACACTTGAAATAAGTTCATTTTCTGGTGGGGTTCACTAAGTTTTTAGCACCACTGTATGTTTCATGTGATGCTACCCAGTGGGAGTATGATAGGAAAGTTATATGGCTCTGAGAGGGGGTAATCTTTTGGAGAGGAGGGGCGTGTAAATGTTATAGAGGTACAGGTTAGGAATTCTTGCTGGCATACAGTATATAATGCTGTGTGCGAGTGAAAAAATTATGATTACTTTTACAAGAAAAAAGGGCAATCAACATCCCCCATTGTGAAAAAAAAAAAATATTACTTAATTTACCAAATCCTGGAGAGAGTGATCAAATGAAGTAAGATCGGAAGGGAAGGGGTAAAGAAAGAGCATGGCAAAGAAAGTGATGATCGAGAGAGAGAGAAAGAGGGAGAGGTGGAAAGAAAGAGAGCAACAAACGGGCCTGAATTAATCCGTTGGAGTAATATCTGCATGTTTACAATTATGAGCATAAAAAGATAACGGGTTTGTACTTTCATTTTTTGGTGACTGTGGCTCTGTGTTGCAAGAGAGAGGAATGGCAAAAAAGAGTGGAGCAGAATCAGGATGGAGAGAGAAAGAAAGAAAGTTGGGAGTAAGTGACAGACGGGGACAATGCTACAGGGAAAGGGCGGGGGGGGGGGCACATGTCCCTATGAATTCCCAGGTTGGTTGAAATATGAAAAACATCCGACACATTTTCAGTGAATTTATGTGGGAAATTTAATCATTCTGCTTAGATAAGCACAGATTTTCTAAAGGGGAGAGAGAGACTGAGACCCCTCCCCTAGGATATAGGATTTCAATCAAGTACATGTATGTCCCCTCCCAAAAAAGTGAGCTTCAAAATGTGGCTTTGGCCCAGAAGAGGGGAAGACCTTTGGGGGGGGGGGGGCTACTCGAATTAAAACAAGATGTGCCACACCAAAACCAAAAATAGGCTCTGGTACTAAATCTTGGTCTTAAACATGGGTGTCTCCGGTACGGCTCTTGAATCAACGATTGCTAAAAATGCAATGCTCTGGAACTGACCACATAAAAAATGGGGGTCTCCGGAACTCATATGGCTCCGCGCCAATCAAGCTCGCCACCCCGACCGGCTGAGTAGTTCATGATGGGCACGCACTGGACCAAGAAACCACAAATTCGTGGGTTTCTGGAACAGGGAAAAATAGGATTTTCTATATGGCTTTCTAAATTGGTGATACTGTGGAACAGAAATCTAGGCCGGAAATGATGGTCTCGAGTCCGCGGCACACACGTATCATACTTTAACACTTGAAGACAGAGGTAGCATTCCACATAGAAGATTCTGCAGTGATCAAACGAAAGGTGTGGTAGGACTGTGCATTGTTGGTTGCTAGTATGTTTGTGTGGTGTCCTTTATTCATTTTTAAACGTAAATTCTGAATATTTTCACATTCTTTAATCCTTTATTAATCCTATGTTAATTTTCCGCTTGCCATCTGCTTTCATTCTTTCACTTCAGGTCATCAAGGTGAAAATCAGCAAGGTTAAGCAGGATGGACTAGAGGTCATTCGGTTGCCTGGCAACAAGCGTGCTTTCATCCCAAAGACCCATCTCTCCGACCATCCAGATGTGTGCGATGCCCTTCTGGCGAGTTACAGTGAGGGAGATGTCATAGACCAGGCCCTGACTTGGTCTTACAATCCCAAGTCCAGGACCTTTGTATCCTTGCAAATGTTCAATTTTTTGTAAAATCTTATTTTGAATAAAGCCTATCTAGAGCTTTGTCTTAAGGCATAAATGTGAATTGTATTAAAAAAGCACCATTTAGCATATTTAGCATATACATGTACCAATAATACCAATTATATAAAGTTTGGTGACCATTTTTATAAAATGAATCTTGTTTTCAATGTTTAGTATTCAAATTTAGCATTATTTCATATATTGTGCCCTCTCAGCCATTTAAAAAAAAAGAATAGGCCTACTTAAAAAAAATGCTCTTTGGTATCAAAAAGCTACAGGCAAAGATTATATCCTGAAAACTTTCATGAGCCCATTCCATGCCTTGGAATACGCTTTATATGAAAAAGAACGCACAGATATTTTGTTTTGATTAAGCACCCGATCAAAATGATCTGACATATATTCTTATATTCTCCACATCATAAGCGTGTTGGGGCATACACATTCATATAATCTAGTAATCAATTTCATTAATGTAGGGGGAGGGGTACAAGAATGAAGGACTACGTAGATTTTGGTATTCAAGCATAAATTGAACACACTTCGCCAAGTGGCATGCATGCATTTTAGTTATTTGCCCTATCTCAACTCACTCACTGGATGTAATAAAATAACATTATAATCTGGGTATAGCAATTATTAAGTATGAAAGTCTGATGTCACACTTTCATTTTTTTTTTCATGTTGAAATTATCTTTGGTAACATGAAAAGTCACACTTCCATTTTTTTTTTCATGTTGAAATCATCTTTGGTAACATGAAAAGTCACACTTCAATTTTTGTTTTCATGTTGAAATTATCTTTGGTAACATGAAAAGTCACACTTCCATTTTTTTCATGTTGAAATTATCTTTGGTAACATGAAAAGTCCTCCCCATTCCTAGTTAGAATCAAATGTAAAAGGTATTTATAGATCCCTTTCTGCAAAATTTGTTACTATATGATTGGTCGAGAGTCAGTCACGTGACTATTCATAATTTTACCAGAAAAATGAAATTCATCAGAGATCAAAATAATTTGTGACATTAGAATAAAATATTTTCAAAAAATATTTTGCGTCCGACTGAAAACCATGCATGCAATAACCCGGGCACAGAGCACGGTGGGCTGCCTCCACTGGGCAAGTCTAGTGATGGGACGGCGTAGACGCTTTATCAGGTTCTGCTGAGAGAGCAGCGCAGTCAGCAAAGTTAAAAGCACAATGCTAGCTGAATCTTTACCTTTTTGATAACTAACTTGGCAATGTGATATCATGTGTTGTGTGTTTCTAATCAGTCTGCATGCTGAAAATTAAATTAACGATGGCCATCATTCGGATCACAGAAAGATTTGGGTTGCTTGGATTTTAGTTCACTCCGCAGGGTTAGTCTAGTTCACAACTTTCACAACCGGTAAGTGATTTTAGAATCACTCGCAACACCAAACCACTGCCCTGAGTGATGACCTTGGGCCGGCGGCCCGGCAGCAGCGTGCATCCTAGGTACCAGCTAGCTTAGATGAAAAGCCAGTTTTGCATAAATTGGAGCTAAGCCAATCTAGATTTTGTCCAGATCATCGAAATGGGTCAATTAGGACTAGATAACAAATATTTTTCGTTCAAACTTTGATATGGAAGCAATATAAAACAAATATACCGGGGTTTCTTTCAAAAGTATAGTGCAAGTATTCATCCTCCGTTGGTCTGACAATATTAGTATTTTCCCTTGGGGGCTTGGCCCCTCTGAAAAATAGTAATTGCCGAACCAACCTCGGATAAAATATTTCCACTATACTTTCTCAAACCCGGTGTATATTTGTATACCATACAAGTTCGTTAGACCTGCATGATCAGCACTACAAAGTGACACCCTTAACCAAAGGATTCAGATCTTGACATGCAAGCCGCTGCTGTTGAACGCTGCCAGGAATGAAACGGAGATTGTCCATGATTTCTCTGAGCTTGAAACCGATATGATTCTCCTAGGTGTCCTGCGTCAGACCATGTCCTATGGAGTCTTTGTGGAATTCCCTAATAATATCGTCGGCTTAGCACCAAAGTCTGTAAGTTGTCTTTTCGTTTTGACCGTTTTAAATATAGTTCTCATTTTACTTACTCTCTAATGTCTAGGTATTGGGGCACTCCAGCCTGAGAATAATCTGATTTGTGAACAGATTGAGTGAAATCATACAAACAAAACACTGAAAATTATATCAAAATCCTACAGGATATAACAAAGTTATGACAATTCAAGGTTTTGCATTATATCAATGAAACAATTCTATGTTTGCTGCTTGATTGCTTTGATACCAACATGCTGAAGTATTGTTCTGAATTAACTTACTCCATGTTTTATTTAATCTTTGAAATTTGGTAGTAATGCAGGGAGAATTTCTTGAATGCTCAAGCACTTGACAGGGTTAGACGTCTTGGAGCAATTGCATGGAGCATTGTATGGAACGTTGAATTAAGCGCTATATGAATGTTGCATATCATTAATCCATTATCCTTTTAATCATTATTATTTTTACTATTGCTATTAATATTATTAGTATTATTATTATTATTATTAGTAGTAGTAGTAGTAGTAGTAGTAGTAGTAGTAGAAGTAGTAGTAGTAGTATAATGTTGTTGTTATTATGATTGTGAAATGTTAGTCTTAAACATCAGTGTATTTTACTATACCTATGCAGATTATGGCAGATGAGTTCGTCAGCGATACTGCAAAGCTCTTTGAAGTGGGCCAGACTCTGAGGGCAAAGGTCACAGAGGTCAATGCAGAGAAGAAACGCTTCCTGGTCAGTCTGAAAGAATCGGATTGTTTCTCTGATGAAGCTGAGCCGTATAAAGGATTAGCCAGACTGGAAGCCTATTTTAGAGACAGGGATAGAGCAGAGCATATTTTGAAAGAAAAGAAAGGTGCATTTTTTTCTTCCTAGTTTGTATCATAGTTTTCCTAGTTCATGAAGAGGTGATGTGGCTTAGTGAATAAGTCTATATACTCACTCTTATTTGCTTTTCACACTACAGAAAATTCCCGGGATTAAGCTTAGCCCACTTCGGTTTCACAGTATGTTTTAGCAAAGTGGGCTAGCATGGTAAATAGTACGGTACTATCTGGCCCTGCTAAGAAGCAGGGTTGGCTATCATCGCAATTTTGGTGCTAAGAGATGCAGTGTGAAACGAAACAGGGCTAAGGAAAAGTGGGGCTAAGCAATAGACAATCACAGAAGTTGAAATTGCCTGTTAATCACATCCTGTTTGGCAAAATCATCATTATTAATGAGGGAGACACACCTGACATCGAGCAGAAAAATTTGTGCCCTGCGATTAGGAATCCTTTTTTCATTTTCAAATGTTGACAGGCCTGATAATATTAAACTGTCAATGATTGAACTTTCAAAGCAGGTTTCAGATACCTGAATGAATATTTGTATCAGTAATCACTTGCTTAATAGTTTAAGCTTATTTGTATGGTCTTACCATGCAATTGTCATGTCACTTGACAATTTTCTTTTTGCAGAATTTAGCATGTGTAGAGATATCAATTAGTCAAAGATTTGCTAAAATATGATGTTATTAATGAAGTCAGATCTTTTGCCTCTTATCTTCTGTTTTTAGAGTACAAGCATGTGGTGTCCCACAGGGTTGGTTCTTTGGTCCATGCTACAGTGAGGAGTACACCTGGTAAAGCTGTGATCTGTTCCCTCCCGCATGGTGTTGATGCAGTTATTCCACAGGATCATACACTTGGTAATATCCAACATAAAGGCCAGTCGTGGCATCGATATAAAAAATGATTTAATGAGTTCAATCAAAATTCCTAAACTTATTCCCCAAGTTTTTATATAATTCATTTTGTGTTTGTTATAGGAAAAGTAGACTTATCTACTTTGCATATTAATGATATATGAATGATATGCATGAGGAATCAAAGCATATGTTTGTCGAAATATACATTTTTATAGCAAGATAAGTTAGTATATACATGTAGAAGAGAAAGAACTTTCAAAATATTCCAGGGTTGTTTGATTTAAATCATGTCGATTTAAATCATGATTTAAATCGCGATTTAAATCACTTGATTTTTTTCAAAAAAATCACTGATTTAAATCAACTTTTATGAAAAAAATTAGTTTTCTCTATTTTCTCTTCTTCTTAACAGATACTTTCAATGTAATCATTTTCATTTCTGTTCCACATGCTTTAGAGATACTTTAAAAGAATGATACACCCTCATGGAGTCTGATTTAACACCACTGTTTTATTTTCAAATTGTAAAACAAGCAAAACTGATGAAAACAACAAGTTTCTAACGAAGTAATGATAAATAACTCTCTGTATGTACACCAAACTGTAAATCTTCAATAAAATAATATATAAAATCTACAAAGGTGCTCAAAGTCCACAACTTGGATACTTTTACAAAACAGCTGAACTACTTGTATGTACCTCCTTCTTGTTACTATTAATACCCATTCTTTCAATTACTTAAGTTGCAAAACCCTTTGTTTATTAGCTATTACCAGCTGTTAGTTGGGAAGTCCCCCATGTGATAGTTCTAGGAAATATTCCTAGCTAAAATCCCCCATGTGATAATTCTAGGAAATATTCCCAGCTAGAATTCCCAAGGGCAGTATAGGAACCCTAACAGGCCTTTAATAATGTCAATTTTGTTGGAAATTCTCAAGTTCTTTGAGTACTTCATGCATTGGAGTAACACTTCGGATGTTTTGGACTGACTGATATAAAAATTTCAAGAGTTTAAATGTATACATAATACATAACATTACTTGGGCTTCCATAAAATGTCCCTCTCTATAATGCAAATAAATAAAAAAAAAATTAAAAAAATTACCTGTATATAAGTGGATTATTGTGTCAAATAGTACAATACACAATGTTCAAAAGACTACTTGACCACTATTATTGGTGTAAAACAGTTTAAATATAGTTTAAAACTTGTTAAGTGTGACCATTATTTTTCGTTGGAAAAAAATAAAAAAAATCTGATTTAAATCATAAAAATCCGATTTAAATAAAAAAAATCCGATTTTTTTTATTTAAAAAAAAAAATCAAAAAAATCAACAACCCTGAAATATTCCCTGTTGTAAGATTTATTCTACAATTTGCACACATTTTCTTTTTTAATGAAAACAACTATATTGAGATAAATCATAATCCTTGATTATTATGTACATGTAATACAGGGCTATGTTACATGAAATGTAACAAGAGCTAGAATCCTGTGACAAATGCTACTGACCAATCATATGCCATTATTTCAATAGATTATCACAGTTCATAATAATATGCCTTTGATTTACAATTAATGAAATGAGGCTTTATTTTTCATTTTTGCTCTGCAGAGACATCTCCTAAAGTTGGGGATACCATCGAAGCCTGTGTGCTGAATGTTGATCTTTCAAGCAAAGCAGTTACTCTGTCACAAAAGCCACACATCATGGAAAAATGCCGGATATTAAAATCAAAAGGAAAAAAGGTAAACAAAAGTTAAAATCAAGAGTTGTAATAATTTTACTTGGTAGCTCGGAAAGCTTTGCATGTTCGTGTGCTTTAATTGTTGTACTTTATTTCAGGGAAATTTCCTTGTAAGATTTTAAAGTAAATAAAAAAACTTTTAAGAATGATATATTAGAGGATACTTATTAAGTGCATAATAATTAGCATACATGTAGTTCTCAATGCGCTCTATGCCTAAATTATTGAATAATAGTAATGATGCTTTGAATATATTATATTCATAGTATCATGAAGTTATCTTCATGATTAATATCAGTTGTCATAATCAAATCACAATGGTTTTTCTTATATCTCATTGTCCATTTTGGTCTTTTTTTTACAGGGTAAGAAAGTGATTGAATCCTTGAATGAAGGCAAAGGAAAGGTTCTACTGATCAAAGGGGACTTCATACTAGCCCAAACAGACCAAGGACAGTTAATCTACGTATCAGCCAAACAAGTAAGTTATTCTGAATTGAAATCACCTGTTTTAGAAAAGATATGTGGGAAATCTCTTATTTGATCATGTGTGTTGTGATTGAAATTATATTTTCTAGGGGTATTCTTGAAAGATAAATGCCAGTTGTGGAAACGATTAAAAAATGAGTTGGTACAGAATCCAATGAAATTATGATGGTGGTCCCCAAGTCTGCGCACCTAATGATTTGAGTTAAGATTTAACATGAACTTCTTTTTATTTCACAAAATCTTTCTTATATTATCATGAGTAAGTGTAGCAAATATCTCATTAAAATTTGAAAGAAATATAGGATTTTCTTTGAAAAAAACCCGGGCAGTCATTTTCAGATTGAAAAAAAATGGTACCCCATGTCTGTGCACCCATTCACTTTGCACACGATTCGGGTATTTTGATGAGAAAGGCTGCATTTTGAGGCCGTCACATGAAATGCCCAAAATTCATTATTTTTCCACCATTTTGAGTCGGATTTTTTAATGAATATCTGTCTATGCATAGATGTGTAAAGTTTGTGTTCTTTGCGTATCTTCTTTTAGTAGAATCGCGCAGATACGCGTGTGCGCAGACAAGGAGGACTGCGCAGACTTGGGGGAACTTGCCATACCACCAGAGTGTTTGTTTGTTTTTGGGGTTTTTTGTGTGCATAAATAAGAAATAAGTGACAAAGGACTCTGGAAGATATTGTGTAATTGCTGTGGAAAAACGTAAAATAAGTGTGTTGTACACACAATAACTTTCTATAGCTTTGAGTTGGGATCGCCAAATTCATAACAGAGGTCCATCTCCTGAAGGCACAGGTCAAGTTCGAATATTAGTCGAATGTGAATAAGGTCAAAGGTCAAAGGTCAATGAACTTTCCATGACTGGCACTGTGCTGTGCTGTACACACAATAACTTTCTATATCTTTGAGGTGGGATCACCAAATTCATACAAGAGGTCCATCTTTTGAAGGTGCAGGTCAAGTTTGAATGTGAGTTGAATTTGATTAAGGTCAAAGGTCAATGAACTTTCCATGACTGGCACTGTGCTGTGTTGTACACATAATAACTTTCTACATGTATATCTTCGAGGTAGGATTGCCAAATTCATACAAGAGGTCCATCTTTTGAAGGTTGAGGTCAAGTTCAAATGTGAGTTGAATTTGATTAAGGTCAAAGGTCAATGAACTTTCCATGACTGGCACTGTGCTATTTTGTACACACAATACATTTCTATAGCTTCGAGGTGAGATCGCCAAACTCGTAACAGAGGTCCATCTCTTGAAGGTGCAGGTCAGGTTCGAATGTGAGTTGAATTTGATTAAGGTCAAAGGTCAATAAACTTTCACACTACTTTGTTCCTCTAGTGACATGAACTTTATAATTTTATACTTTTTAACACTAACATTTTACTTCAGAACTCAGTACTCTCTATACCTGAACCAGATTTTGTATTTTACTTGTTTATTCTTTAAAAACTGTTGTTATTTATTTAATGAGCTATAGTTCTTGGCACCATTTATAATATTCACACACATTTGCCAATGGTACAATAGAAAAGCTGTCAAAGTTTCTTAAATGTTACCCTTCAGATTTGACATGCAGTCTCTTCATGACTGCAATATGCAGGCGAGACAACGCTTGGCGTTTGCCTTATTTCAGCTTAGATTTCATGATTTCTCAATGTTCAGTTCATTTATTAACTGTACTAGGGGGCCGTTTCATAAAGCTGTTCGTAAGATAAGAGCGACTTTAAGAATGACTAGTGATCCTTTCTTGTGGTAAATGATGTTCACCATTATATATTCATTGGTGATTATTTAGCGCATAAGAAAGGTTTACCAGTCGCTCTTAACTTACGAACAGCATTATGAGACACCCACCAGATCTAGATCTATGATGATATGGTGACAAATAACCTTGGTTTTACAGACTTTCTGTACAGAACTTTCATTTGTCTTTGATATGATTTTTATTTCCTCTCCTTTAGCACCTGAATGCGATTAAACTGGAGAAGAGTATTTTACAAATAGGAAGCACAGTGACAATAGGTGAATCAAGGTAAGTTTGATCTTGATAGCAAGACACATGTATCTGGTTATTTTGTCTCTGAATCTTTTTCATAAACTCGGCCATTGCCTTTCTTATTTTGTTTTAATTCAAGGTTTTTATGCAACCATTTGATATATTGGTATTTATTTTCACATATTTAAAAAAGGGTAGTCCCATCAGCACAAACACTGGTTTAATTGGAGCCCTGTAAAATACAAATATACAGACGTATACGAAGAAAGCAAACTTAAAAACTATATAATTATGAATACAAGGTATAACAATATTATTTAGAGAGTTATATTTAGCACATTACCACCTTACACATCACACTGAAACAAGAAGATGAGCTGTAAACTGAGCTTGAAGATGAAATAAGAGGTGTTGTGGCTCAGTGGAAAAGCCTCTGGACTTTGAACCATGAGATCTGCATCACTCGCTTCCTTTGGTAAGGTCTTTATCTACATTTGCTGCTCTCCACCCAGGTGTATTATAATAAATGGTACCTGGTTGGAAGGAATTTGTTGAATGCTCGAGTGCCCGATCAGATTAGCTGTGCTGAAGCCGAGGAAATAGTATGAAGGGCTTAACATGTTATTAAGAACTATGTAAGTATCGCATATTGGTATTATGATGTGAAGCCTGAGCTCCAGTTGTAATGAATTGGAGTGAATATGCCTCGGCTTTGATATTGTTGAATATGTGTTCTAGCTCTCTAGCTGAATGTCTATCAAGGCCACTCCATCAAGTTCTCCATCACCAACATTATCATGGTTATCAACATCTGACCTGCCTGAAGATGAAGGCTGGTTTGCTATTCTCAACAGCAGTGGCATGCAGTTTTTCAGGCAGGGTTTTCAACATAATTGAATTTTTGCTGCTCAATGGTCCAAGAAAAGTTCTTGATGGATGTCTCTGATCGATGTCGTTATGTCATGTGATGCATAGCTGGCATGGACCATTCTTGTTGCTCGGAGGCTCTTATTGGTATATTTGTTAAGGCAGCCAGTGTCTTCCACATCTTTGTCATACATGTAGGTTTGTCCAAAGGAGCATTGTTTAATCCACATTTCCTCATCCTCTTTGACTTTAGCTTTTGGCCTCTGCCACATCAATTCACACAATGGATTCAACTTTGCAAGATACTTCTTGAGGTTCTTTACTGGACATTGTGAACTTCCTGGAATCGAGTGCATTTGGCCACCTTGACCTTCTGTGTCAAGGCGATTTATCATGGTGATTTATAATGTTTATATCCCTCAAAGTGAAATAATCTTTATCATCTACCATCTTGTCC
This sequence comes from Lytechinus pictus, assembly GCF_037042905.1. NCBI lineage: Eukaryota > Metazoa > Echinodermata > Echinoidea > Temnopleuroida > Toxopneustidae > Lytechinus > Lytechinus pictus. The sequence continues at coordinate 27,593,244 of NC_087256.1, read as the reverse complement.
TTGTCCTCCATGTTCATGGAGAATGAAATCACCTGAGATGTATTTCATCAGCATTTTTCCTCCCGACAAGTTGTCAGATCTGACCACTTTCCTACATTTTGATTGGCTGAGAAGCACTGTTACTATGACAACTGTCAGATAAAACAGGACTTGTCGGATAAATTGTCCAACAAGTCCTTTCATGAAACGCTCCCAGGGTAATACTCCCAGGGTTTTATATAGGGTATAAGTCCTCTCTGCCATGATTGGCAAAATTAATCATGCAAACTGTTTCATTTTATTTTTCATTTTCTTTTATTGCTTCAACCGTTTTTAAAATCAGATGAAATGACAACAATATTCAAAGGTACAGTACAACAGAACATAATCATGATCATACAAAGAGGTTAGGGAATCCCCAAAACCAAGAGCTTGCAGGTAAAGCTTCCTATAAGTAGGAGATGATTAAGAATATATATGCTTCAAATCTTTTGATTTTTAAAGCTCCAAAAGCTCAAAACTGTCCTGAAGAAGTTTTTCATGTCATCACTAATGGATGAATGTAGAGGTGTTGTGGCTCAGTGGATAAGTCTTCGGACTTTGAACCACAAGGTCTGGGGTTCTAATCCCACCGCAGCGCTAGCGTCCTCTGGCAAGGTGTTTATCTACATTTGCCACTCTCGACCCAGGTGTAGTAAATGGGTACCCGGCAGGAAGCCGTGCTAAAGCCGGGGTAATAGTATGCAGCACTTAGAAACATTTGTATTAAGCTCTATATAAATGTTGCATATTATTATTATTATTATTATGAATGATATTGGATATATCCCTTCCCGGTTGCCTAAGATACACATGAAAATCATGGACCCCTATGGAAAAAAATAGCATTGTGTTTCATCCCGCAGTTTGTAAATGAATAAATAAATATTCCTTCAGCTCCACAATTGTAGCCTTAAATACAAGATTCGAAACAGGGAAGTCCTTGCCTTTGATGTCTACATCCTTGATTGACAGAAAGTATTGCTGTAAAGCAAACTTGATACATTGCATCGTCTTAGCAAGGTTAACATCCTCTTTCTTCTGACGGGCCCCGGCGTAGAATGGCTACAAATACTGCTCTAAATCAACTATGTTCTTGTTTGCTAAATCTTCAAAATCCACATCTTGTGACAGCCGTAGTCTTCGACAGATTGTCATTGACAATCTCTACTTTATTTGCTTCTTTGTGCCCTCACTATCATGTAGAACCGACCTTGACACCTTTCATCACAAACCAAGGCAGGCCTTCCTCCATGGACGCTGTCATTTTGGCTGTCTGTATACTGTATGCGTAGATAATCAGTTAACTGCTCTTCATGCAATTAATACACGTGTCTATGAGGCCGATACTGGTGGAACTTTTCACCAGTATCGACTGAAACATTTTGTTAGATACCACTTCTGTAACGTTGATGAGGATGGAATAGTGCACTGTTCCTTCGTTGATCATAACAGATTTTCATCATGGGTATTTTTTTTTAATTTCTAACACATCATAGCTAGATTATGTTGAGTCACATTGTGATATTTGAACTATTGAATTCAAATGCACAGAGGGCAACTTGCTGTTTTGTAGCCAATTTCTCTCCCTTTAATGCATGTAGGTGTTTTGTAGCCCTTTTGAAAAATGGCTAGAAAACAGTGATTTTTCCATGTGAACTTCTCTAGGGTTTTCAAAATCAGACAGTTACAAATCAGCTACAAAATGGCAATTTGTTCCATTATGTACAGTTTTTTGCACTGTGATAGGAAAAAATAGAGATTTTAAAAAATATTCTCTCACTTTGCCTCATGAATGTGCAGCTTCGTTGATGGAAGATTCCTAGCAACTTTGGTGAAAGGAAAGGCAAAGCTCTCCAGAAAGCAAGAAAAAGAACGTAGATCGGCCGCCGTCCATGATAACGCCAAGAAATTGATTGGACAGATTGTGGATGCTGTGTAAGTACATGTACTTATTCTCTGCTGAAACCTCATCATACTCTCAATAGATTCAAATGTCTGCATGTATGCATCTATAGGATGCTCTGTAATGCAATGTAATTATTTGATTCTAGATATTTCCACTGGTTCTCTCTTATCTTATACCTCAGTCACATTTCCCCTACGGCCCCGCTGTACCGCAAGTGGAAAACAGCTGTTTCGATGTTTTTTGTACCAGTTACATATAGGTGGTTTGAATTTAAAATTGAATAAAACCGCTGTTTTTGACTTGCCGTACCGCCGCCGTAGGGGAAATGTGACTGTGGTATTATTGTCAATATTTCAGTCCTTGCTTTCATGTATAACAGTGTCACGTTCTGCAGAAGAAATTAAATGCGCATACATTCGTAATTCCGAAGCTTCGTTATTCCGAAGGTTCGGTTATTCCGAAGGTTCGTATTGCTGAAGGTTCGTTAATCCGAAAACGAAATAAGGTTCGTAATTCCGAAGGTTCGTTAGTCCGAAAACGAAATGAGGTTCGTAATTCCGAAAACGTAATGAGGTTCGTAATTCCGAAGGTTCGTTAATCCGAAAACGAAATGAGGTTTGTAATTCCGAAGGTTCGTTAGTCCGAAAACGAAATGATTAACGAACCTTATTTCTTTTTCGGACTAACGAACCTTCGGAACATCAAACCTTATTTCGTTTTCGGAGTAACGAACCTTCGGAACATCGAACCTTATTTCTTTTTTTTTTTTATCGAACCTTCAGAAAAACGAACCTACAGAATAACGCCACAAATGTTCGGATTAACGAACCCTTTACGTTTTCGGATTAACGAACATTGAGTATAGGCAATTTACATGTTTCGGAATTACGAACTTTCGGAATAAAGAACCTTCGGAATAACGAACCTTCAGAATTACGAAGTGTAACCATTAAATGATGGTGGACCTCTTACGTGTAGTAATAGTGAATTTTAAACCCGCTAATTATTATTGAATCCCATGTTAGTCATAATGTTCTACTTGATACGCTTTATGATTGATATGAGACAAATATTGGTTTATTTCAATAATTAGATTATCTACCTGTTATGCTAGTTATACATTTAACTTGTCTGTCGGAATATATATATATTTAAAAAAAAATGTTTTTAGCTTTTATTCAGATAATATCACATTTTTCATACAAACAAGGGTAATAAACAAAATGTACAAAATAAAGTGAAGTACATGCAATACAGCAATATAACATATGAAATATTATACAGTGCGGTATGATGGAAATTTGACACCTAAACTTTTATGAATAGCGCCCTCATGTGCCGATTTGTTATTTTGCAGTGTGAAATCAGTCAAGGAAACCCAGGCAAATGTTGAGATCACCGATGGCCGAGGCTATGGAAGGATACATGCTACTGAAGTATCAGATACAATGAAATCCGTGAGTTGAAAGAAAGGAAGATAAAGAGAGAAATCTTTTTTAATCTGCCATGATGATATCAATATGATGTTTTTATTTTGTTTATCAAAACTGCTTTACAAAGCAAATGATATCCTCTAGAGGGTTTAGAGTTGCACTTAAAGACCTAGTTGCGTGCGTTATAAAAGGCGTGACCGCATTGGTCAGATCATGCCAAGAAGACGCGCACTACTGCGTGATCAATAAGATTGCGCGTTTCATATCATGTACACGTCAGCATTTAAGTACGACTCTATAAGTCATACTTAAATCTTTGTGAAACACCCCCCGAATTCCCCAAGTTTCATCATGGCAAGGGCGTGATAACATACTGTATGTACATGTAGATATATATGTATTCCCTATTTTTATTCCAAAATGTATGTGTTTTTAATCACTTTGTGTTATTTAGGGATCGTTTCCACTGGAACAGTTCAGCATTGGACAGAAGGTCAAGGCAAAGGTCATAGGTTATCGCCATGGTAAAAGAGCACAACATCTGGCTATATCTCATGGGGATGGTGCTCTGTCGCTCCTTGAATTGAGTACACGGAAAAGGTTTGTGATTTATCTTTGTCTTCCTCCATTTGTACTGTATTCTCGACAGAATGAGATTTTTTTCCTTCCCTCTCCTCTGCTTGTACTAGTAGCCCTTTAGATATGTGAGTGTGTGTGTGTATGTGTGTCTGTCTGTCTGCCCCTCTCTCTCTCTCTCTCTCTTTCTAGGTACAGAGTTAGTAGTATGGTTTTTTTTTCACTAATCGTAGCAGCCTGTATGCTGAATAACATTCAGTTTACAAGATAAAAAAGATACAATGAAAATACAGAGTGATACATAGGACTGAGAAGGAGAGAGAATTGGAGCAGGCAATGAAGAGAAGAGGGGCAAGAAGGAAAATGGACGGAGTGAGAAAATTATGGCAGAGTAGAAAAGGAAAAGGAGATTATGTAAGAGAGAGAGAGAGAGAGGGGGGGGGGCAGTATTTTCATGCTTGCAGGGGGGGGGGTGGGTGAGTGTATAGCAATCTGCATATCTCTGTTTCCTTGACACTCTTTATTTTGTCTCAATATTATCAAACTGTGTTTTTTAATCTTTCTTTATATCCTACTCTCTCTTTCTCTCTGACACCCCTCCCCCACCCTTCATATCACTTTCATCTCTACGTGTAAGTTTCACGTCATTGATCAGACAATAAGAGTCATGTTGAGTTTTCTTCTTCAAAATACAAGAAAAAACAACCCTTGAAAATATTAATCTTTTCCTAATTAGATCCTTAATCTAAGTGCAAGCAAGTAATATGTTTAATATTGCTTTGAATGATTGCCAGAAAATTTTGTAGGTAGAATTGTAGATTTATTTTTAAAAAATGGGGTGAAAATTATTATTAAACCAATGACTGTACCGTGTTTGTACATTTAAGAGCTTAACAAATCTCATATTGCATTAAATTGATTATTTTCTTGTCATATTTTTATTGTTAGTATGATGGATTCAGACAGTACACCTTCAGAATGTGATATAACTTCATTCCAAACTGGACAAGCTGTTACTTGTATCATCAACAGAGTAAGTTCTATATAGAAGTACTTGATCACTATGATTTTCACAAAACTTTATTTTTTATTTTTTATTATTTCATGTGAAAACTGGGTGTGATACATCTCCAAATGCTTTTCTACGGTATATTTTAAAACTGAACAATCTTGTATTGACATTGGATAAAAACTCTCATATACTATATCCTTTGAGATTGAGTTTCATATTTATCACCTTTACATCATGTTCAATCTGTATAATGCGGTAGGCATTAAATCCTGCCTAAATAATTATACAGTTGAGGCCAAAAGTTTACATACACCCATGGAATTCAGTGAAATTTGTTTTGCTTGCCAAACATCCTAAAAGTGAATAAATCTTCAGAAATATAAATACTACCCTGACGAATTTGGTGTCAAATGAAAGAGCATATTAAGCTTTTTCACATGGTTTGGATGCCGTTGGGATTAAAGTATATTTCAGGTGGAATTTTCTTTCTTTGAAGAAAAAAAAGTAATATTCGTGCCAAATGTATTGTTTGTTAGTTATTATATTTTCAAACATTGTTTCAGAGAAATATATAACTGTCAAATCTATGATTTATATTACATTTTCTATCAGGATATGTCACAACTGAACAAAAAAGTTTAATCTGAAATGTTGGTGTTGAAAAGTAACTAGCACAAATATGAAAGTTTTCATTTTTAATTTGTCAAAAATATGAAGATTTTTTGGGGAAAATGACACCTAAATATTTTTCAGCTCTTGATGACAAAGCAACGTAATGAAGGTGCATGGCATACTCATTTGTTTGATATCAAATTCGTCATGATAGTACAAATATTCTATAAGATAACAGTAAATTTTATGATGTTTGGCAAGTGTCAACTATTCTTTGAATTTCCTGGGTGTATGTAAACTTCTGGCCTCAACTATATGAATGATGATGATTTTGCTTATGTTTAGAAAGGATTGAAAAATCCTGCTTCATTGAAAAAAGAATATAGTAATAAACCTGTTTATATTATCTTTACTGCTTTATTATATGTTGGACATTTGCTCAAAATTGTACTAAAGAAGGGGCTGAACTGGTTTGAACTGGTTTGAGGGCAGGTCACTAAACTTTGCAGGTGGATTGAATAGTTTGTAGGATGTTAATTACACAGGAAATTCTTGATGGCAATGTACACACATAAGGATGTAATGTACAAGCTTAGTAATTTGGATACTGCAATCTACATGAAATCCACATGAAGTAAAGGTGGATAATTCTAATTGCCCAATACCATGTTTACACTTAATTGGCTTTTGAATCGGCTCGCGGTTCTGAACCACGAGCCGATGCAGCATCGGCTTTTTCATAGCGTGTAAACGCGATTAACTTGCATCGGCTCGCGGTTCAGAACCGGCAATTTGCACCACCAAAGTAGTAGGTTCTGAACCGCGAGCCGATGCAGAATCGGCTTTTTTACTACGTGTAAACAGAAAGCCGATTCTGCATCGGCAATTTGTGCGCATTTCATTTACTTTACCATTGTGACGTAATTGTAAGCGCACTGATCCAGCGTTGTCTTTATTATGACGTATATCGTTGGTGTGCATATCATTTCAGGTTTTTGCATCGGCTTGCGGTTCTGAACCGCGAGCTGTAACAACGTGTAAATGCAAACCAAAAGCCGATTCTGCATCGGCTTTTGGTTCTGAACCAAAAGCCGATCAAGTGTAAACACGGTATAAGTTGTAAACAAGGAGGAATGTGAAACTAACAAGGTACTGAAAGATTTTTAATTGGATTTTGAGGAGTTCAATGAAAGGTTATTTGAAGGTCAAATTATTGTCTTTCTTTCTTTCTGTTCTTTGAAAGTGATGTGATCGTCATTGAAAACAGTTTACTTCAAATGAATTGTGAGATAAATTGATGAAAAAGTGGATTGTGTGTTTCATATAACAGATGATTCATGAAATGCAAAGAAATTGTTTTTCTACTCTCATTACTGGAAATTAGGGGAAAACACCCTCTTTATGTGACCATTCTTAGAAATGAGTTTGATATTAGTTTGGTTTATACAAATAAGACTGTGTCATTAGATGTATAGATGTACATCTTGGTGTCAGATAATCTATACACAACAGCTATGAATATGTTCCTATGTATTCTCTAATCTTCTGCTATTGAGAATATACTTTTAATAACATACTTATGCCAGTTATTCAATTAGGTTTTTCAGTCTCTGGCTTTCATAGGCAAATGTATGATTATGACAATGTTATTCATTTTTATGATGGGGGGACCCAAAGCTACGCACTTTCATTACAAATGATAAAAGCTATGCCAATTTTAATATTTTAACAAATCATCTTTCACAAATTTGTGGTAAATGTTCTAAAAATTCTTAACCAAGAAGGAAATATCACAAAACTCACTGTTACGAAAATCCTGCCGTGTTTCCGAACACCTCTTGATTTTGCTGCCCAATGTAGAAGGCGTCCTACAGCTACGCACTTGATTTATCATGCAAAGAAAAAGTATTTCCTGTGCCTGAATATCTAAATAATGATCATATTCTTAGAGGAAAATAGGAAATCAAAGTGAATGTAACTCCAAAATTCCAAACAGTTGCTGGTTTTCTCTGCATTTAGTGATTTATTGTAGCCTCTGTAGAAGAAACTAAAGAGGAATCGTTCGTCGCGTTGCAGTCACAGCTCAACACACAGAGTGCGCATTTTACAATCGAAATTGCATGCACATTGGAGCGGTGTGTAGCTTTAGGACTCCTATCATACTTCTGTCTTGTGTTTCGTAGCCAAATAAAATAATAATCATACATAATGAATATTTCCACAGCTCGAAAAGGATATCTTATGGGTTTACCTCAATCGATCTCTTGGAGGCAAGGTCCATCGTCTGAATTTCTCCAAGCACGCCTCCAACCTTGAGAACCCAGAGTCGTACTTTAAACCAGGTCAGGCTCGTAGGGCAAAGGTCGTGAGACAGGATAGCAAACACAAGCTATTAGAGTTATCTATGAGTGGTAAGAGTATTTCAAGTTTATTTTCATCGATTCAATTTTGAGCTTTCATCTTTTATTTCTTTGCAGATAAAGAGCTTGGTTAAGTTTTATTTTTTGATTTTCAGATATATCTCAAGTGTTAATTTTCAAACTAATTATGATGGAAGATTACTTCAAAACACATGTACATAAGGCAATAGGGATGAGATGTACGAAAATGTTGCTTATTTTATGGAATTGCCCTTTTATAATGTTCTGTGATGATGCAGTAACAGAAAAGGCTCACTTTGAAATTCATGATCTGAGAATTGAGTTTTGAAACCCTTGATGGAATGTTCCCCAGGGAGTAGAGAAAGTGCATACACTGTGTGTGGGCATTTGAGGATCCGATGACCCGGGTAATCATCTATTTGTGAAGTGCTTAGAGATGTCTTTACGATGTATTAAATGGTACAAAGTGGTTTATTATTATTAGAATATTTCTTCCTTTTGGGTTTCCAATCATACAATGCTCGCTGAGAACTTGTTTTGTCATATTTTCGGGGGTGTCATGGTCTAGTGGTTATGACACTTGTCTCTCAATCAGAGGGACTTGGGTTTGAAACCCAGCCATGGAGTGTTTTCCTTCAGCAAGAAATTTACCCACATTGTGCTGCACTCAATCCAGGTGAGGTGAATGGGTACCCGGCAGAATTAATTCCATGATTGCCCTGAGCGCTGGAATGCAGCTCGAGCTCGAGCCTGGGTAATAATAATGATAACAAACAAAGTGCCTCAGAATAGATTATTTCTAGATAGATGGCACAATAGAAATGCCTATCATTATTATCATATTTTTTTACCACAGGGTCTACAGAAACTACTTTTGAAGTTGGTTCAGTGGTCAATTGTAAAGTGACCAATATCCGAGAGAACAAGGTTCATGTCCAGCTTCCCTTTGGCCATCATGGTTCCGTGTTTGTGACGGACATCGATGACATCTACCAAGAAAACCCCCTGGAAAGATTTGAGGATCATATATATCACAGGTAGCTTATTTATTCATTTATGTGTTAATGAGTCTTCTTTTCGTTGGGTGTCTCCCATCACTAACTGGTATGCTGTTGTCCTTAGATGCCCTACAATATAAATAAAAATATAACATGCTCATGAAAACTTAACAATGTAAAGTTAAGACAAACAATTTCAAACGATTAAGAAGAAAACATGAAACAAAACAAAGGGCCAGTTTATTAATTAAGGCTATTGTAATGTCCAAACTAAAACAATAAATGGGGAATGCATCTGGTTATTTCTTAGTAATTAACACAATTATAATTGAAAGTAAAAGGTTACTTTAACCTGAGACCACTGTGGTTTAGATGTTAACAGCCAATCTGTAAATTTGATCAAAATTGGGCTGAACATTACAGTTGTGGCAGTTTGAAGTCTACTTTTGTTTCCAAAACAAGATTTATTGGTCATAGCAAATGGGATTGTTATCTCAGTTTTTCCCTTTGTATTTGGTTATGTGAAATTACAAATATTTCAATTTTCTGCAAAATCATGGAAAGCATATTTTTGCACATCATGGAATGTCTAGAATCAACTTTAGTGTAAATTATCTTGATACAATGGAGTGATTCTTTATGCATATGTATACATTTAAAACATTTCGGATTTCTTATGATAAAATACAAAAGAAAGGTAGCCCTATAATATGAATAGTTAACTAACTACATCCTCAATTCATAAAATACTTCAAAACTTTAATATGATAAAACTCTTTATTTCATTTGATTTTGAAGGAATTTACAAGTTTTAATTTGTAATTTTACTTAGTTGATTATTCAGTTGTACCACGCTTCAGTTTCTTCTGTTAACTGTTCACTTTGTTATGATAGACATTCCCTTTAAACTGTCCAATGAATATGCTAGAAAGATTTACCAAAAACTAAATAGAGTTCAAACTGTACGGTTTCAAGTAGTTAAGTATTTTCATACTTCTGATTTTGTTAGATGCTGTATACTCGAAACCAGCACGGATAGGCAAGGATTTGTCGTCTCCATGCGACCTTCTCGGATCAAGAAAGATACCCCGCCCTCGGGATATGACCCTGAGATTAAAACCGTAGGTGACCTCAAGGAAGGTCAAGCTGTCAGAGGGTACGTCAGGCATTGCTCAGACAAGGGAGTCTTTGTCAGGTAATAATAATTATTCAAATTAGAATGAAATCTTGTAATAAGATACTTTGTCAAGTCTGTGCAATGTCTTTTAGCGGGAATCCTGCCATAACAGCACTATGGATCTTTTCATAGCAGCTTTTATTCATTTCCCATTGTATTGGGTCAGATGCATAAAAAGTAGCAATTGCTTTTGCTTAGGCTTTTGCTTGATTCTGTATGCATGAAAATGAGCGAGCGAATGCTTTTGCTAGTAAGTTCAAGCACTCGCTAACTGACTGCTAGCATTTTCTTGATGGTTAAGCTATTGCTAAAGAGCGTATGCATTAAGCGAGCATTTCGCTTGTGCGTTTAAGCACTTGCTGAGGTTTTTTCAAGCTCCGTCAGAGCAGCTTGAGCGTTTGCTTGATCAGGGTATTAATCATGTTTATGCACCTGAGAGAGAACCCCAAGGTGTACCGTAACCTACATGTACTTGTTTTCTTCCTAATAAGTGCAAACCAAATGCCTTATATATAGATTTATCTCAAAGAAATGAGTTGGTTTGACACCACGTCTGAGGAAAAGATGTTGTAGGAAAGAAGCGGTAATTTGCACTGCCACACCTTTGTATTCTTGTTCGCACCAGCGTGACGTTGCTATTGTTTAAACCGCTAGCAAGTTCTTTCTGAAGGCAATTAAGAAAAGGGTTCAAGCACGAGCAAGGGGTTATGCATACAAAATTAAGCAATTGCTGAAGCATGATCTTTTGCTTGGCTAGCTATTGCTCGTGCTTGAAGCAATTGCTTGCCAGCAATTGCTACATTTTATGCATCTGACCCATTGTTTATGATGAAGTGTGAGAATTAGTAATGAAAGGCTGCTTGCGGTATCCTCACATGAAAGAAGCGGCTCTGGCTTTTGACTGGGTAACTTTGACAAGTCAGAAGTCAGTTTGTGTGAGAACAGTAAAATTTAAAAAAAAACCATGAAAGACAAGGAAATCTGTGTCAGGAAATAATGATGAATCTGTGCTTTCGTTTTGGTTGAGATAATATTTATATTATGTGTTTGTTCATTTCTGTTATTTCAATCATCTTGTTATTAAACAATAATAATGTAAACTACTCAAAAGGTGTGTTGAAATGGATTTTAATGCAACCCTTGTAGGATTATGACATCATTGACATCTACATGTAGATTCATTCATTGCAGTCATGCCGTGATCTGGCGTAAATAAAAATTCACTTTACTGCAAAGAATACCTCCTGGTCATCAAAGCATTAACACATACCCCATAACTATGGTATCAAATTATTTGGGAGGACATACTCTTTCAGGCCATATATGATAATTATTATGTGTTCATGGCACATTTTTCCATAAATTAGGGATTTGTGAGGTGTAAAGTTTTTTTTTTGACTCACACGGTAGATTCTATTAGTTTAACTTCACTTTGTCCTAGTAAATTTCCACTTAAATGATTTGAGCTGCAAAGTAGTACTTTCATTTGTATATTTGGAATTGATTATTGTTTCCTGCAGCCTGTCACGTAGCATCCAGGGGCGCATCCTTCTGAAGAAGCTATCTGCTTTCTTTGTGAAAGAGCCATCAGTGGTATTCACCGTTGGCAAACTTCTCTCAATGAAGGTCCTTAGGTAAGAGATTTAAGAAAATATTAATTTGGGACGGTGACGTATTATTTGTGTTGATTTGTCTTGGTTTATAAAATTATCTGGGCCCAATAACACGAAGATCAGTGATTAATCGCTAAATGAAACGGCCTATCAAGATAATCTTTGCATGCACATTTTGCTAAGTAGACTGACGAGGAACGAATCAGAATTGTTATTTAAAATTAGCAATTGATCGCTAACCTTTGTGTCACGTGTCCCTGGTGATAGTTTTGGACCTTTAACCTAGGATCACACTTTGACACCATGTCATGTCTGTTTCGTGATGTAGTAAGTGCATTCTCTCTGTGCCTATTCAGAGATTTCATGAAATTGTGTATGTTACCGAATGTTAAATGTGTGTGATAAACTCGGCAAGAATGGGAGGGGAGGGGGGTTTCACAAAGAATTTAGTGTGAATTATACTGTAGAGTCATACTTGTGGATACTTATGGATACAAGTGCTTCTGAACGCAGGCTTAAGCCTCTGTATTCAGCCCCAAATTTTGTCTCCTATTTAGGTTGGCCGAATCATGACCTGGTTCACATCTCCAATGCTTTGATGCCAACGCATGTTTTCATTTAATGTGTAATCTGATGGATGGATAGTGGTTGTGCGCTTTCATTGGCATATACTGCACACAACTGAAATTTAAGTGCGACTCTTGGTTACACTTAAATCTTTTGTGAAACAACCTCTGTTTGAATACTGAAGTGTGATTCTTTCATGATAAATGAGTACCATTTCCTCAAGCTAGAACTGCTCATAAGTATTTGATTTGAACTAGTAATAATAATAAAAATTTACAGCATTTATGAGGCGCCGATCATCTACTTTCCTATTCAATGGTGCACTAGTCCTATACATTATACCATCTTTAGCTCCAGCTGCTAAATGCGCTTGGTGTATTCAAGGAATTTATCCTACCGGGTACCCATTTACCTCCCCTGGGTTGAGTGTATTACAATATGGATCAATTTCTTGCTGGAGGAAATTGCACAATGGCTGGAATTCAAACTCATGACCCACTGTTTCTAAGTCCAGAGACTGATCCACTGGGCCACAACGCTCCATTAGTAGCACATGTTAACCTTGATTCCTATGTTTTTGTTATATTTACCTTTCCTTTCAAGTGTTGACAAGGAGTCTGGTAAGATAGATCTCTCATCCTCCAGTAAAGACACAGGACTAGAAGACCCTGTCCCAGAGGACCAAAGGAAGAAAGCAGGTACAGTATGGACCTGGACCCCCGGTCCCCGTCGCACCACAATCGCTGTCAATGGCAACACTGGAGCAGATGGGACGATGCTCTCTTTCCCAAAGCTAACATAGAGGGCCTCCTGACCCTCAATTCCTAACCCAGTGCCAATCCCGAAACATAGAGGGCCTCCTGACTCCCAATTCCTAACTAAGTGCCAAGGGAGTCAGGAGGCCCTCTATGTTAGCTTTGGGAAAGTGAGTGTCCATATATCAATGTCCAATCTGGACTATTGCAACACTTGCAATTGCCTATTAATTTAATTTTTGCAATCTCATTTCATTCCAAAGATTGACACAAAGCTGAGCAATGATATAAACAAACAGTGCGTCCCGCAAAAAATGAAACCAAGATTTATCGATGATTTATCATAACTTAATCACAAATACAATAGACAAATGACCTACCATTGTAAAGCTTAGAATCTTCTTTCATCTGAAATTACTTAGATTATTTCTCATTTACGCATGAGTGAGCAAAAACAATTTGAAGAGGCTGATTTCAGATGTAAGAGGAGATTCTATGCTTTACATTGGTAGGTCATTTGTCTATTGCATTTATGATTAAGTTATGATAAATCATTGCTAAATCTCGGTTTCATTTTTTGTGGGACCCACTGAATAGTGACATTTCTTTTAAAGGGCATACGGATCAGTAGCCGTAACAGCTCCATGTCAAGTCTTCAGCTTCTCAATACATTCATATTTCAACAATTATATTATCAAGGATTTTAAAAGATATTAATTTTGTTTGAGAATTTGGCATTACAGTATGGAGTTTCTTCTTGGGTTTTTAAATGAAGTGATACTGTTACAGTTTTAAGGTTTATATCCTGGAAGGGAAAAATAGAAATTGATGCCTTTACTATACTGGTATTTGCTTTGTATGCATTTTTAATAGCAAGATGTTTTAATGCTCTCCATCTTTCTTATACAGAAAAGAGGAAAAGGGATGGCAAAAAGAAAGGTCAAAGGTCGAAGGAAGATGGAAATGATAGCGGACTTGGAGAGGCAGATCCTTTCAGTGATGCAGAAGCTGAGGTAATGATTTATGATGACATATGGCTCTGATATAGTAGTAGTAGTCCTAGTACTGGGCATCGTTTGATTGTGGTAATAGTCCTATACACTGTAGCAGTGGTAGTACCAATGACAAGTAACAAGCACACACTGCAAATGAGCACCCAAGTCAATTCTATAGCCTTACATCCTTTATGGATCATGCCGAGTATCATCATAGTAGTAGAAGTCTTTATCTATTAAATACATGTTACTAATAAACTGAAAAATTGGTTCATGATTGTATATTAGAATGACAATCATCTGATAAAAGTTCATGGAATTTCAAGGTGTGATCATTTCAGATCAGACTCTAGTAGAAGTCTTTATTCAGTCACTAATAAACCTGCATTACTCTCTATTTACAATTCGTTAATATTATCACACATTCTTTATTGTATTGCTGTTTGGGGTAATTGCAGTAAATCCAAATTAGATAAACTATTTAAATTACAAAAGAGAGCAGTTTGTATATGCACCAACAGTCATTACCTTTCACCCTCAACTCCTTTATTCCGTAAACTTAATACTCTGAATATTTTCCATCTTTATCAATATCAAGTTGCAATATTGGGGTTTTTCTACTTTAAAAAACTATTACCAAATAAGATCAGTAAAATGTTTTGTATCAATAATGTTGTACATTGTCACACTACACGTATAAGTAATTTGTTTCATTTATGGAAAGTAGGAAAGTCCTACATGTATGTACAAAAAGCTATACGTTTCAGCTTCCCAACAATCTGGAATTCTATTCCGAAATTTGTTCGCACATGCGAGTCTCTTTCCCTCTTTAAAAGAAAATTAAAACAATACTTTTATTCAAAATATTCCTAATTTTTGCAGCTATGTTACAATATTATAGACAATTTGTCATAATTTTTTTTTTTTGCTTATCTTATACCGTATGTCCGTTTTATTAATCCATTTACTTTTGTAACCTAAGTTCTCATATATGCTTTGATTATTGTATATACCAAGTAGCCTCCAAATTAGCATTTATTATTTTTAGGAGACTTTTACTCACAAGGCCACTATTGGCTTTATTTTAAGTCCTCCTTTTCGTTTCTCATATTATTACTGTACACAGGCCTAATTATACACGAATATAATTGTATTTATTTTAAGTAGTTTTTTGCATGTTTACATTTTTAAAATACTGATGTATATATTCGAAGTGTATTTTTTTATGTATGTATATCTGTACTCATTGAATTTTTTAGAAATGAATAAATGAACTGAACTGAACTAATAAAGTGACAAATTTGGTTCAGGATCGTACATCGGAATTACAATTAACTGATCAAAGTTCTTGGAAGTTTAAAAGTGTGATAATTTCAGATAAGGCTTTGGTGGAAGTCTTTTTCTCCAATAACTAATAAACTGAAAAATTTGGTTCATGATCATGTATAGGAATGGCAATTATCTAATCAAAGTTCTTGGAAGGCTTAAGTGTGATAATTTCAGATCAGGCTTTGGTAGACTAATTCCTTTTGACTGAAAATTATCCATCTTCTTTCTTATTTTTTTAAAATGAAAGATATGGGAAAAATGAAATAATCATTGTCAGTATAATTATTATTAAATTTGATCTTTCATTGATCTGTCCTATAGATTGTGACAGCCTCTAAGAAGTCTGACACGGACACTCCGAGACTGCAGATATCATCAGGGTTCAGCTGGGACGATACTACTACAAAACCAACAAAAACAACAACACCAAGGAAGTTAAAAGAAAGCGATGACAGTGATGATGATGATGACAGCGATGATGAAGAGAATGAGGAGGAGGCAGAGAAAGAAGATGAGGTAAAAATATTCTTAAAACTTATTTTTATCGTTCTCTATATTTGATCTACTTCACAACCATTTTACCAGTTGCAAAGACAGTACACGTAGTAGGGTTAGACCATCTAAGCATGAAACTACAACCTGTGTTACATCTAGGAAACCACATACCCAAGCATGGCCCTGGATGTAAACTCTCCTGTTGGGTCCTGTGCAAGATTGATCTTCCTGCACTTTGAAGAACTATTATGAGGAAGGAAGCATAGACCTTGACTAATGCAATGGAATGTCTTGAAACTGGTCTCTCATCCTCTTGTCCTCGTATGAAGACAGGTTGCACAAATATTTCTTGCTGACATTCCAATGTTTAAAGAAATCAGATCCAGTCTATCTTCAAGAGTCGATATCAGAATATTCACCCTCCTGCAACTTGCGCTCAAGAAACAAATCACTCTTAATAGTTCCTGCCACCAATACCCAGTCTTATGGTTCATGATCTTTTTATTCCGCATCCCCTCTAGAACAATCTACCACAAAGTATAAAACAAGCAGATTCAACAGAGAAATTCAAATCCATGTTAAAAACCTACTTTTTTGTTAAATAGCCTTCCCTTTACATGTGAAGCCCCTCAACTGTCTGCAGTCTACTTTGAACTATACAATTTAGTTTTTTGCTGAAATTCCTTCTCTCTTTCTATTTTTTCCTAAGCGCTTAGAGACGTTTTGTGATAAGCGCTATACAAATAATGTTGATTATTATTATTATCTATTTGTGCTGTGTAAATTGTTTGAAATAAAAAAAAGTACAGACCTACAAATTAAAACTTGTTATATTTTTTGTAGCCACCAGCCAAGAAAAGCAGAAAGGATTTGGAAGAAGAGGCTATGGCCCAAGAAGATGTCTTGTATAAGGTAAGAACAACAACACTAACTTTTCACCTTGCCCCCCCCCCCCATAAAACATACCTAGTTATACCTAATATCCATAATAATCCATACCTTATATCCGAGTCCTTTGGAAGCGCATAGGGACATTATGACATAATGTGATATGCGCTATACAAGAACTGCGTTATTATTATTATTATTAGTTTATGTTCGTAAGGTAAGCATGAGTGGAACATATTCTTAGGTGCTTAGTCAGCTATTTGGAGATCTTTCAGCGCAAGAAAGGATCCATAGTTGTGTGTAAACTTACAAACAGCATTATGAAATTATTTCTAGATTACTGTCTTGTGATTTGAAAACCAAACTGAGTGTTTGTTCCAGCAGTATTCTTCACAGCCATAACAGGAGGGTGGAAGTAGACCTAAGAAATGAAATGTTGACATTGTTTTCCTTTCTCCAGACCGAGCAAGCCCTGATGGATGCCAACAGGCCACCGGAAACTCCGGAGGATTTTGATCGTCTCGTTGCAAGCTCCCCGAACAGCTCCCTCGCCTGGATCCGTTACATGGCCTTTTACCTGAACTCGGTGGACATAGAGAAGGCCAGGGCTATTGCAGAGCGTGCTCTGAAAACCATCAATTTCAGGTAGGAGAGGAAGGGGAGTGGGAAAGAAGGAGGGAGGGATGGGTAGGGAAGGATGGAGGGGGAGGGAAAGGGCAGGAAGAGGGAGGGAATGAGGGAGGATAGAATGGACGGGAGTGAGTGAGGGAGGGAAGAAGGGGAAGGGATTAAAAAATATATATATATTTTATTCAAATTTCTTTTTTTTAACGTAAAATCCTTTGCCCAAGAACAATTTCATGCTGTTTTTTTAATGCTTTTTAAAGTCAAATGATAAAACTATCATGCAGACTCGCCTTTGAAAATCACTTTCAATTTCTTTACTATGAAAGAGCTTGTAATCCCGACCGGGAAGCCTCGGACTTCGGCGGTGACTTTAATAGTGACCCGTAGCTATTTTTCAGATGATTTTTTTCAGAAGGGAATATCATGCCTGGGAAGGGAGGGAGGGAAACAGGGACATGAGTTAGTAGGGGAGGGAGGCAGTGGCGGACCGTGACCCGGAGGAGACGAAGCATTGGGAGGGGCACAGCATTGTTCACAAAACAATACAGTGCCCCTCCAATCATTGTCTCCTCCGGGTCAGGTCCGCCACTGGAGGGAGGGATGTGGAAGGAGGGGAAGAAGAGAAGGGGAACAGGAAGAAGAGTGAGGGAGAAAGGGAGAGATGGAAGGGGGAAAGGCAGAGGAGCAAGGAAGTGGGGAGGGAGGGAGGGATAAAGAGGTAAGGACACGGGGAAGCAATGGGGTAGGGAGAGAGAGATAGTGCTTGTGTGACAGATGTTTCATCTTGGTCTATTTCTTTGTCTCGTGTCATTGAGAATGAAAAGTTGGTGAGACTCAGAAGCTCAATTTTGATAGGGTTATTCTCACTGCTTTGCTTTATTCCATTATGTGTTACTTGGTGGTTTTGGTTGTCCAACTATGTTAATGATCGTGGTAATGCGATGGAAAGAAATAATGAGATGATATGATGATGAAATATTGATGAAAATTAGGGATGAAATTTGGAACTGTTTAAGTAGACTATGATTGCAACCAAGTGGGTAGGACCATGGAATGAATTGTTTGCATTGGCCTGTATTCTGAACTCTGGTTAATTTAAGCTCTGGTCTAAAGTTGAGGTCTAACTATAGATAGCCAATGGTGAAACAAATCTGTCAGAGCCAAGGTTGGAATTTTTCTACTCTTAATTTTTTTATTCTTAATTTACCACTTCCTCATAGTCATTTATCTTATGTACATGTATATAAATTTTCATTGCCTAAGTATTCTTGCCTATACACATATTTCTCATGTCAGTTTTTACAAAGGTTACTGCTTTTTCATGTTTGAAGTGTGTAATGAGTCTTTTAATTGTTTGTACTCTGTATACGTGACCAATTCAGCCATTTGGCTGTGACTCCTGTTTTTTAATAAACCTTGAATTGAATTTAATTGAATTCAGCACATTCAACTATCAAGTCATTGTCTGGGAGTGATAACTAAACCAGTGTTTTTCACCAGCAGATCATGAGGATATACCAAAATTAACATTCGAAACATAAAATGTAAATACAATTTTGACATTTTTGGCTCTCCATGATTTTAGACTTTAGAATATGGGCCATTGCATTTAACGTGTCTCATTAAGTCATATATGATAATGTGAACTTTACTATTCTTTAACTTAACTAACACAGAGAAGAGCAGGAGAAATTGAACGTATGGGTGGCGTATCTGAACCTGGAGAACTTGTACGGGACGGAAGAGGAAGTGGTTGCCGTCTTCCAGAGGGCGCTCCAGCAGTGTGAACCGATCAAAGTCTTTCAACAGCTCGTCAGTATCTATGTCAGAACCGACAAGACTGGGGTAAGTGGTAATGTTGTTCCCCTCATCAGCATTGGTACAAAGACATGGGCTCCTCCCCTCAAAAAGTAGCGTGTGAATGACTTCCGGGGGGGTGTCTCACAAAGATTTAAGAATGACTTAGAGTTGCACTTAAATACCGAGTTGCGTACGGTATGAAAGGCTTGACCGCATTGGTCAGATCGTGTCATGAGGATGCGCACTACTGCCTATCTATCAATAAGATCGCTCATTGCATATCATGTACATGTACACATCAGCATTTAAGGGCGACTTAAGTCATACTGAAATCTTTGTGAAACACCCCCTGGAGAATATATGCACTTCATTCTCCAGTTGAGTTTGGTGTAGAGGGAATTGCTGCATACTTCATCATGCTAAGGGGTTGCGCACTACTACAAATAAATAAGTTTGTGCATTGCATATCACAAGAAAGATGTATTTCAAAGTATATACCGGTAATCCACCATGTGACCTTTGATGTCCCCTTAACCAGTCAGATCATCGTCACTCCTATGCACAGGGGAGGATCCAGGATTTTCCAAAGGGGGGAGGGCACATTTGCCCGAGAAAAATTTGACAAGCAAAAAAAAGTCCTCAGTTGTGTATTATGACTGACATATCCCCTATAAAAATATGTGCTGTGACTTTCAAAAGGGGGGGGGGCACTCTTCTGTTAGAACGGCATATTTACATTAAAAATTTTGATTATGGCTTTCAAAGGGGGGGGGGTGGGCACAGGCTGGATCTGCCACTGCCTATACATATGCATTTGCATATAACCTTTGATTGTCTTGAATACTTTCTTGTCCACTGCAGCCGGCTGAGCAGCTGTATGAGACGATGGTGAAGAGGTTCAAGTTTGAGCCTGAAGTATGGACTGGGTTTGGAACCTTCCTCATAAAGAATGGGAAGCACGATCAGGCTAGACGACTCATGCAGAGAAGCTTCAAGAGTCTGGTACAGAAAGAACGTAAGTTTAGAGGAGGGGAGGATGATGATTAGGTGGAGGAGGAGAAAGGGTAGGGAAAGAAGAGAGAAGGGGAAGATAAAGAAGAAAAAGAAAAATAAGACGAGGAGGGAGGGAGGATGATGACACTGATGAGGAGGAGAAGAAAGAGTAGGAAAAAATGGAGAGGAGAAGATTAAGAAGAAGAAAAATAAGAAGAGGAAGGAGGAGGAGAAAGAGGAGGAAAAGAAGGAGGAAGAGGAGAATGAAAAATGGAAAGCATGATCAGGTTAGACGACTCAGGCAGAGAAGCTTCAAGAGTCTGGTACAGAAAGAACGTAAGTTGAGAGGAGGGAGAAGGGGAAGGGGAGAAAATGTAGAGAAGGGTGGATAAAGTTAAAATTGAAAAAAACAAGATTAGAAAGGGAAAGAGAGAGGAGAAGGGGAAAAGGTAGGACTGAGGAAGACGTTTTGATGGAGGAGACAGGGAAAAGAAAAAGAAAAAGGAGGAGCAAGAGGAGAAGAAGAAGTAAAAAAAAGAATGGATTTGAAGGTGAGGTGAAAGATAAAAGATGAGGATGGGAGGAAGAGTAGAAAAGGAGGTTGCATGGAGAGAGAAGAAGGAAAACAAGTAGAAAGAAGCATGATCAGGCTAGACGACTCATGCAGAGAAGCTTCAAACCCGTGGTACAGAAAGAACGTAAGTTAAAAGTGAGGGAGAAGGGAATGGGAACGGGAAGAAGAACGGGGTATGAATAAGGAGGAATAAATTTAAAATGAGATGGGGATTGTCATCATCCAAGAATGAATTCAAAGGAGAGGCAGATAGGACAAAGAGAAGGAAATAGTGAAGAGGAAGTATAGGTGGAGGCTACAGTGGAGTAGGAAGGGAAAGCATGAAGAAAAAATTGTGAAAACATTCTGAGTTGCAATTAGCATTCTGATTGGTTTATGGTCAATGTTTTCAAAAAATGTGCATGCAGTGACAGACTTGAATGGTCATTGCAATGAAGCGATTGTTTGTACACCTTTATATCCATGGTACAGTATGACATACTACTCTATAAGGAGGTGATTATTTTATTTTTATTGAATTTCATTTATTGATTTCATTTTTGTTTTGGATTGTTCAAGTTGTTCAATGTCATCCACAGATACATGTATGTGCACTGTATAAATATTAAATTGTTATTATTGTTATAATATTTGATATTGACTAGTGCAAACTTGATTACATTCCAACCTTTGCATTTGACAGATGTTGGTGTGATTGTGAAGTTTGCCCAGCTGGAGTACCGGCATGCCGAGCCAGAGAGAGGAAAGACAATGTTTGAAAACATTCTTAGTAACTACCCAAAGAGGACAGACATCTGGTCCATCTATCTTGATCTTACTATTAAACAGGGATACACTAATGCATCCAGGTATGATGATGATGATAGTAGTAGTAGTAGTAGTAGTAGTAGTAGTAGCAGCAGCAGCAGCAGCAGCAGCAACAGCAGCAGTAGTAGTAGTAGTATAGTAGTAGTAGTAGTATTACTAGTAGTAGTAGATGATGATGATATTAGTAGCACAAGTAGTAGTAGTAGTAGTAGTAGTAGCAGTATCAGTAGTAGGAGTAGTAGTAGTAGTAGTAGCAGTAGTAGTAGTAGCAGCAGTAGTAGAAGTAGCAGCAGCAGCAGCAGCAGCAGCAGTAGCAGTAGTAGTAGTAGTAGATGACATTAGTAGCAGTTATAGCTTTAGTAGCACTAGTAGTAGAAGTTGTAGTAGTAGTAGTAGTAGCAGCAGCAGCAGCAGCAGCAGCAGCAGCAGCAGCAGCAGCAGCAATAGTAGTAGTATAGTAGTAGTAGTAGTAGTAGTAGTAGTAGTAGTAGTAGTAGTAGTACTACATGTAGTAGCAGTAAATGATGTTGATATTAGTAGCGCTAGTAGTAGTAGTAGCAGTAGTAGTAGTAGTAGTAGCAGTAGCAGGAGTAGTAGAAGTTGTATTAGAAGTAGTAGTAGCAGTAGAAGTAGTAGCAGCAGGAGGAGGAGGAGATGATGTAGCTTTAGTAGCACTAGTAGTAGTAGTAGTAGTAGTAGTAGAAGTAGTTTTAGTAGCAGTAGTAAATACAACAGTACAATATAATTTTTTTTTTTTTAAGGATAAATCCTTTTTTTTTGGTTATGATGACTCATCAAATGACGTCACGTCTTAACCCAAGTCATGAATCTCAAAAGATCAATCCACCCTCCCATTTCAATGGGAAAGAAACTCCATTATGTACTCTGTTATTGGAGCCATGTTTTCCACTCTTCAGGCGACTATCCTATGAAATCTTTCAGCACAGACAAACTGACAAGTTGTCATTATGTGATAGTTACCATAGTAAAAGTCAGACACCAATGGCTCTCAGCAAATCATATCCAAGAAATGTTGTGCGATCCGACAACCTGTCAGATGCCACATGTTGATGAAATTCTCTCCTTTTATTTAATTTTTTTAATATATATTTTTTTTGAAATTTGGTGTTGGTGCCCAGTGGCTAGTATTAAATTCATGATAATTATATTTAATTCATGATAATTCATCTCTGATCTATTTTTTTAACTGATTCTTGTTTTTTTTTCAGACACCTCTTTGAGAGGGTGATCCACTTGAAACTTTCCGCCAAGAAGGTCAAGTTCTTCTTCAAACGCTACCTAGACTTTGAGAAGAAATATGGAGACGAGTCGACCATTAATGCAGTCAAGCAGAAGGCTGTCGAGTACGTGGAATCCAAGACCGCTGTTGGAGGGGATCTGTAGGGTGCAGTAGTGCGATGTCTCGATCATTCATTACCATGGCAATATTAAATCGTCAAGCATTACCTCGACTTTGATAAAAAATATGGGGATGAGTCCACCATTATTTCAGTCAAGCAGAAGGACGTTGAGTATGTAGAATCAAAGACCACCGTTCGAGGGAATTTTTAGAATACAGGGAAGGGATGTCTTAATTGTTCATCACCTTTGCAGCTGCATAACAATCCTAAATCTTCTTCAAGTGTTACACTCGACTTTCAGAAGATATATGGAGACAAGTCCATTATTAACCATTGCCAACTGGAACCAGGTGATACCTGTACATAGTCTATGGGAATGACAGAATTCAGTATTCAACGGGTTAATACAGTCAAGTAGAAGACTGTTGACCACTGTGGGAGGGGGACTTGTCGAGGACGGGTAGGGATGTTACAAATACAATCATTCATAACCATGGCAACTGCTTCTCAACAGTTTTGAATCTTCTTTAAACACCACTGGGACTTTTAGAAGAAATATTATTTAGTTGCCCAAATGTCTCATATCCTAATGGCTGTCAACGATATAAGTTCTTTGCTCTGACCCCCTGCTGCCTATTTTGGATCCATCCAGAAAAGACTAATGACATCATCACTTCAACAAGATGCATGGCTGTCGAAGTCTCGCCCCTAATATCCAGTCCGAATGGTCTTGCAGCAGAAAATTTTGATATTGATTTGCAAATTATTAATATTTTCACAGAGAACAAAGGTAATAATTGTTTATTTTTCTGATTTTTATAAAAAAAATTGTGCTCAATCCTGCATACAGTATTTATATACATTTTTTTATCAGCTTAATGTCAATATATAGGGGATGTCATCAGAAGAAAAAAAAAGAGACAGAAGATTTTTAACAATTATGACAAATTCACATGTGATAAGAGATAAATGATCTGTATAATCAATATATTTAATTTTCATTTCCATTCATAACTTCAATCATAAATACATATTTCTTACATTTCGAAAATACATTGGTATTACAAATTCAATGGTAGTAGGAATGAGTGTCAGACAGTTGTGTCAGATAATGATTTTGTCAAAAGTATTAATGTATTATTATTTTCTTGTTAGAATTTATCTTCCTACCCGTTTTGACTTGAAATCATGCTATAAACACATATGGGGGGGGGGGGGGTGAGGGGTATCCTTAATTTTCTTCATTTCACAATGTCACTTTGTATATTCTACGTATCTCAATCAATTATATAAGTGTATGGTATAATTATTTTTTCTTAATCATGGATAGGGAAACAGAAAATTTAGCTAATTTTATTTAGAATAAATTGTTTTAAAGACATTTTCATTGTTTTCAA
The DNA here is from genome assembly GCF_037042905.1 of Lytechinus pictus. NCBI lineage: Eukaryota > Metazoa > Echinodermata > Echinoidea > Temnopleuroida > Toxopneustidae > Lytechinus > Lytechinus pictus. The sequence continues at coordinate 27,568,927 of NC_087256.1, read as the reverse complement.
TGACATGCCATGATCTTTGTACTTCACATTCAAATTTTTGTAAGTTTTGTTGATAAATGATATTACCATTAAAGTTTGACAATTTCTTCTACTTTAATTTCATTTCTTTTACCTTGTTCTTTTTTTCAGCCGTGGTATATTTTTATATTTATCATAAGAATTTAACATATCTTGAATAAGTTCACATAATCTGTCCTATATAGTACATAATCTGTCCTATATAGTACATAATCAAATGACAACTTCTTGCAACAGTCATTACTCCCTTCATACTTCAGCTCAATAATTAAATGCATGACTTTGAAAATATGACCGTAAACAAGTAGAAAGGGTCATAATTGTCCACATATTTCATCTTTTCCAATTTAAAGATATTTAAAAGAAAATAAGTTCTGAAAATCAATGTTTTTTAATAAAAATGTAAAATATTGACATTCTCAATGTAAAGACTTCTGATTTAATAACAATCCGTCTCCACCAACCATACGTATCTTAGCAAAACGTTTCACCATTCCAAAGGACTGTCACTTCCATTCCATCCAGAAATGGTACAATTAATTCAATACGAAAGTAAGATATAAAAGTAATCCCCCAACAACTCTTGAATCTGGCGATATTAGTTTATGATGTCAGTAAAATGCATCCCAAAGAAAGGTGATTTGAAAAAGATGCTTAACATCAATATCACACTTTTAAATTTGCATTAAATCTGATATTGTCAGACTTTATAATTACTGTTTAATACTGTTAAGTCATAAAGACGACTATTGATTCATCAAGGTCTTTTCCCCTAAGTCCCAGCAGCACTTTCTAGATATCATATTTCTTAATTCTATGGCACTTCAAACTTATTATACATATTACAATCTACAAAAAATATATACTATATATATAAATCCCTCATAGAAAATTGTGAACTTACACTTGATCAGTTGCGAATGGACACAGGGGGGGGGGGGGCACACATACCCTACCCCTCTTGCCCTAAATTGTGTCCACCTTTCCAAAAGGTGCCCCGCCTCATTTAGAAGTAACATGAACCTTACTTACCTAAAACAAAATATAAAGAAAATACACTGTCTTCAAATGCTCTCAGAATTCTCTGAAGGGTTTTCACACACTATAATGAAGACATGGTCCAATCTTATTGTTTGATCTGAAAATGTTGGACAGTAATAAAGCATCTCAATTAATTAAAGTGATAATTCTAGCTACATGCTTTTTGCTTTTGTTGTTTTCTTTTACCTCTTCGCTTTGTGAGAATGAATTGTTGCAAGAACTATCAAACATAATAAAACAATATTCATATTCAATATTAAAATTTATTACTCTTTCTAGCTTTAGGATTCTGTAAGATTTTCATATTTTTTCCCAATTTGGGGTGCTTGTATTGTAATCGTTTTTGGCAGATTTTGGAAAAGAAAACGATCATATTTTTTCATATTGTCGTCATCCTTACCATCATAATCATCATAATCACCATTTTCATAGACGCTTAAACGCAATTATAAGATGAAATTTGAGATGGCCTCAAAATTATCGCTCGCATTTATGCCCTAGTTATGTTACTTCGTTTCTAGAAGGGTTTTTTGAAATTGTGCAATGTCGTCAACTCTGATTGTAAAAGGAAAGACTTCAATTTGAATGAAAGCGCTCCACATCCTTGAATATTGAAGGATATACGAAAAATAATAGGCGCGCGGTTGATAATATTGGACCACGCGATAGTTGTTTCAATTCTTTTGGAAGGCCGGATTTTCGTAGGCGCTCTCTGTTGTATGTCCTCCGTCACCGCCCTTCTTCTCTTTCATCTCCTCTGGTGAATACACCTCCTTCATCTTCTCATCCTTGATCTTCTTCTCCTCGTCGTCCACCTCATCGTCGGGTTTCTTGCAGAAGTGCTTGTAAGGGAGGTAGATGGCCGCGATGAGGATCCCTTCGAAGAGCGTCATGAGGAAGATGAGGAATGGGACGCGGGCCGCCAGCTCCGCCTCGGGCTTCGGGTAGAAGAGGACGATGATGCTGTTGGCCATCAAAGCATTCTGGACGCCTGGAGAAATCAGAAAAAGTGACGGATGTTTGGTTAAAGCGGAAAGAAGAAAAAATGAAGAAACAGAGGAAAATAGAAAGGAGCATTAAAGAAGACAATGAATTAAAGAAAAGTGTAAAAATAATGAAAGAATAAGAAACGAAAAGACATACATATTCCATTAGCCAAACTTCATTACGGTAAAATGCATAGAGTTTGATTATCTTTAGAAAGTCGATGCATTGATTTTGGATATCATTTTTAAATATGCCTATTGGAATCTCTCTTCCTTTTTCATGATAGCAATTAAGGCCTTATAAATTACGATTAATGGAGAGAGAGAAAAATAATCAACACTTTTCTTTCTTTGCAAGCAAAAATTTTAACAAAGCTCTGATTTTACACAAGTGGAACGCCTCTGGCAGTCTGACCTACATTATGCAATTAAAGATAGCAGTAGAGCTGACTTTGACAGCTAAGATGAATAATTATATTTTTTTTTAAAGGCCGTTCAAAGTTCATTGACCATAAAAATGACCTATATGACCTTAGTCATGTGACCTGAAGCTCGTGCAAGATGATCAGTGATACTTGATTACTCTTATGTCCAAGTTTCATGAAAAGGGTCCATATACTTTTTAAGTTATGACATTTCAAACACTTAAGCCTGAATAAAATTTCAATGTTGACGATGCCGCCGCCACCGTCGGAAAAGCGGCGCCTATAGTCTCCATCTGTCATGGAGGCGAGACAATAACAATGGTCATCATCCCTATTTCTCGCTTATTTTCTCCCTTTAATTTTTTTCCTCTGGCTGAATTTTATTGTTCGTTTCACTTCTCAGTTTTTTTAAAGTAAATAATTGCCTACTAACGGAATGCACAATATTGAGGATAAGTTTGGTGCTAGTCAATGATATCCCACAATTTAAGTAGCTCTTTTCATTGTTCTTATCGGACAAACAAGTTTCATGAACCCCCGGACCTTAAGCACCGTACCTGTTTCTAACGATATCGTGACAATAGCTGCATTGGGCTTGATGCACGTAATCTTGGCGATGACGCTACCGCAAAAAGCGCCACACAACGGCAGCAAGAAGGCCGCCAGGTAAACGTTCCAGGGAGCGTCGAAGATGTAGAGTTGGAACGGGAGACTCGTGGCGAGCGTGATTGCTAGAACAATGGTCGAGACAGGTTTGAGTAACTTCATGGCCTTCTCCTGAAGTTTAGGCCATTTATACCTGCAATGAAGAAAATGGGGAGGGGGGGGGGGTGAAAATGGGAAAAAATATAGTCCTCGTACCGAAAGTTCTCGGATCTATTACTAGCAGGTTTTCCTTTAATTCCTTTGATAGTCATCGCACCCATCAATACAATCATCATCATCGCCAACATCTTCTTCATCATAGACATCATCATCAGACATCCTCATTATCGTCTTCATTATCATCATTATAATCGTCATCGTTATCATCACCGTCATCATCATCATAATCACAATCATCGTTATCATCACAAGCATCCTCAGCGTCAGTCATCATCATCCTCATCATCATTATCTTTATCACCATCAACATCATTATTGACATCGTCATCGTTTTCATCATCATCATATAACCACCATCATCGCCACCCCCTTCACTATCGCCATTATCTTTATCATCATTACACAAATCATTATTCTCATCATCATGCCTATCATCTCCATCATCATCTTAATCAGTCATTATGATCAACGGTATCATCATTATCACCATCTTCACCATCATCATCATCATCACCACCACCACCATTATCATCATCATCATAACCATCGTCATGCACCATCGTCGTCCTCTACCCACCGAATGATCATCCCGATGCCAATAGGTATGATAAGGATGACGAGCTGGATGGCGATCTCGCCGAATGGCGTGTTCAACGACTCGTTATCGTCCGTCAGCCTGGTCGTGTAGATGAAGAGATTCAAGGGCATCATGCCCATCGCGAGGATGTTGGAACAGAACGTCATCGTCAGGCTGAGAACGTAGTCGGCATCGAGTAGGACGCTGAGGGTATTACTCAGGTATCCCCCTAGAGGATGAGGGAAGCAAAGAGATCATATTATGATTGAGGTTAGTGCACGATAAAGAAAAATAATAATATGCCCAGTCACCATACCGAAACCGACACGAAACCGATCAGCACTGGTTTACAGATGGTGGTATCCCCAGTGGCGTAATGAGCCAAAAAAATAAGGGGGCTATATATGGTGTGTCGCATAAAATTTATAAAAAGTAGTGAGAGAGTGTAGCGACTGAGCCAAAATTACGACCTTTTTTATTTAAAAAAAATCATATTTTGTGATAGATTTTGACATAAAATTGAGAAAATAATATCATATTTCACCCATCTCTTTTTCCTTTTCTTTCCTGTTCTCTCTTTTTTTTCTTGGTCGTGAAAGCCACCCCCCTCCCGAAAAAAAAATAATGACCAAGAGAAAAATAGGGGGAAAATGGAAAGGGAAAAACAGAAATAATGTATCTGTCTTAAAATTAATATATTTTCTTTTCAGTGACTCCTCTGGTACTTTATGCCCCTGTTTAATACTTTATGTTTAATATGCCATGCCTGTGTCAGTAATGCGACCATGTCCTGGGCTCTCTTTTCTTATATATCCATCAATGTATAAAATGTATCGATATTGTTCTTTTATATCTTGTTCCTTTATTGCTTTTTGTTCAATAAAGTGATGCAAAATAACATTTTTGTCCTAAAGAAGCCGAAGTTTGGTCTCGGAGCTTGGTCCAATTGCCTTTGGGTCTACAATACACTTGGGTCTATGTCCACTCAGTCTAATTTTCCTTTAGTCTAATGCCCAGTTGGATCAGTTTCCACTTTTTCTTCTTACCATTTCTTACTTTGTCAAATGAAAGAAAATCTATTTCATAAGCAGTCCCTCTAATGTAGACTACATGTTGTTATTGGCGCAACTATTTACTGCTGAATGTTACGCGCCGTATCGCTTAACTGAAAATTACCGCTCTTTCACACGGAAAAAAAAAATCGTAATTTGAATGATGATTCCAGTGAAAAATAAGGCTAATGACGAATTTTAGCACGTGTGAAACCAAACTAGAACATGATTAGAATAACAAACGCCTGCAATCATCATTACAATAGTGATTCTCCTTCTTTCTCTCGTTTTTTTTTATAGGAAATATATATATATTTTTTCTCTCTCTTACACTTTCTTTTCTTGTAACATATTGATATTAAAACAAGTTGACAATTACTTATAATTTTCTTAATAGGGAAACTATAAATTACAAGCTCTGCTTTTTAAATAGTTTGCCCTTCATATTCTCATCTTATTGATATATCTGTCTCCAATCCAAACGTTCAATTGTATAACATTTGTCTGATTTATTATGAATTATGGTGATGTATTATTTTATTATCAATGATTTACTGTCTTTCGATGGACGTTACATTGTATTTGATATTTTATGAGATATGAAAATAAACCAAAACTGAAACTGAACTGAATGATGATTCAAAATTCACGTGTGAAAAGGTCCTTATACAAAGGTAAAGGGCTAAAAAGCATTTCGACCAAATGGTTAGTACCAACTGGTTGTTGACCAATTATAGGCTTAGACCACGTGTGACAAAAACAAAGACGATGCGAATGTATAACAAGTGCCAGTTTTCCTTTTGTTAGGCCTATACATGTATGATGTATATGTTTTCGCCAATTGACGGAAGGGGTCGGAGTCATTCCTTGTCTACGCCAGTGCTAAAAATCTTTTTCTTAAAGGACAAGTCCACCCAAACAAACAGTTGATTTGAATAAAAAGAGAAAAATCCAACATGCAAAGTTGATTTGACTTAAAAGAGAAAAATCTAACAAGCATAACACTGAAAATTTCATCAAAATCGGATGTAAAAATAAGAAAATTATGACATTTACAGTTATCTGCACATTTTTACTTGTGATAGAGATAATGGCAATATCAGTCCGACAAAACAATGCTATTAGAGGTATCCCACTTGAAAATGAAGATGTTAAAATATCTCTTTTTGCTGATGATTCGGTATGCTTTTTAAATGGTTCTGATAATTCTTTTTTTGAGCTTTTTGAAACCTTGCAGAAATTTGGTCGTTTTTCTGGTTGCAAAATTAATTTTAGCAAAACTGAAGCAATATGGATAGGTTCTAAGAAGGGTAATCAACATTTCCCTTACATAAACTGTGGTGTTTCTTGGAAGGCTTCGCAATTTAAATGTTTAGGGGTAGTTTTATCTCTCAATGTTGCACAAATTTATGAGTTAAATTATAAAGAGAAACTAAAAAGAATGGAGCAAACTTTAAACTGCTGGCGAACTAGAAACCTTTCTCTAATTGGTAGAATCTGTGTTGTCAAAACTCTTATTTTGCCACAGTTAATCTATCTTTTTTCTGTTCTTTCTGTTAAATTACCCAGAGCCTTTTTTAAAGAATTAAATAAATTATTTTTTAAATTTATTTGGAATGGAGGCAAGGATAGAGTTCAACGTAAGATAATGTGTAATGATTATACTCAGGCTGGACTTAAAATGATTGACCCTTTTTCTTTTGCATGTGCTCAAAAAATGGTCTGGGTAAAACACCTATTGGATGAGAATTTTGATGCTCCATGGAAAAAGATTGAAGTAGCCTTTTTAGACAAATTTAATCATGATATTCAAATTTTGTGGAAATCTCATGCTCCTGAGAGCATTTTAAACAGTCTTGGTAATATACAATTAGCTGAAGCATTGAGAATGTGGTATTCATTTAGGGAGGAAGCTGCTGTCGAATTTTATGGTAACAAATTTTCAGATTTGAGTGGTTGTCAACTCCTGTGGTATAACAAATTAATTCGTTCAAAATCTAAACAGTATCTTAATTATTCAATGTGGCATGAGAGAAATGTATTAATGTTATCTGACTTATTTAATCCTCCTCTTTTAGGTCACAAACTCTTTGAAGAGCTTGTGTTAGATTTTGGAATCCCCGAAACAGACAGAAGGAAATATAATTTTTTAATTAAGTGCATCCCGGAAGAATGGTTAGTGAGTTTTGACCCTGATATTATTGGTGTTCATGAAACAATTGTACATAAATTGTTGAGTTATAAAAAAGTCCCTAGACATTCATACATTTTATTTAGGGGATCACACACACCTGACAAAAGATACACTTATTGGGATGAACGTTTACCAATACCAGTATCTATCGATTGGGAAAAGGTACACTACACAAATTTTTTTTGTACCATTGATACTAAATTAAGATCATTCTATTTTAAGATTTTTCATAAAGCCATAGCATTAAATGATTTTTTGTATAAGATTAAATCTAAGGATTCACCCAATTGTGTTTTCTGTGATAAAAGTGAGGAAACAATTATCCACCTGTTTTGCGAATGTGAAAGGGTAATTCCTATTTGGCAATCCCTTTTAACGAAAATTTCCCAAAATAATGTTCAAATAAATGGTTCTAATTTTGAAAAAATGTTCGGACTCTCAACTGATAAGTTCATTTCATACCTTTTTTTACTTTTGAAGTATTATATTCATACATGTAAATTTAAGAATAATCCTCCAAGTTTTGCTCTTTTTAAAACATTTGTTAAAAAACAACAAGACTTGGAATATTTGATAGCTAAGAAAAAAAATAAGTTGCCTGCTCACTTTAAGAAGTGGCGATTCACCTTATAATTTGGTTGTCAAAAATGTCAGCAGGTTACACGATAACTAACACTGTATATTTTATATAACAGGTTTAGTGTCCCATTTTTTAATAATACTGCACTGTATTGGTTATATGGTTGTAGACATCAGATCTTATTTTTTCATGCAACTTGTATCTCAGTCACCTTGATATACTTACTAGTATTTGTTTAAAAACCTCTATAATTATGTCGTCTTGGATAACCAGTTGTGCTTTTTAATCCTATGAATAGTTGTTTGGAAACCACTTCATATAATCATAGCTTGTATATTTTGCTTTGTCTACTTTATTTACCAAACACATTGCCACATTCCTTTTTTTTGGGGGGGGGGGCGGGGGAGGATAAGTGGGTAGGTTTTTTTTTTAATTATTATTATGGTTGTTATTTTTTTGTGTAACTAAATTGTGTTTATGTGATTTGCAATCACCTATTAATCATTTGTAAATTTTGTGATTTATTTCAATTTAAATAATAAAAACAGAATTATAAAAAAAAAAAAAAAAAAAAAAAAAAAAAAAAAAAAAGGATACCGGTGACGTCATCCACTCACTATTTCTTTTGTATTTTATTAAATGAAATATGAAATATTCGAATTTTCTCCTCATTGTCAAGTGAAACAATGATTATTTCCTCTCCGAACATGTGGGCCGGATTATCATTGTTTAATACTATATGGTTCAGTCAAGTTGGTCCTTTTTGTGAAATATGTAAGTTATGACATTTACAGTTATCTGCACATCCTGGTCGGTATGCAAATGAGGATACCGGTGACGTTATCCACTCACTTTTTCTTTTGTATTTTATTATATGAAATATGAAATATTCAAATTTTCTCCTCATTGTCAAGTGAAACAATTATTATTTCCTCTCCGAACATGTGGGCCGGATTATCATTGTTTAATACTATATGGTTCAGTCAAGTTGGTCCTTTTTGTGAAATATGTATAAAAAAAATAGTGAAGGACATCATCGACTGTCTTATTCGCATGTCACTGAATTGTGCATATCGTTATTTTGTGAAAAATAAGTGAAATTATAACATGTCATAACTTTCTTATTTTACATCCGATTTTGATGAAATTTTCAGTGTTATGCTTGTTAGATGTTTCTCTATTGATTCTTATCAACATTTCTCTGAGGTGGACTTTCATTTCATTTTATTTCATTTATTTATTCGAAATTCTCATTAAAAAACATACAACATACAAATCAAAGAATACAATATATACAAATAAAGATACAAAAATAGAAATACATTTAGCAAGATAATAAATGAGAATATGAGGGAGCCAGCATAGGCCAATGGCCTTTCTAAGGCTGGGCTCCCGAGAACATAATATAATCATAATAATCATAGAAGAGAGAGAGAGAGAATGTACTGTAAACATCTAAGTATATGGGTGGATGATAAGGCAATTACAACTTATTTTCAGATTTATTTATAGGCATCAATAAGCAGGCGCGTAGCCAGGGGGGCGGTCGCCCCCCCCCAAAACGTCCCCAAAAAGAAAAAAAAAGAAGGGAAAAAAGAGAGGAGAAAAGGAAAAGGGAAGGGAGGAAAGGGAAGAAATGAAGCTTTGTTTTTTTTTTTTTTTAATAATTTTTTTTCTCAAAAGAGAATTAAACTCCTTCACTCTTGCTCTAAATATGAATTTTGCTTCCGCGCTGCGCGCGGTTAAATGACAATATTGAAGTTCTCCTTTGTTTCCCCCACCCTTTCTCTAACCCTGTTTTTCCACCTCAGCTATATGTGTTTCTTGCCAGTTAAAGTTCAAATGTATACATTAGGGCATGGAATTAGAGTAAAGTTATACCGAAATATATGAAGTTATCTTTTTTTGATTGATCGCGCAACTTCTGGCCGGGTCGGTTCCGGGCGGGTAAAATCTTTATATCAATTTCTGCCGTCACCTCCATAAAGTCAACTTCTCCCGCTTTTCAGCTCATTACTAAACAACCATAATTTTGGGGCAAACAGTTTCCTGATTTAAAAAGAGGAAGGTATAAAATTCGTGTCGTATATACTAAATAAAAAAGTACAATATTTTTTTATCAAATTCTATTAAACTTCATGTTATTTCCCTGCACATTCATCTCCTGTCATGTTTTGCGCCCTCAGTTTGAAATTTTGAATGACACCTAAGTTTCTTTATATTTCAAAATGAAGCGCTTCATGATTAGTCAAAGAAATTAGGCATCCTTTTTTATATAATTTCAATAAATCACAGAATCACTTTTTGAGCATTATTTTCTTTGTAATGAAGTTCAATAATCTTAGAAAATCAATTGAATTAGAGCCGATGGGGTATTAGAGATAGGCCTATCTGCATTTGATGAAACGTCCGCCCTTTGAAATTTCAGAGTTTCATTGCTCTGCGCGGGGAGGAATATCTTCCACCTGGTATATACACTTCTTCTCCTCTGTTTTGCGAGTTAAAGATATGCACTGTCGCTAAATTGTTTGTAATCAAATCTGATCTTTCCAAGGGAAGTATTCAATATATTTTTGAGAATACTCGTTTCTCGGGACCCTTTTCATGGCAAAAAAATTGATAAAACGCTTTAGCTTCCGCGCTTTGCGCGGGGTTATTATTATTTTAATTTCCTCCATTACCTTTTTTGTGCGTATACAATCACTTTTGAAAGCAAGGTTCATGAAAACAAGGTTCAAAATCACAATATAGTCAACTGAATTGGAGCTGATATAGGTACTAGAGACAAGAGAGACGGCTCCTTTTCATTTTAATTTATGAAACACGAAAAGCTCCGCGCTTCGCGAGGGAGGGGGAAACTCCCCCTCCCTGCACCCACCCCCTAGGGAGCGCGCTTCGCGCGCTCTGTAAGTGTTGCCACGCTTCGCGTGCATTTACCGCCCCCTCCAAAATGAAATCCTGGCTACGCGGTTGTCAATAAGGAATTTTTTATAGCTGTTTTTTAAAGAGGCAAGAGATGGGCATCTTTTTATTTCTTTAGGTATTTTGTTCTATAAAATAACTCCAGCATATTTTACAGAATTTCTAGAAGATTCATAATTCAACAAAGGTAAATATAAATCACTGGATTGTCTTGTTGAATATGAATGGACATTTGCAGTCAAAGTATTTTGTGACTTTGACCTTTAAATTACTTTCAATGGCTGTTGTTGGAGTTGCTATATATACTTGTCATGTGTATCTGGAATATAATATTCAACAGCATGACGTATTACTTATTATTAATATTAGAGGAAATGATTTCAAGATACGGAAAAGTCGGAAATTGTAATTGGGACAATGGTTTTTCAAGTGATATTTAATGAGGAAATGCTTATTTTTGTTTCTGAAATATGATCAGTACAACCATGACAACATGATCAAGATGATCAAGGAAATTCCAAGAGCTTAGAACGACTCTTAACTCCACTTCATTTCTCAATGTGGTCAAAAGGGTACTGTGTCTACATCATGGCGTTCATCACGTATTGTAATAAAATTCTCTTAATTACTACTTTCGATATCAACTTGTCACGAGTGATGACGGAATTATTTTGATCAAGACTTCAAGGAAATTGAAAGAGCTAATAACGACGCTTCACTCCACTATTTATAAATGTGGTCAAAAGAGTATATTGTGTCTACATCTGGCAAGAAAACTCTTTGTTCTCATAGGGTAGCTGAGTGAACATCGAACAGGAGGGAGTGTGACTTCTTCAACAAAACAAAAATTTATTGGCTGTGAACTTAAATGATCTACAGATTTGTAAACAACTTTCATTCTTCTGCCTGCATCATGAATATGTTTGGAATGACCCAGAATGGGATAAGGTTCGCGAATGAGACGAACGCCACTTTATCCTGGACTTGGGCTCCATTGGTCTGGGGATGGCGAGAGGTCTTCCAACTGTTCCTGGCCCTGGCGGGCATCATCGGTAACTTCCTGGTGATGGTGGTTCTCTTTCGGGTCAGGAGGTCACGTTGCTCAACGGATACCCTGATCGCCGGGTTAGCTCTGGCCGACTTCCTCACATCAGTTTTCATCATACCGCATAGACAGGTAAAGACCCTTCCAGATACTGCATCCGCGAACCTCTACTGTCGGATAATCCACTCATCATTCTTCATGTGGGTTGCAATCTTAGCGTCTATCTTCACACTTACCACAATATCCCTTGAGAGACTTGTTGCAGTCGTTCGGCCATTCCAATTCAAACGCATCTTCTCCCCGGATCGGACATTGATGATCATCGCGGGTATTTGGCTTACGTCTTTTCTAATCAACATCGTCATTGTATTCGTCGTCTATTTCGAAGACGGCTCATGCGAGTTTGGATATCCGTCTGTTTGGTTCGGCAAGTTTAATGGAACCGCTGTCTTCTTGGTCGAGTACGTTTTCCCTGTCACAACGATGCTGATCGCTCATGTCTTCACAGTCAGAGCTCTCCGCAGAAGCTCCCACACCAATGTCAGCAATGAAAGTCAAGACTTCATCCTTCAAGCCAGACGAAAGATCACCAGGATGCTTCTCGAAGTCATCATCGTCTTCATCATCTCCTGGACACCCGATCAGGTATTATATTTCGCGATCAACGTCGGGCTCATCGACAATAGCTATCTATACAGCCCTGTGTACCGGTCTTTCGTCGTCCTAGCTTTCGTCAACTCGTGCGTCAACCCGGTGATCTATGCCGCAAGAAACCCGAACTTTCGGAGAGCACTTATGGATCTCTGTGGATCCGTCCGGAGTTTGAGGCCTATCTTTGCTGGTGTTGAGACCAGAGATAGTCAGATGAGAATGCTTGGGGACGATACACCTTCGGGTCCAAACGACGACATGTCACCACGCAATGGTTGAAAAGACTCATATAGAATTTATCCATGTTATCCCGATTTCAAAATGGCAGGCCATTAATATATTTCTAATAAGTATGACCGGGGGGTGGGTAGTATATTGGGCAAATGACGGATCCTCATTATCGTCTATTCAAGAATGTTATCTCCTATTTTGGTCCATCGTAAGTAAACAGGTGGCCGAAGCCAAAACATTCAACTGTCACCCACAACTAATACTATAATTATGTACAAGGGCGGCGGAATCCGGGGTTGTTTTTCTCCTTAAAAACAATTCAGAATAAAAGTGTTTTTTTCAAAATCAAATATGCCCTTTGCAAAGTGACATTGTTTTTAATCTGCGCATTTTCGTCAAAGAAGTTGATTCTTTTTTTTTGTCTGTTATAGGCCTTTATTTCATATTAAGAATCATTTTCTTTTATTTTTCATTCATTTTTAAATCGTCTCTGAACAGGCTCAGGTCTACAGTTCAGAGAAGACATAATTGGGTGAATTGTATTCACTGGACAATTTTATGCCTATATAAGGGCATCATTTGGCATCTCATCTCAATGCCCTCTCGTGGTAGCGAAATTAGGCCCTCCTATTGTTGGCCCCACTGGGCCCCACTGCCCCCTCCCCCCATTTCATTTGAGCGCAAATAATTGCATATTTTCTAAGTTAAACATTCCTCCTGTTAGATTTGTGCCCAAACTGAGTGACTTGAAACCTGCAGATTATATCTGCACATTCGGCACTGATGGTGATTTTCTGTAATTCTCTATTTTTTGTAGTTGTTTCTTCTATGTATATTTGCCACTGACTATCATAAGTTATTATTATTCTACGATGTGCCATAGTTGTTTAACGAAGAGGCACATTATGTCCTGTAACAGAACTTACGTACACATTATTCTACAATATGCATCATGAATGGATAATTTATGAAATATATCAGTATCGTGCAGATGGCTTGCTTGGAAGTAGTCATTTATAAAATAAAATGGAACATTTGTTTCTGCTCAGATTCATACTTCATTTGAAAACAAAATCACTTTATATCTCGTATACAATGTTTGTCTAAGTCAATATTTATCTCCATGTGCATACACACTAAAAACACTGAGTAAAATTTTACCCAATATTGGATAGAAAGGGAACATGCATGTTTGCTGTGTGTGTTTTTTTTTTTACCAATATCGAGCAAATTGCATGTTTTAAGGGTAAATTTCAACGCAGCATTGCTTAAAATTTACAAAACATTTGGTATCTTTTCACCCAACCAACATGCATGTTCCCATCTTACCCAATATTGGGTAAACATTTTTTTTAGTGTATACCCTTTCAAATGCGCGGTTCTAGACCAAACAGTTTGAGGGGGCTTCTGGGGGCTTGACAAATTATCGACGTTGGTTTATTCAAAACAATGGAAATTGCCTATCGCGGGAAGTATTTGTGTACTGACCAAGCAGCTTTGGTCCCCCACCCTTTACTCCCAAAAATGTTTCTAATAGAGAGAAAAAAGTATTATATTACTTGAGATTGCTTTTTCATAACCATTTCATCTACATGTATAACACCCATCATGCCCAGTTTTTGGTGTCGTAGATGAGGGGGGGGGGCAGGATTTGAGAAGGGAGCTTGCGTTGTTACTCTTTCCAGGGGTTTCATTTATTTATTCGGGAGAGAGCCAAGTGAACGCGCAAAAAACTCATATTTTCAAGAGCAATATTTCAAAATTTAGAGACCATTGAACGATATAAAGGTATAATCGAATATGGCAGGGAATGTGGTGATCAATGTTAAAGGTGCCAACCCTCTTTATATAATGTGTTGACCGGGGAGGATATTTTCAAAGTGAAACCTAACATTCGGAGCACTTCTTATGAATATCCAAATTAACGTAAATCTACAACATCTTTAAATTCTTCAATGTGATATTAACAGAAAGACATGCTGGAAAAGAGCATGACCCTGGGATCGCTGTCTTGTGTAATACTGGGGAAGGAGGGGCGATCGCCCCCATGAAAATATTGGGGACAATCATATAGATTTGCTACTTTCAACAACTTGAAAAATTTATATTATTAAATGAAAAAATATGTTGGACAATAAAAGCATCGGAAAGCACTACAAAACCATTATACTTGACACCAAAATATAACATACAAAATTGTCAATGTGCAAAAATTCTGTATAATAATTTGGTGCGCCGAAAAATTTTGATATTTTTTCAACTCCCCTCCTCCCCCCCCCCCCCATCCGAAACATGGATCGAAAACATCCCTAATTCTAAACTACATATTCTATTTTATTAGCATTAGTTTCGGTCAGGTAGAATAGACCGAAGCATTTTCTTTGAAAAAAAATATCCTAAAGAACGAACAAAATTCAGAACGCTTTAACGGAAATGGACAATCTCGAGTTAAAGCTTGAATTTCACGGCATTAGTATTCGTGTTGGGTGAAGTAGTTAGGTAAATTAAAAAATACTAAGCATTTTATTGCACTACATGCAGGGAATCATTGACTTGATATAGTCGCACTTTAAGAGAGCATTAATGTATTCTGCATTTAGATGGTATTTTGCGAGGGAGCTTGCGCGTAGCCACCGAGCGAAAAATATTCGAATTTGAATAGTGAAAGCTTTAACTTTAGAGCACCTGACGACATGAATAGAATATTGCATTATTCATTACATGCATACGAATATGTATTGCCTACATAGTACATGTATATATCTATATTTTATTTCTTTGTGGTCGAAAAGTTTTGGGATGTTTCATCGATTTTTATCTTTATTTATTTATCCCTTTTTTAATCATTTAATTTTTAGCTTAATTATTTTATTTCATTTTTTTTGGAGGGGGGGGGGGGGAGGGGGCTTCAGTCCCCAAAGCTCCCCCTAGAACCGCGCCTGGTTGAAGAATTAAAGTACAAAAAAGTTAACTTGTAGTGAATGTTTTCATACAGGTTGTTGCTGTTTTAAAAATACTGTAATAACTTATCACTGTATATATATATATATATATATATTTAGAGAGAGAGAGAAAGAAATAGGAATTGGCATCGGCAAATGCAGATTGCGCATGTTCAGTGGCCATGTTCTCTCATGCTCACTTATCAACCAATAACGTGATAGGCCGGAAATCAGCAGTGTATAAAAACCACGCCGTATAGGGTTTTCCCTGCATGTGGATGCCGTCGCGGCCATGCGAATTAAATGACTACCAAGATTTGCACTTAAAAGTATAAAGAATATACAAGAAGCCTTGCCTTTCACAATAACCATCGGCTAATGTAGTAATGTTTTCTGACAAACAACCTAAAATATCTGAGAAATCAAATAATTGAATTGTAATCCAGTATGGGGCTTTGCTTAATATAGCACAATAAAGAGTATGCGTATATAGGGGTGAATTAGATTTATATAATATTTATCATAAAAGAATTGAAACAAATCAGGGCGCTTTTGACAAAACTAGACGAATGTAGAATTAAACCTTGAATTTTACAAGTTTCGAATTCATTTATTGAATCACCCCCAAGAAACCCCAAAACATCACATTATAATCATACATATAATGTATACCTGAAGTATATAAACATAATATCAATAATAGATTACATCATAGACGGAATGGTTTTAGGACCCCTGTAGGCATGTTAGGAGCAAGGCTTGTGAGTAGGGCTGTGCAAGTGCACACCTAGTAACCAATAATGCATATAGCATTTCCATTTATTTGAAAGGAGAATAAAAAAGCGTTGTAGATTAAATGCCTTGCTCACGGGCATAGGTGCCGCGGCCGGGTATCGAACCCCGGACTTTCCATGACTATTAGCCAGGCGCCTTAGACCACTCGTCCACGGCACCTATGATTATTTACACGATAATACCAATTTACATAATACAAACAAGAAAAAAGGTGTTTTTATGTAAAGGTCAATGTGGTAGACTAGACAGGTAACTATTTACAAACAGACGTATATATATACACGCACACACCCAACACACGCACAAAACACACAAGCACATACCTCACATTGATGAGTAGGTCATAAACCTAAATGTAAGAAAGTACTAAAGGAAACTAATCATAACCTCCCCAGAAAGTAAGTATTAGATTGCCTGTTCAATGAAATACATATCTTGCTCAATAGGCTAATATGGAGCTTACATATGAAGTTTTTCAAGTCAATATACAAAACATATTTCAGCTCGGTCATCGAGCTTTCATTATTTTGTTTGATTACAAACTGATTAAAAAAAAATGTTTTGTGAAATGTCCGTTTCATGGCCCTGAATATCAAAAATGTTTATATGTTAACACAATCCCGGAACACAATGTCCTTAGAATGTCCCGTTCCTGGGTCAAAATAATATTTTAAAAATATCAGCTCGCGCTTCGCGCTCGCATCATTTATTAAGTGCCATCAAAATCCACTTCACAATTTTCCTACAGAATGCTTGAAATAGTTCTTAAATTGACCTTTTTTAGATCGGAAAATCAAATATTTTCAGCTCGCGCTTCGCGCTCGCATTATTGATTTTCATGATTAAAAAAACATGTATTCAGAATGCCCAGATTCTAGGTCTAACTCTAAAACCCGCGCACGCATGTTTAATAAGATACGCAGTTTGTACTTTATTTAAAACGTGCTTAAATTAGCCAGATTCAGATCAGAATATACTGTGAGACTGTTACATAGTCTGCATAGTAAGGAACAGGGGAGAGACAGGTTTACACACAATGCAGGTTTCAGTCATCCACCCGGATGGACTCGAACCCACGAACTTTGGTTCGACAGGCAAATGCTTCACTAACCGCGCTAACTCGCTCCATTTACAACACAAAATTTGCATTTCATGAATCGACGGGCACTATCAACTTTGTGGTAATTGATTCAATTGAAACTTAAATGAGGGCCGACTTAATCTTTAACAATTCAATATCTTAGATATGATTCGATTCTGGTGACCCATTTAACAGGTAATAAAACAATGGATTAGTCCTACATATATTGTATTAAAGGTACCTTAATTACTACTTTCGATAACACCTTGTTTCTTTTGTTCATGTAGTAATGGAATTTGATCAGTACAACATGATAAAGGAAATTCAGAGCTAATAACGACTCTTATAAACTCCACTTTATTTCTAAATGTGGTCAAAAGGGTATTGTGTCTACATCATGGTGTTCATCACTTATTACAATAAAATAATCTTAATTACTTCTTTCGATAACAACATGACCAAGGCTTCAAGGAAATCTAAAGAGCTTATAACGACTCTTAGCTCCACTTTATTTGTAGATGTGGTCAAAAGAATATATTGTGTCTGTATCTATTCCTTGTCCACTACACAGGAACAATTCGTCCCCGAAGACGCTGAAAGATCATTGAATTACTATTTCAGCTTCATAATCTAGCTGTGACAAGAGAACACTTTGTTTTCATAGGATAGCTGAGTGAACATCGAACAGAAGGGAATCTGACTTCTTCAACAAAACAAGCATTTATTGGCTGCGAACTTAAATAATCTACAGATTTGTAAACACTTTCATCTTTTGCCTGATCATAACGATGTTTGGAATGACCCAGAATGGAATAAGATTTGCGAATGAGACGAACGCCACTTTATCCTGGACTTGGGCTCCTTTAGTCTGGGGATGGCGAGAGGTCTTCCAACTGTTCCTGGCCCTGGCTGGCATCATCGGTAACTTCCTGGTGATGGTGGTTCTCTTCCGGGTCAGGAGGTCACGTTGCTCAACGGATACCCTGATCGCCGGGTTAGCTCTGGCCGACTTCCTCACATCAGTGTTCATCATACCGCATAGACAGGTAGAGACCCTTCCAGATACTGCATCCGCGAACCTCTATTGTCGGATCATCCACTCATCATTCTTCATGTGGGTTAGCGTCTTGGCGTCTATCTTCACACTTACCACAATATCCCTTGAGAGACTTGTTGCAGTCGTTCGGCCATTCCAATTCAAACGCATCTTCTCTCCGGATCGGACTTTGATGATCATCGCGGGTATTTGGCTTACGTCTTTTCTAATCAACATCGTCGTAGTATTCATCAACTTTTTCGAAGACGGTTCGTGCGAGTTCGGATATCCGTCTGTTTGGTTCGGCATGTTTAATGGAACCGCTGTCTTCTTGGTCGAGTACGTTTTCCCTGTCACCACGATGCTGATCGCTCATGTCTTCACCGTCAGAGCACTCCGCAAAAGCTCCCGCACCAATGTCAGCAAGATCACCAGAATCCTTCTCGAGGTCATCATCGTCTTCATCATCTCCTGGACACCCGATCAGGTATTATATTTCGCGATCAACGTCGGGCTCATCGACAATAGCTATCTCTACAGCCCTGTGTACCGGTCTTTCGTCGTCCTAGCT
Source organism: Lytechinus pictus (assembly GCF_037042905.1). Taxonomy (NCBI): domain Eukaryota; kingdom Metazoa; phylum Echinodermata; class Echinoidea; order Temnopleuroida; family Toxopneustidae; genus Lytechinus; species Lytechinus pictus. Next base: position 27,549,955 of record NC_087256.1, on the reverse strand, counting down.
TTCGTCAATTCGTGCGTCAACCCGGTGATCTATGCCGCAAGAAACCCGAACTTTCGGAGAGCACTTATGGATCTCTGTGGATCAGTCCGGAGTTTGAGGCCTATCTTTGCTGGTGTTGAGACCAGAGATAGTGAGAGTTGGGGACGAGACACATTCGGGTCCAAACTAGGACATGTCCCCAGAAGGGAAAACCAGTTCCACTGGACCAGTTAGACCAGTAGAATTTTAACTGGTAACTCTGGAAATTGGGAACATCGGTTTACTGGTCTAACTGGTCATACTGGTCCAGTTGAAATTTTACTGGTCCAGTTAAAAATTAAACTGAATTCCAGTAATTCTTGAATTACTGGAATTTAATACTGGTCTTGTTTCTGGTGGTTGTTACTGCATGGTCTTCATACTGGTATCCAATTCAAGCTGGTCTTTAAAGGTAATTTTCTGTTGGTCTGACTGGTCCTCGAACTGGTCCTCGTACTGGTCTTACTGGGTCAATTTATTACATGCATTTGGTTATATACCATGGTCGGTGAAATGTGATGGAAAAGATGGTTAGTAAATTAATCTTTCTGCTGTAATTTTAAATGTGATATATGAAATTACACATTCTCATTGTGAGTTAGTTTACACACTCATTTGGAAAGTTTTTAAACAACAATGAGTGCCGTTGCAAGGATATTCCATTCTAAATCCTGACTTTTCTTTTTAAAATAGGAAATATATGCAAATGAGGTAAACCACGTGATCAGCATCATCAGAATTACTGGTAATACTGGTCTTGACCAGTTCAATTTCAAACAATGAATTACTTTAGACCATTTGACTATATCACAGGAATATATCTTGCTTTGATCTTAATCATAATTAAAGGAAATAATTATTTTAATGATAATGTTAATATTTGATAATTATGATATCAATAATGATAATTACAATATCAATAACAATGATAACAGTAATAAGAATGATAACAACAATTATCATAATAATCATAATAATAATCTTGATAATTATAAGAAGAATGATTATAACAATGATAACAATAATAAATTTCTCTGCCAATTGCAAGATTCATTTTCCATAATTCGTCAAATGATCTGACTTGAAATAAAGTCATTATTTATTGGACCAGTAACACAAGTTTGATTAAAAACAATTTAACTGGTATTACTACTTTGCTTCAACTGGGATGCAAACGTTTGAACTAGTCTCCAGTTGATTTTCACTGGTCCAGTTAAAAATCAACTGGTCCAGTAAACATATTACTGCATATGGAAACCAGTAAAAATCTACTGGAAACCATTTATTGGACCAGTAACACCAGTTTGATCGATGAAAAACAATTTAACTGGTATTACTACTTTGCTTCAACTGGAATGCAATTGTTGGAACTGGTCTCCAGTTGATTTTTACTGGTCCAGTTAAAAATCAACTGGAAACCAGTAAAATTCTACTGGAAACCAGTAAAAATTCTTACTGGTCTTACCGGTTTTTCTTCTGGGTCATCACGCAATGGTTGAAAAGACTCCCATGGAATTTATCCATGCTATCCCGATTTCAAAATGGCGGGCCATTAAATTCACTTCTCAATTTCAATGTTATGCATAGACGGGCATCATGTTGTATCTCATCTTAATACCCTAACGTGCTAGCGAAGAAAGGCCCTCCAATGGTTAGCCCCCCCCCCTCATTTCATTTTAAAGCAAAAAAATGCATATTTCCTAAGTTAAACATAATCTGTTTGATGTGTGCCCAAACTGAGTGACTTAAGAACTGCAGGTTTTTGCACATTCGTCACTGATGGTGATATTCTGTAATTCTCTAATTTCTGTACTTGTTTGTTTTATGAATATTTGCCACTGACTGGGCACGGGCACGTCGCAGAAAAAAAAATCTGCGACGTTCCGTAGTTGTTCAACGAAGAGACACAGTGCGAACTTTTCGCATTTACTGCGGAGACTCTAAAACGCAACAATTCCTTTGAAAATGCAAGTCAAATCATAATGGAGAGCTAAGAGGCTTTGGTCGAAAGTTGGTGTCGCGGGACGCGAAATTATTTTTCCCACCGAGTTCTGGACCGACATATGAATATTCATGACTTGCGTCTTCGGATTGAGAGTACGCATGCGCGTGGACTTGGCCTCGACCAGTGCCGATCGTAAGCATTCACGTTGCTCAGAATGAATTAGCATCGTCAAATTACCGGTACCCTTACATAGTTACATAGGTCTTATAGGCTTAGATCTATATATATATATATATATCCAATTCTTAAACACTTAATAAACTAGCTGCCATTAATGGTAAGACATGTGCTAGGGTAGGGCTAGCTTAGGCTAGCGCATTAACTTTACCTCAAATCTGGACCTGTCTAATTAATGCCTAGTACTAATCAGTGTTATAATTTATGAAGGTTTCCATGGCGAAGAAGAATAGTGTAGTAGGTTTCACGGTACACCATGTATCTTTCTTGGGCAAGTGTGTTGGTCCTAAAAAGGACCACCCAATTTCGACGTTTCGACAAGTGTGTTCTTGTCGTTTTCTCCTGAGGACGACAAGAACACACTTGTCGAAACGTCGAGATTGGGTGGTCCTTTTTAGGACCAACACACTTGCCCAAGAAAGATACATGGTGTACCGTGAAACCTACTACACTAATCAGTGTTGTAGTGCCTTGATGCTCGGCCTTGGCCTTAAGGCGCCTTAATGCCTTGCTACTTTTTCAAAGCCTTGGCATCGAGAAGGCCTTGGCCTTGAGGATTTTGAGCCTTGAAATTTTAAGGCATTTTCAAGGCATTTTCAAGGCTTTTTCAAGGCATTTTGTATTTTGTACTTTGTTTTAAATAAGTAATTATAAATGTTTCAATTTTTTTTATTTATATATATTTAATAACACTAATGGTCAATACTACCAATCACCAGTAACAGTAGCAGCAGCAGTAGTAAGTGTACTAGCAGTGTCATCAATTGTAATTGTCACCATTATCAAGAAATTCAAACAAAGAATACATCAGTTATGAAAAATAGCATTATGTATTGGTAATGTGTTGTAATCATATGATGATAATGACAGTAAATAATAATGGCCATGATCAAGATAATAGTGCTGTGATGACAAGAATAATTTTTACATCTGACTGCAATTTTTGACAACAATTTTCATACTTTAAACATAGCTAACTCTAAAGAACGATAACAAGGTTGATTTCTAGTCCATTAGGATTTTCCTTGTATTATTTTCTTTGGCCAACAAGAATGTTTTAAGTCTTAATGATATTCTGAAAAGATTTGGTAAACTTGAACACAGTCTCCAATTTTGTCATATCCAAATGGGTTATGTCAATGGCATGATGAGCCAGAAACTTTGAGGGGCCAAGCATGGCATTTATAAAGCAAAATTTCTGTCAAAAAAAGAAGAAAGCGATTGAAGCGAGCGAGTGAACAAAATTTGTCCCCCTCTTTCTATAAGAAAAGCTAATTTTGCAATAGATTGTTTAAAAAATAATATCACATTTACTCCATCTTTTCCTTTCCCTTTCCCCCCTTGTCTAAGTTTATTCTTGGTGGTGGGACTTCTTTTCTCTATCTCTCTTCTAAATTTTATATTTGTTTTGGGTCAGATTGACAAAAACAAAGGGGGAAAAACGTTTACTTCTTTTTAATCATATATCGTTCAACATTGAATCTCATTTCTTTACAGTTTCAAGGAAATAAACAACTTTTTTGTTTTTGTGTCAATATGGTTTCAAGAAATAATAATTAACAAAAATAATTTAATAATTAATAATATTATCAATAAGTATTAATAATTAATGATTAATTAACTGTTTAATAAAAGTGGTTGTAAGCAGAAAAAAATATGAAAACTGACAAGAGTCCTAAAAATGACTCATTTTCAGTTTAAGCATTTGAAATTTTTAGCTTGCGCTTTGTGCTCTCTTGCCCCCCCCCCCCCCAAAAAAAAAAAAATCCCTGTAGGATTTTTTTTCCAAATGAAATATGCCCTTTTTTAAAAAGAAATACCTTCTTTAATAATAAAACATAATACATTTTAGGTTCGAAAATCACAGATTTTGAATCGTGCTTGCATCAATTATTGTTTAGTACAGTACTGCTAATGGTTACAAAAATGTATAGAATGTTGCTTTATGGTTGAAATATCACAAATATTTGGCTCGCTTCCTGCACTCGCATCAATTATTGTACTCGTTCTCTTCCCGTTCACAAAAAAATGCTTAGAATGTCCAGTTTTCAGGTTGGAATATCACAAATTTTTGAGCACGCGCTTTGCGCTCGCATTATTTTTTATTGGTGAGTTATGTATCTTATTTAAAATGCAGTAATTAACTGCTTAATTAACTGCTTCCTTTACTGGTCAGTTTATGAAAAGAATTAGCGAGCGCAAAGTTATTTTTTAGTTAGATACACATCTTTTTCATGATTACAAAACCAGCTCAGAATAAAATAATTTCCATGTCTTATTACACGACATGTCAAGAAGTTTGAGCTGGTGATTCGCGCTGGCAACATCGCGCAAGGAAATTTCAACAATGATTAGCCCCATAATTGACCATAAATCAAGTTTTACAACATCAGAATTGATTTTTTGTTCAAAACCGCTTGCTCGCAATGCTTTCTCGCTGAGAAGTAAAACCTAAAGCAAAATATCTATCTTATAATTAAAAATCATTTTAGAAGGCCTTTGCTCAACTTAATTTCTATAAACACACAATTACTTCACGCAGTTCATAATCTCATTTTGAAAATACATGTATCTGTTTGCACAAAAAAACTCATTTTGATAAATGGGTGCCTTTTTGGCGTTGACCCCCCCCCCCCATAATAATTTTCTGCTGCCCCTGTCCCAGGGAGTGGAGAAAAACATACGTTGAGAATGCCAGAATCAGATGACCGTGGTAATAATAATTATTGCAATGTAAATCGCCTATAGAAAAATTATGGATTATGTGTACACAGGTAACTATATCATTATTTTAATATGTCTCTATCATGAAATTATTTTTGTTTTAAATGTACAAAGGTTAATTTTTTTTCTCGCTCAGTCCCCTCGCTCACATACATTTTACCATGTGTGATGTCTGCCGCCTAAGTATTGTTAGTTCATTGTTCTGTATATCGTAAGTTTGAAATGCCTTGGCCTTGAGGTTTTCAGGCCTTGGCCTTGGGTTTCCATGCCTTGGCCTTTGGTATTGAAGCCTTGGCCTTGGGTATTAAAGCCTTGGCCTTGGAGGTTTGAGCCTTGACTACAACACTGAATAGCCGACTAATGCCATTAACTTCGAACTGGTTAATTCCGAACTTCACGTTTAATTAGGTTTAGACAAATATTAGCTTTTGCCATGGTTTAATATGTCTAGTCCGTATACAAAACCAGTCCTAGATCTAAAAAAAAATTATCTTATATAGTTCTAGTCTAGTCTCTATATCTAGACTCTGATCTACGCTGTATCAGCATGGAACCAGTAGTGTACCAAGGGTGGGGGGAAGACTGTCCCTCTGACGAGTCACAACTGATTCAGGGGACGTGCCCCCTTTGAGAAGCCAAATTAATAATTTGTAATGTAAAAATGCAATGAAAAAGACGTATGTCCCCTTTTTTGAACGAGAAGATCTTTTTTTTTTTTTTTTGCTTGTCAATTTTTTTTTCAGCTAAGAAATCCATAATTTGGGGTGAATACCCTTTTTTTTTTTTGGGGGGGGGGCTTGTCACATTTTTTCGCGGACGAAATATCCTCTAAAAAAATTGCCCCCCTTTTGGAAAATCCTAGGTACACCAGTGCGTGCATGGAACGTATTCTAACGTCAGGCACAAATTAACGTCAGTGATCTTGATCCCCGTCTTCACCCAAAATTAAGGATTTCGTAGCTGAAAAAAAATTGACAAGAAAAAAAAAAGATTTTCACGTTCAAAAGAGGGGACATACGTCTTTTTTCGTTGCATTTTGATATTACAAATTATTAATTTGGCTTCTCAAGGGGGGGGGGGGCACGTCCCCTGGATCAGTTGTGACTCGTCAGGGGGGCAGTCTGCCCCCCCCCCCTTGGTACACTAGTGGTTCCATGCTGATAGCGCGTAGATCAGAGTCTAGATCTAGAGACTAGACTAGAACTAAGATATTTATTTTAGATCTAGGACTGGTTCTGTATACGGACTAGACATATTAAACCATGGCAAATAAGCTAATATTGGTCCAAACCTAATCAAACGTAAAGTTCGGAATTAACAAGTTCGAAGTTAACCATGGCATTAGTCGGCTATTCCTATTAGTATTAGGCATTAGACAGGTCCAGATTTGAGGTAAAGTTAATGCGCTAGCCTAAGCTAGCCCTACCCTAGCACATGTCTTGCCATTAATGGCAGCTAGTTTGATAAGTGTTTAAGAATTGGATGTACTGTATAGATCTAAGCCTATAAGGCCTATGTATGTAAGGGTACCGGTAATTTGACGATGCTAATTCAGTCCACGCGCATGCGTACTCTCAATCCGAAGACGCAAGTCATGAATATTCATATGTCGGTCCAGAACTCGGTGGGAAAAATAATTTCGCGACCGGGGGACGCGTCGGGACAGCATCGGAATCTCATGACTCAGCTGGACAACGGCATATAGGTCTCACGCGCGTAAAACATTCCCCATAGACTTGTGTGTTAAAATGGCACTTAAGAAAAATTCATAAAAAATAAATGTGAAATTAGAGGGTCGAATGTTTACTACCTTTGGATAGGATATATATCTGACATTCCATATCTGACCAGAGAAGGGTATCGTAGCCAGCTCATTTTAAAAATAAATCGCCATTTATGAAGATAACTATGATGGGATCAAATTCATCAACTGAAACAGTAAAATAGCCCCAATTCTTCCGCCAGTCAAAAAATAGTTCCAAATCAATGATATATCTTCCCAATTTGGGCAAAGGAAGTTCAGTAGTTACCATTTCTAGAATCAGTGTTAGATTTTGAATCATATTCATACACTTTTGTCAATCAGCAATATCAAATTTAAAAAATTTGAATGGGTTGGGTCGAACGAATATCTTTAGCCCTCCTGATGTAATTAGGCTCATGGCACCTATATGCAATTGTTCATCGAATCCGGTACAAATCTTCAGATGATCTGCATTGTCCCAGTCCACCAACTTTAGACAAAAGCCTCTCAGCTCTCCATTGTGATTTTAATTGCATTTTCAAAGGAATCGATGTGTCGTAGAGAGCTTCTCCATAGTAAATGCGAAAACTCTATATAATGTCCTGTAAAAAAAACTTTACGGACACAATATTTTACAACGTGCATCATGACTTGATAATTTATGAAATATTATTGGATTCACTAAAGTGAAGATGGCTTACTTGGAAGTAGTCATTTCTAAAATAAAATCGAACATTATTTTGGTCAGAATCACATTTCATTTAAAAAAAATATTCATAAAATAATAATAATAATGATGATATTAATAATTATAATGACAATAATAATATGCAACATTTATATAGCGCTTCATACAAATGCTTACTACTATCACCCCGGCTTTAGCGCGGCTATCCTGATCGGACACTCGAGTATTCAAGGAATTCCTTCCTACTGGGTACCCATTTACTAAACCTGGGTGGAGAGTGACAAATGTAGATAAACTCCTTGTCAAAGGACGCTAGTGCTGCTGTGGGTTTGAACCCCGGGCCTTGAGGTTCAAAGTCCGGAGACTTATCCACTGAGCCACAACACCTCTACAGATCTATCTCCATGTGCATACCCTTTCACAGGCGCGGTTCTAGATTAACATTTTGAGGGGGTTTCTGGGGGGGGGGGGTGATAGATTATTGAAATTGGTTTATTAAAGACAATAGAAATGGATCCAGGATTTCCCAAAGGGGAAGGGTGCACATTTTCAGGGGGAAATTTTACAAGCAAAAAAAAAGCCTTCACTTTCAAAAGAGAAGTGGCACACTTGTGTCTTAACGGCATTTTTACATTACAAATTTTAATTGTACCTGTTAAAGGGGGGAAGGCACAGCCGGTCCGTGCCCCCCCCCCCCAACCCTGAATCCGCCAGTGGTGAGATGTAATTTTCTTTCATGCTCACTTATCGACCAATAACGTACTGGGTGGGAAATGATCAGTGGCGCATAATAACCATGTGAACCCTATGGATGCAGCCATGCGGAATAAATGACAACGTTCGAAATTTACTTGAACGTATAAAGAATGTCATCTTTTCTGACAAACCGTTACAATATTGGAGAAGTCCAAGAATGAAATTGTATATAATCCGACACACACACACACACCCACTCCCACACAGCACACATGCACATACTTCACATTGATGAATATAGGTCATAAACTTAAATGCAAAAAAGTACTAATGGAACAGTTTGCCTGTTGGTGGAAAATAATCATAACCTCCCAAGAAAATAAGTTTTGGATAACCTCTTGAACATGGAAAGATTTGCACTATTTCTATATCACCAGGCAAACTGTTCCATAATAATAAATGCAGGATTATTATGAAAGGTAGCCAGAGTAACGTTTTGTTCTCGCAAAAACGCTGATGAATAACACCCCTATGACGTGTATTATAATGATTTATTTGTGAGTTCTGAATAACGATACACAATTGAACGAATCGATACTCACTCTGTCTCTTTGATCGATAACATTTATAATATATTGTTTCCCACCATGATCACAAGCTTTTGGAATATCTTCTCCTAGTAATTGAAATTCGAATTTCAATCGCAAAAATTAAAGTGATGGTTTCATTAAAAATCAATTTTTCTGCTTTATCGAAGACTGACTGATCTGATCTACTAAGATTGTTTCATGATGATGTCGGATGATGTATATTGAAAATTGTACAATGCATTGTAAAAGAAGTTCCTGCAGCAGAGTCTCGAGAACACTCGTAATCTTACCAGATTGCGTAATCTTACATTATGTCATGTAAAATTACAGGAAATTGGTATTTGGTGTATGGAACCTTACATATTTCCTTAATTTTAAATAAAACACCTTTTTCCCCTTTTAAACAGACCTGTTCCGTTAAATTGCAGAAAATTCATGTTTCATGAATTACAGAATGATTCTGTTATTGCTTTCTGCAAAATCTTTTTTATTTTCTGTAAAATCAGGGTTTTTTAACAGTGTTTGTGTGTGGGGGGGGGGGGGGGGGAGCCTCCCTGGATCCGTTTATCCGTGTATTGAGCCAAACATTGTGAGGGGGGAGAATATCATGGCGTATGGAGGAAACCTCCTAAATAGTCGCGAGCGAGCGAGAAAAATACTGACCAGGGGTCTGTTGCAGAAAGGGCTGCGTTTAAACGCAAGTCAACGTAACGTATTTAGTATATACCTTTTGGGTTTGCCTAATGAAGTGATGAAGTGGTGTTGTTCTATGAACTGTTGAGGAACCATTTTGTAATATTCTAAACGTAGCCGTTTGTTACCACACAGACCTTTGGGTCACTGTTTCGGTTAATTCTTTGGTACTTTTGAACAAACTTTTCTGTATATTGTATTTATTTATTCATTTACTTTTTTTTATTGTTATTGCATATACTTGTTGGGGTAATGGTACAATTTCCATGTGTTCTTTGTAACAAAAATGTTAATTCAAATCATAAAGCACTTAAATGCACTACGTGTTGTAAATGGGTACACATATCTTGCGCACGGATTCCAGTTAAGGTGTATAATGATACTGCAATGGTCTTTTTCAACTGGGAGTGTACAAAATGTATTTTCAAGCATCTACCATGTTTTATAGAAGAAAGCATTGAAGCATATAATGAAAATGAAAGAAATACACATCATCGTAAAAAGAAAGATAACGTTTGTTTGAAATATGATCAAATGTCTGATAAAGGTATTAAGTTTGTTCACTTGAATGTAGCCAGCCTTCTGAAAAATTACGATGAAATTAAACATATTTTGAATGTAAATGACATACACGTTTTTGCTTTAAACGAAACTAGATTGGATAGCTCCATTGTAGATAGTGAAGTTGAAATACCTCATTACTCTATCATTCGTGCGGACCGTGATAGGAACGGAGGCGGGGTGGCAGTTTATGTGCACGAATCTGTGCATGTTGAGTTGATTAATCATAATTCTCTTTCTGGGTTAGAGGCAATATGTTTACGGATCCACTTAAAAAACACTAAACCGTAATTATTCTTTAATTGGTACAGGCCGCCTAATAGTAGAATTGAGGTATTTCATCAATATGAACAATTTTTATAATTTGCTTGTAGTTTTGATTGTGACATTATTGTCATGGGTGATATTACCTGCGATATTACGAAAAAACCATTTTATGGAAACACCAAGATCTTTGACCAAATTAATACTGTTTACTCGCTAAAATTTATAAATGACTCTTCATGTACCAGAGTGACAGATTCGTCTTCTACGCTTGTTGACCACATGTTAACTAATAACATGGATAAAGTGAAAGCTCACGGTGTGTTATGTAATGGGATGAGTGATCATTACATTAGTTATTTTATATGGAAATCCCAACAAAAATTATCATCTGGTGAAACTTATATAAGGTATAGAAAATCCAGAAATGTTGATTTGGAGTCTTTCAGAAATGACCTTCGTAATCAAAACTGGAGGATAATAAAAGGTTTTGATGATATTAATGACGCTGTCAATAAGTGGGAAATAATGATATTAGAAGTTGTTAATAAACATATGCTCTTAAAATCTAAGCGCATTCGTAAAAAATCTTCTCCTTGGATGATAATGAGATCTTGTCTTTAATGAAAGAAAGAGATAAAGCTAAAAGAAAGGCCAAAACTAAAAACGATAATGATTTATGGAAATTATATAAAACTCTGAAAAATAAGGTCACTTTTGTCATCCGGAAATCTAAACGTAAATATTATTGTGACAAATTATCAAATGTAACAAATAGAAATGACTCTTGGAAAATACTAAAATCCGTTATGGGCAAAAACAACAACTCGTCTAATAGCACTTTTCCCAAAGTAATGTCAGATGAAGTGGCTAATGGTTTTAACAATCACTTTGCTAATGTGGCGTTGGAAATTGCTAATGAGTCAACAAATGTACACCATGATCATGTAGCGTTCACTCTGCATGAAAACTTTAAATTTTCGCCTGTCTCTGAAAACGATGTCTTGAAAGAGGTTCATAATTTGAAGAATACAAAGTCTGTTGGTCTAGATGGTATTTCAGTATATATAATCAAAGAATCAATTCCAGTTTTAATCGAACCTATTACTTTCTTGATAAATAAATATTTATGTGATGGTGTTGTACCTGAGAAATGGAAAGTAGCCAAAATTGTTCCTATTCACAAGAAAGGTGATAAGTTGGAATTTAACAACTATAGACCGATATCGATTCTACCCTGTGTGTCTAAATTAATGGAAAAATTGTGCAAAAGCAATTGCTTCGTTATATTCAAACTCATTCTTTACTTTCTGCTTTTCAATCTGGATTCCGTCCGAAACACTCTACCATTACTGCTCTTGCTAAGGTAACGGATGACTGGTTTCATTCTATGGACAATGGGCAGTATACAGGGGCTATTTTTATAGACCTTCAAAAGGCTTTCGACCTGTAGTCCAGTCAATCTAGCCAGAATAGGGGGGTAACCCACCACTAATTGCAACACGAGATATTCCACTGAAATGCTTTCCAGAAAGGTCCCCTAAACAACATACTAAAAGTCCCAAGAAATCCAAGCAGCGGAAATTTATGAAATTTGCATATTATGCAAATTAGCCATGAAAAATTAGAAAAAGAAGGGAAATAATCCAAAGATTACAAATTAAAGGTCCAAAACAATTTAATTTGAATGGAAATTCATGATAAATAACTGAATTCAATGTTTTTAATCAAAAGTGTAAAAATTTCTACCTCATTTGCATATTATGCAAATAAGCATCCTTATATGGAAAAAATGTCAAGATATTGTTATTTTTCTCATATAGACTGCTTGAAAACATTTCATTAATGTTGACATTAATATGATACTATATCACTAAGCATGAGCATTCATCCCAATGAATGAAAATTAATTTGCATATTATGCAAATTAGCCATTAAAAAATAAAAAATGCGGAAATTAATCCAAAGATTACAAATTAAATGTCCACAGCAAGTAATTTTGAACAAAAGTTCATGATTAATAAATAAGTTCAATGTCTTTATTTCAAAAAGCTAGCAAATCTGCCTCATTTGCATATTATGCAAATAAGTATCCTTATATGGAAAATGTCAAGAAATTTTGATTTTTATCACATTGACTGCAGTGAAAACATATCAGTTTTTCAAATTAATATGCTGCTATCACTAAGCATTCAAATCTATCCTAATATGATTTATATTCAAGGAAATATACTAGAAATATGTTCTTCGCTTCCTAAGCCGCGTTGTTAGTCTGACAAGATGATGGGATCAGCAAGAACAAAGCACAGTATTTGAACTGGTGTGTAGTTTGTTAGAGTTGACAACCCTTTCTTATATGGATGGGAACGACTTATACTTTGTTGAAAATTCACCGTAAAAACATGATAAAGGGAGGCCAGGAAAAGCAAACTTATGGCAGGTAAGATATGATGAGTAGTCTCATTAAGAAGTGTAGCAGAGATTCCGTTTGGCCTAGTAGCTTCATGCAGGATGTTTTCTTTAACAATTTCTTCAGTAGTCTGGCTACACCTGTTTGACTAAACAATATGTTATCTGGCCATATCTGGGTCAGGACTGGGTCCCAGGACTTGTAGAGCAGCGTCATTATCATCATCATCATGATCAGTGCCGGATCATGGGTGAATACTAAGACTAAAAATCGTTGCTTTCCTTTAATAATGCTATTCCAATGTAGTCATAGCTATTGATATTATGGGCTCCCAACATGCTAATTGTTACAGCCTGGATCATTGTCAATCCGGTCAACAAATCATGTATTATAGGCTTGTCTACAAACCCTCTTATGGTCCTCTTAGCAATTCTGAGCTTTACCTTACTGATGCTTTTGGAGTTCAAAAATATGCAAGCCTTCCTAGCCTTTCTCTAAAACTTTTGACATCCTCCGACACAACTTATTTTCATTGTCCATTGAGGCAACTTGTGTCGGAAGAAGACATGGTTAACGGTGTGTTCTTGTTAAAGTCCTCTTGATTGGCATTCAGTCTCCTATGCTCGACTTGTCGGATTTCAGTACAGAGAGTTGTATGATTGTCCAAAGTACATCTGCATGACACTATTATAAAGTCAGCATTCCTCCAGAAGAACATCCTTAGTTGTACCATAAGTGCTAAAAGGTTTATTCCTCTTGATAACCTCACAGTATACCCATGAGTAACACATTGTGGCAAATAAATCCTGGAAGTGGTACACACTGTCTTATCAATGTTGGATGGTATTTGATGGTGATGTTAAGGGTGTTCCATTGTGTTGTGTCCTCTTGTTGGAAAGGCAATAATCTGGCTTAGTCCTCCATCTGGTTTGTTCATTGTCTCACTGAGGAATTTCTGTTTACCATAAATATCAGGACATTAATATTATTATTTGCATAGGACTTACTTAGAAACTATAGCTTTAATATTTGGAGATGGTTGCCATAGTAGATTTATCAAAGAGGAAAGAACAGAAAATGGATGCTTCATCATGAAGCAGCAACTGGATTCAGCAAGAACGTCTAATCACGATTCCTGCATGTATCTGAGAAAGATGCCTATAATGCACTTTAAGCCTTCATCATGAATTTATGATTGGCTTTCATGTCGCTCGTATAGGCAAATACCCATTGTTACTCTTATTAAGCATGCCCAGAGCAAGTACTCATATTCACCATCAAGACAAGTGATGATGATGATGATGATGATGATGATGATGATGATGGGTTCTTGTAAAGCGCCGGTATCCGCCTCAGCTGAAATATCTCACAAATTTCAATGTCTTCAAATTGTGCTTAGGATCATCATTCAGTTCAAGTACTGTTCTAGTAATGCTACAATGGAGTTATTCTTGGGATAATGTTGGAGTGGGGAACAGAAAGGTACGACTCAAAAGTTGATTGGGTCTCTGCTCTCCTGGTAAATTGGGGAAGGCTATTCCACAGCTTTGGTCCAGAGATGTAGAAGGCTCTGTCACCCCAGGTTGTGTGGCTGAGAGATTCCCTAAGCAATGCTTGATCTGCCGATCTGAGACTACGTGTTGGTCTATGCTGAGCTAAAAGCTCCGATATGTAGGGTGGAGATTTAAGACCCCAAGGTTATAAGCTAAGTGATGTGCTACAAGGACCAACTATTCGAAGCTAATGGGCTTTTATTTTTACGGGTGTGACATCTTGTGCTGATCACTTGGCAATCCAGGAGCTTGCTAGCGTGGACTATACTCGCAAGAAACGCAAAGTCTCTACAAAGTCAAGAAGAGAGCAAGACTTGGATGGAAATAATGAAGCATTCAAGCAGTGGGATCCATGTAGAATGGACTCATCATTGTACAATATGAGTGGGGTAAATGCTCGTGACAAAAGTCAATATCAACCAAGCAAGAAGTGTAGGGAAGGCCATCATGGTTAATACACATAATCTACATGGAATTTTAGAGGAAAGTATCACTATTGTGTTTCCTTGATTATTTATAACATGTCGGATGCTTATTTGCATACTATGTAAATTACACTTCAGATATTAAGCTGATTATTAATGTTTTTGCCATTCTTAGTGATCGCATCATATTGATCTAGACTGAAATGTTTTCATAACTGTTTTTTGTGAGAAAAGTCAAAATTTCTGGATTTTTTTTTCATATAAAAATGCTCATATATATGCAAACGAGGTAGATTTATTTACGATTTCTTATTTAAAAAATAACTAAATTTGTCAAACTTATCATGGGCTTCAGTTCAATTCGTATTGTTTTCTGCACTTGATTTCCAATATTTGGATTTTTTTCCTTATTTGTAATATATTATGGCTAATTTGCATAAAATGCAAATTTTGTGATTTTTCTATATGCTTGTATATTTAAGGACTTTTAATATGGTGTTTAGAAAACCTTCCTGTAAGGTATTGCCATATTCCAATTTCAATAGATAATCTACTTGCAATTTTTGAGGGATGTATCACCAGTGTGTTTTCTTGAATATTTATAACATGTTAGATACTTTTATTTGCATAATATGCAAATTACACTACAGACACTAAGCTGAATACAAATGTATTCAACGTCCTTAGTGATAGCAGCATGTAAATTTCAATATTAATGAAATTTTCAAGCAGTTATTGAGAGAAAAATCAGAATACCTTTACATTTTTCCAAATAAGGATGCTTATTTGCATATTATGCAAATGAGGTAGATTTTTTGCACTTTTGACAAAGAACATTGAATACAGTTATTTATCATGGATTTTCGCTCAAATTAAATTGTTTTGGACACTAAATTTGTAATCTTTGGGCTATTTTCCTTATTTTTCTTACTTTTTATGGCTAATTTGCATAATATGCAAATTTCATAAATTTCCACTGGTTGGATTTCTTGGGACTTTTAGTATGTTGTTTAGGGGACCTTCCTCGAAATAATTGCAGTGGAATATCTCATGTTGCAATTAGTGGTGGGTCAAGCTCTATATTGACTGGACTACTGGTCGATCATGCAATTCTCCTATCCAAACTTAAAAATATTGGTATATCTGGTGATGAATTGCATTGGTTCAAAAGTTATTTGACTAATAGAAGAATACGTACATCCATTAATGGAATTGTATCTGAAGAAAGGGTCATTTTTAAGGGAGTACCCCAGGGATCTCTCCTTGGACCCTTACTGTTCATTTTATTTATTGATGATATAATTTCTGTATTTAAAGAGTGCACCGTACACCTTTATGCTGACGACACAGTAATATATTTCTCACATAAAGATATTAGAGTTATCGAACTCATCCTTAATAAGGAGCTGGGAAGTCTATCTGTCTGAATAATTTGAAAATAAACTATGATAAAACTGTAAGCATGTTAATTGGAACACCTAAAATGCTTAAAAGGTCACAACATTTACAACTGAAAATTGACTGTCATTTACTGACTCAAGTGAATAGCTTTAAGTATCTAGGTGTCTTTGTGGATGAAAACATCCAGAAAAGTGGGACTATCACGTAAATTATTTATGTAAAAAACTGGGGAGAATGATTGGTTATATTGCACGACTAAAGCATTTTGTAAATTTGTCAGAATTAAAGTTAATATATAAGTCAATAATTTTACCTCATTTTGATTATGGTGACATTATCTATCAATCTGCAAACAAATCTTTACTTGACCAACTTCAAAAAATTCAAAATAGAGCTGGAAGAATAATCTTGAAAATTGACCTCTATTCACACACTTCAACCTCTCAAATTCATTCTATTCTTGGTTGGGACACTATTCAAAAGAGTCAGTATACTCACTTGATATTATTCATGTATAAGATTTGTAACAACATGTCCACTGAATATATGAAAAATTTGTTTCATACAAAAGATACTCCTTACCCTCTTAGAAAGGAAAATAATATATGTTTACCCAGACCTAGAACCAATAGTTGTAAAAGATCTTTCTCTTACCGAGCTGCATCTGAATTCAACAGAATCCCTTTGTGCGTGCGTAATGTCACCACTTTCAATTCTTTTAAAAATACATTTTTTAAATATATCTGTGCTAAATGAAATTAAACCACTGATTTGTACCGGGGGAGGGGGGTAGGTGAAGGTTATATGATTTTTCTTTGTTTTTAATGATTTCACTTATATGTCTGATGGTCAACTTTCTTTATTTTATGGTAATCATAGCATTTTTGTAAGTAAACTGGCTCCATGGAAGACCAGCAGCAATTGCATTATTGCAGCTGAATATGGACTACCAGCCGTATAATTTACTTTATTTTTTACCTTTTATTATTGTATCTTAATATTGACCTCATCATATCATGTTATGTGTATTTGTATGTACTTTGTATCTGTTATTTTATATACGGAAATAAAACAAACAAACAAACAAACAAAAAAATCAATCGCAAGTCCCACATGCGCGCTGTTTTTTGGTTGAAAATCAAGTTGCGCATGATTTTTAGAGTTGCGATTGATTGCAACTCTTTCTGCAACGGGCCCCTGACCTTTTTAGAAAGAAATTCTAATTTTGCGTTAAGTTTGTAAAACCAAAAAATAATTTTATATCGTACAGTTTGCCCTTCCATTTCACTTTTCACCACTTCTTCTTCTACTTTCTTTTTTAATCAGATAAAGTATAAAGGTAAATACTGTACTACCAGTAGAACGTAGACCCTCTTAAAAGTCCATGAAATATTAAAGTTTCACCTCATAGTGATTTTCCAAACACGTGATATCAACATGATATTTTGACATTTTCATGATATTCTCTTACATGCTTTCATCATGGAAATGAACGGGGAAATGAGGTCCATGCGCTCAAATGGTAGTTTATTCAAATCACAATTAATTTAGGCTGGCCTCCACCGACGAGATTTTGTAAGCTATTGTACAGTCCTCATTACACCAAACAACATGATAAAAAAAAATGCACGACGTCGCGTCGCTTTCAGCTGTAAATTCGATTTGATAAAGGTCAGGTGCAAACACCCCATTTCCCGACCACATGTCTTGCATGTGGTAGTTGTGTGGCGGTTACCTCATCAAAATAATCAAATAAGGATCGATCGTCGACTGGTTTATTGAATTAAAAAAGATGGACTTTGTGAAAACAACCCTCTTCAATTTGTTGATATGAGTTGTGCACGCTCACATTGCTTGCTCGCAAATAGACGTGTACAAATATCAATTTTCATCAAAACAAGTGGCAAAATACAATACATTAAGTAATGAACATCCATTGAAATATTATTTAGAAATTATTTCGTGTTCATGTGTGTGCAGAAGAGGTACAAAATGTGCCTACCCTCTCTATTTACATATTTTAGGGACCCGTTTCAGAAAGATTTGCTATAAAGAACTCTTTTTGCAGAAAGCCCCAGGATGCCCGAATAGTAATTTAGTAAATACATGTATAAGCATACAATATGCCATAACTTTGTTATTTTATACACGCCAAAGGAAGTTTGAAGGGGATTAAAAATATTAAGAATCGACGTACGCCGGTCAGTCGGTTGCAAATATTGCGCAACGAGCTACATGTACACTCTAAAATTTTAACCAATTCTCATGAAATTCGGAATACACATTGTTCTTTAGGTAAAGATGTGCAAGACACATTTTTGCATGCGTTCGAAATTGTGTTGCCATTGTAACGGTTTATCATGCCCCCCCCCCCAAAAAAAAGGTAAAAATCTTGCGGTTCAAACTACTTCCATCATTTTACAGTCAACTGTCATGAAATTTGGCATACACATTGGTCTTGAGGTAAATATGTGCAAGACACAGTTTTTGCATTTGTCAGAAACTGTGTTGCCATGGTAACCGCATATTATGGCAAAAAACCCAGGGAAACTCATTGTGGATCAAACTACTTTCCCAATATTGGCAAATGCTCATGAAAGTTTGCACCAACATTGGTCTTTAGGTTAAAACATGGAAATTCCCTTTTCCATATGCGTTTGTAATTGTGTTGTCATGGTAAAGGCATGTTATTGCCAAAACCCAGGAAAACCTACTCTCCCCCAGTTTATTTTGCTATTGCCCTTGAAATCCGGCACAAACATTCATCTTGGGATAAGACATGCATGATTCATTTTCGAAGTGAGTTGGAAACTGCGTTGCCATGGTAACTGCATAGGGCTGGGGTCTTAGTTCAATACCAGATTTTAATGAAATTTCAGTGCTATGCCTATCAAATTATTATGTATTAGTGAACTTGTTGTTGGGAGTATGTTTAGCTTTCAATGCAAGGTAATCATGAATGTTCAGGCAGAATATGGGCTTGTAAACTCCTCATAAACCGTAGAGGAAGGTGCAAGGTTAAACAAAAAATGTTGACACGATTTTGCTCATGCGACATCTAGGTCTTAATATCTCAAAGGGCATAGATTTACGGTTTCGATTCCAATAACTTTTTTTTTATTCAGAATAATGTAAAGATAAGGAGTAGGGTTGGCTCAATGTGCACACAAAAAAAATACTGGCGTTGTAACTTACCTTTGACAAATAGAAAAAAAAATTGTTCCTATACAAGATAGGCCTACAAAGGAAGATTATTAGAGTCGTTGTAAGAATTTTTTTGTAATCGTTTTATAACAAATATAAAATTTTGACAATGTCGAATTGGATTGTCATAAAAATGAGTTGTCTTGAGGATGCTCATTTGTGTGAAAGAAAAGTCGAGAAATCATGTAGAAAAGGCTTGAATGAAATTGATGATGAATATAAATCAATTCATTTGAAAATTGCACATTTACAATTCGTAGTTCCCGTTTGAGTATATAGCTATGTGACAGGCGAGTTTCTGCTTTAAGAGGAAAACCGGCAATCAATTTAATTGTTCAACTAAAGGCCACTGCACACCTTACGATCGATCTGCGACCCGATTTTGAAATAAAACGTAAGACACGGAATATCTTACTGCATGGGCGGAAATCCCAGGGGGGACAAGGGGACGTGTCCCCCCTGCTCAAAATAGTAGGGGGAACACAATATCAAATGTCCCCCTACTATTTGTGGTCTTTTATGATGGTAAGAATACATCATTCAAAATCGAAATAAAACATGTATTTTAGGACGAGATGACTTTACTTTTGGGATGATAACCTTTTTTTTTTTTTTTGCTTGTCAAATTTATTTTCGTGAAATGACCTTAAATTTGGGATATGATAACCTTTTTTTTTTTTGGGGGGGGGGGGGAGAGATTTCCGCCCCTGTCTTACTGTGTAATGTTCTACATGTAAATCAACTTACGAATTCCTATGATAAAATCTGTGATTATGTTATCATCCCTATTAGAACGAAATCGAATTTGATATCTAGTCGTAATGACGTCATAACATTCGTACGATTGGCCACGATTTGAAACCGATTTGGCGTTTACTCCAAAATAAATGCTTGCAATCAATAACAATTATTTCATTAGTATCCTTACAGCTAATTTGAACTTCAGATGAAAATATATTTTTAATTCCCATTTTCAGAAAAGGAGCAAAATGCGATTTGTTCCCAAATTGGATCGTGGACTAGTCGTAAGGTGTGCGGTGGCATTATTTACCTCCAATATTAATGAATGATTTTAGACCTACAATTGACTTGCAAACGATCGAAAGTTCCTTAAACACCAACGTGGAACTAGGGTATACTCACCAGGGCACGACCCATCGAGTACCAATCCAATCCCCGAGGCGTTGTCGAGTCGGAGGGCTTTCGCGAGCCCGAAGGCGAGGGCGGGCATGATGAAGAACTGGCACAACATACCAATAAGTACCGCCCAGGGCCGACGGAGCCTCTCCCAGATCAGTTTGAGGTCGATCGTTGTCCCCATGGTGACGAAACTGATGACGATGACGGCAAGCATGAGGTAGTTGACGACTGTGTAGACGGGGTTCGGGATCAATTTCGTCTGCGGCAATGAAATAAAAAGTCACGTGGGGTCATTTCCAAGCGGGGCAAGATCCTGAATGGAAAATGCATTTTAACTGTTAATCCTATAAAAGTCTGTACAATAAAAATATCAAACAACATTAAGCCTATCCCTCAAGTTGGGAGGGTAAGAAATATAACATTTTTTAAACTCCGACCTCTTGTCTTCTGAATTTATTTGATTTGACATTAAGATTTCAGAAAGCTGTGGTTGATCATCCGTCATAAAAGCAAAAGCAGACTGAAGCGAGAGAAGGGAAAGAAAACAAATAAGGATAATTATTTGTATATAGGCCCTATAAACAATCTGGTCATTTCTAATATTTTCGTTACAGTAAAACGATAGGTTTTGGAGGTCGAACTGTGGACTTTTTGAGCTACATTTAAATTTAGAAACTTGAATAAAAAGTCACGATCATTTGCAGATTTTAAACACTTTGTTTTAATGAGAGAGAATTTTATTTTTATATCGTATTGTTAATGTGAAAAGTCTATAACATAGTAACATTTTCAGGAGCCTGAAAGCAATTGCTCCTCTTTTACACAATAATTAGATTGGGAATGGGAATAGGGTCGAAGCGGCTATTGCTTCTCATTTCCGGAGCCAAAGATAAAAAAGGGGGATGAGAGAAGAAGATTAATTAATACACACACAAAAATGTTTCTTCTCGCGTTTCAAGCTTATTTTGAACTATGAGATATCGTCATGCATCCTGTTCATGACTACAAGAATGTGCTTAAAATCTTACTTTTTGAAAGTCTGACTTAAAAAAAATCGGCTCATGCTGCGTTCTCGGATTTTCATTTATTAGAGAGATACGTAACCTTTTCTCGAAATATCAACTGCTTAGAAGCAGTCCTTAAAACGTGCTCTTCAAAATTTTCTCCCCGCGCTGCTCGCTCGCATTGTGAATTTAACTATGCATCCTGTTCATGACTACTAAAAAATTGACGTCCCGTTTGTTTATGAAAAAAAAATGGGTCTCAATGTAAAAACAAAAACTGTAGATTGAAATCTAAGATCCGCCTATATATACCTCTGAGATAATTATGCATCATTATTTTCAAGTTTCCTCGAGCACATGTCTTTTAGAGCGAAAATGTTGCTTAGATAGCAAACCTAACTAGGAGGGATCCAATGAAGATGCAGGTATTCGAGCATCCATTGTTAGTTTTGATGGGCGAGATCATTGACCTAGAGGACCTACGTCCACGGTATGACCACGTGCACATAATTGATATGAGGCATCGATCGCGCGTGCGCCAAAGCTAAAAATGTCAGTTAAGGATGTGCAAAGATAAGACAGGGGCTTGAATGCAAACATCTTCAGAATTGCGAAGGATATTTTTCACTTTCTTAAAAAATGCATTAAAGAGTATAGTAAGCGCGTCTGAAATTATTATCATGGGTCTGTGTTGACTCTTTTTGTAATCACATTTTGCTGTAATGCTTGCAGAGCTTTCGGGGATAGTTCTCTTTGATGGATGCCCTATATAATCGTATATATATGGGGATGAACATGACTTTCGTGCGAGATCGTTTTTTTTTCTTGAGAGAGAGACGCCACAACATCATGCCGCTCTAGTTTCGAGCTACTTTTTGTGAAACCTTTCCTGACCATCAAGGCCGTACTACTCCAATGTCAAATGCATTAACCGATATTTCTTACCAAATGCAACTTTGGTGTTCAGGCCTATATACATTCACTTCATTTAAAAAACAACAGGATTGAATGAAATTTGGAGAATAATTTGCTTCGAGAAAGATAGTATGTGAAGTATTCCCATGCATAAGTACGAAATATTAAGTAGAGCTCTAATTCTCGAGCAATCGTTTTTTTTTCTTTAATGAAATATATAATCGACCTCTTTAAATAAAATGGAAAACTTCAGCGATATTTTAACTGCTACAAACTCAACATTAATCCACGATCATCACGATCATGATCACGATCACGGCGACAACTCTCATGCCTTAGTTGCCGTCAACGTCATCGCAGCTATCATCATCGTTCTTTTCGACCTCCTAATCGTGGTTTGCAACGTCTTCATGCTCGCTGTTCTACGCCATCCTCTTATCCAGGACATCGGGGAGGTGAACATTTTTCTTTTCCGGATCATGGCCATCGTGGATATCTTCGGCGGGTGTGCAAGCACGACCTTTCAGCTTTACTCAGAACCAAGTTTCTTCGTAGAACATGGTGTACCCTCGCCTTGGCTGTGTCTGCTTCTGCTCTTCTTCTGCTTCTACACTGCAAATTTGTCCATCTGGTTGCAGTGTCTGATCACGACCAATAAGTATCTCATGGTGTCATATCCCCTGCGTTACCTCAACCTGGTGAACGAAAAAAGATTCGCTATCGCGTTATCAATCTGCGTTCTGCTCTCTCTCAACTGCGCCACTTTCTTGCCAATCCCGTCATTCCCTTACACGTCGCGTGGTTTGTACTTCTGTCGCGACGGCATCTTCGACAAACCATCTTTGACCGTCGATCTGGGGATCTTGGTCGCATGCATCGCCTTTCCCGCCCTGATCACCTCCCTACTCAACATCCGTCTGCTAGCTGTGTCCGTATCTCAATGGAGGAAGGTCCACGCGCTGGACTCGATATCCAGCGGAACGTCTTCAGACAACCCTCCAGGAAATCGCCCTCAAGGACCGCGTTTTCGCGGTATTAAGACCATCATCCTTCTCGTCATTACTTCGTATTTTTACGTCATCTTCAGTGCTTTGTTCATCGCGGTCCATCCTCTTCTGGTAACCGATATTCTCCACGCTACGGTCGGAAATCTGTTATATTTGATGTCTCTGAGCAGCTTCTGGTGGAAACTCTTTGTACTTGTTCTGACCAATGGAATTTTTAGAAGTGTATCTCAGAGAGTGTGGTCGGACTTTAAGAACATATTCTCACGAATGTAATTATTTATTGTTTCCCCTATTATGTTCAAATAGGCCTATGTATTATCCCATGTTACAAGGTTTTTGAGCAATTTATAATATCTTAGTAAATATTCCTATTCATTCTGACCATTGGACGATCGAGAAAAGTATTAAAAAAACATACTGGATTAGTATCTCGTTAGGTGAAGGTTCTAATTGCATACATGGATATGGTTGTCAATGAAGAGATCGACTGAGTTTGTCTAAAAATGGTGATATTGATCCTAATCAAGTGATTGGCTGAAATCAATCACGTGATCAGTTATTCATTTTAGCTAATAGCCACCTATCGCAATCCTCACGGACGCTAATATTAGGGTCCCCTTACACAAAAGTTAACGCTTAATCATACACTTGATTTTTAAGATTGATTGTACATTATAGTCAATAGAATCAATTGTAGAAAACTGCTCTACAATCAATGCTAAGCTTTGTGTAACAGGGGGGTTACAGGCCCTACAGATCTGCTTTTCGTGTGCAAAATCCTTTCCCGCGACATCCGCACCATACATGCATGTACATTACGACTGATGGCTGGAGATATTCGAAATGCAGGACCTACAATAGATTATGACATGTATAAGAAAGTGGTTTTTCAAACAAATCGAGTACATCATGAGTGAGGAAAAAGTTACTGAATTAAGGCTTAGATATAGATCATTACAGTCCATCGAATCGATATTGCATTTAATGTGGATTATTGGTGGATCTCTGGCAATTGATTCCATGGGTCAAATCACCTTTCCAGCCGAAACCATTTCGCATGCGTTGATTATGTACACAGCATGTATACGTCTGAACAGGGACGTGAGAGGCCGTCCCTGGTCTGAACACGTACCAGCCGAATTTGTGGGGTTTTTTTTTCTTTTGTTTACTCCTACACAAACGATATGCCTCTAGCACACAATTTAATGGGCAATATGTTTTACTTTCCCCAGAAATTGGGGATTAGATTCGAATTCCCGGGGGGACCACTTCCATTGATGAGTGGATACCAGGCACGACCATGCGGTTTCGAAAAGCACCCTAAACAAGGGAAGCAAGGCTTTTCCAGATTATGAAAATGCATCTCTTAACAAGTATTTAGCTTGTGAAACCCTACAAGTATTGCAAACATATCCTCCTTTTCAGTATTCTAAACATCGTTTTTGACACACTTATAACGTTACATAGGCCTATACGTAACGTACTTGCCCACTCTTTCCCTTTTTACGCGTGGTCGCGCCTGGTATCCACTCTTCAATGGAAGTGGGCCCCCGGGCGGCCTCTCGAGCTCTGGGAGGAACCAAATGTGGCTTTGGAAAGTCGCTGTTACCATAGTAGCAACCAGCATTTTGCACACGAAACGCAGATTGAATGTTTCCGTTCCAGATGCGAAACGAAAAAAAATCTCATGTCACACAATTTGCATTGCCAGACAGAGTTTTACGACCATGACGACGGGCCCAAAAGTCTCTTCCAAAATCAACTACCGTCGCAAATAAGCGTTCGAGTTCTCCAAAGAAAGGTCGGGAATGACTTTTATTGACCAGTCTTCGTTTTGAGATGAGGATGCATCATTATAGCAAGGATCCTGATTCTGACGTTATTACTATTTCAAAAATCATGATAATTCATGTAACTTTGCTTCGGCATTACAATAAGTACCCATCTTTATTTATTTATTCATTCATTCATTTATCTATTTTTTATTTATTTATTTGTATGTATGTATTCATTCTTTTATTTAATCATTAATCTATCTACTAGATTATATATTCACACAGGTAAAAAGATCAGCAGTTAACTGCTTTTCACCAATGCCCTATATATTATGAAACCGTCCTAACGCCCTCGATCGACTATGCATCGGGCGTGTTATTATTGTTATAATTTGGCGCGTAAATCTGGAGAGATTGAAGAGCGTCATCATTATTCAACTACTACTACTACTGTTATAAAGCTATTCTCACCAATGCTCCCGATGATCCTCAATATTTGTATACTAGCAAATTGTACGCTTGATTTGACTTTCCAACAACATGGAATCAATACTGAAACTCAAAGAGTTAATTCACTTTGATTTGCCATGATCATTAATTCATTTCATTTGTGAGAAATGATCAGCTCTCAAAGTTGAAAATCACTGTATATAGAAGGAAAATTCTGTTAGAAATATTTAATGGGAAAATAATAGAAATTATAATAATAGAAATTAATATATGGTAGCGTACTGATTGGAGGTAGTGTTAGTGGCGGTGGTGGTGAAGAGATGCTCAAAGAGCAAAATCAGTTCAATTTGCCATATTATTAATCATGTTGATTGATTGTTGGGTGAGAAATGATCAGCTGCCACAGTTGAAGAAATCATTATAGATAAAGAAATATTCTCTGAGAAATAGACAACTTTAGAAAAAGAATTAGAAAAATATATGGTAGCGCAGAATTATTATTGATGATTTTGCGTGTGTGATGGTGGTGGTAGTGGTGGTGGTGGTGATGGTGGTGGTGGTGTTGGTAGTAGTGATGGTGCAGAGATGATGTAGATGGTGATTTTGAGATTGATATTGATTCAAGATTTGGCTGACAATCCTATTCTCCGATGTCCAGACGGTGATTTCCCAGAAGTTAGTCAGTGGTGTTGGCATGCCAGTGCCTTTTCTTT
This sequence comes from Lytechinus pictus, assembly GCF_037042905.1. NCBI lineage: Eukaryota > Metazoa > Echinodermata > Echinoidea > Temnopleuroida > Toxopneustidae > Lytechinus > Lytechinus pictus. The sequence continues at coordinate 27,523,798 of NC_087256.1, read as the reverse complement.
GTTAACCTCGATGGGGGTAAGCATCATGTAGTATTACGTTTTACGTGGGGGCGTCGTGGCCTAGTGGTTAAGACTCTCGTCTTTCAATCTGAAGGACGTGGGTTCGATTCCCCGCCATGGCGTGTTTTCCTTCAGCAAGAAATTTACCCACAATTTGCTGCACTCAACCCAGGTGAGGTAAATGGGTACCGGCAGGAAGTAATTCCTAAAAAAGCTGTCAAAAAAGACTATAGCTTAGCCGGGGTAATATAGGAGTGCCTTGGGCACCTAGTAAGGTGGATACGTGGGCTATACAAATCCTATATTATCAAAGAATGTCTGTTGTATTTGTCAGAAAACTGATGCTTGCTATTTGAACTCTTGATTTGATTTATGTATGGCAGTGAATCCCAGTGATTGTAATGTGTACTCAGTAAAACCCTGTGAAAACTATTGATGTGGAAATTCATGGTATATTAGATTAGATAGAGAAACTGACTGAGCATCTTCTTCTGTGATTCTGGGATCGAGATCATCAATATCGACCATGTAAGATTGATCAAATTCGAAAGACAAAAAAATATATATTCTCGTCAGTGGAAAATTGGTTTTTATGAGGATCATTCATGATTGCAGAGAAATTTATTGAAAAAGGAAATAAAACAAGTTGAAAAGATTTTAAAGAGTGAGATAAATCGGACATTTGAGTCAATGATGATTTGCTCAAATACGTACGTGAATTATTGTGGATAATTATTTGATAGTAGCATAGTTTAATGTATATTATGATTGCATGCATGTTTGTTTGATTTTTGCAAAATGGAAGATTATTCTGCATCTTATTATGATTCCCTTTACTCGCGCTCAAATTATTGAGTTTTATAGCCTCTTATGTTTATTACTCGCCAAATAAAATCATTAAATCTTTGCGTAACTCGCAAACCAACTAATGATGATTGATGAAGTTACGAAGGTGTTACGACGACGTTACGTTGTGTGTTCATAACAAACTGATTTTTGTATGAATTTATGTTAACGAAAAAAGGTAGAAATTTGTGAAATGGAAGAAAATGAATTTTTATTTGAATTGAATTGAATTGAGTTACGTGTTTAATGATTAAAAATGAGAAGCAGATTTCAAGTATATATTTGTGATGTTGCTCGGAGTTAGTGACGTTGTTCTAACGAGCTTGCTATTTGCGCTGTACATATGCCTATTATCATTATTATTATTATAATTATTATTATTATTATCATTATTATTATTATTCCTCTAAACAGGATCAAGTCCGTATTTTTTTCTTGAATAACTTTGCTCTAACAAAAAGCACCAAGTAATTTCAAGTGCAACTAGGAACTTTACACTACTAATGTCCGAGAGTCTTTCTTATCAATCTGGTTGTACCCAAGATAGCTGCCTTCTGAATGTCGTACATCCGAAGGTGAGGAGAGATCTTGGTTATGCAGGCTTCCATTCCCTTCTTCACCATTCCTGAGTGACCAATGATGACTGGTGTGACCTCTGCTTTCACGTTCCACATCCTCTCGATCTCAATCCTTAGGTCTTGATACTTGAGCCGTTTGTCTCTTTCCTTTACAGCAATGTTGATATCATTGGGAACAGAGACCTCAATGATATTTACTACGTTGTTGTCTCTGACGATGATGTCCGGCTTGTTGCAGTTGATGGTTCTATCCGTTAGTATGCCACAGTTCCAATATATGGTGCTGTTATTGATCGTGGTGATCGTTTGTGGCTGATGTTCCCAAGCGTGATCACAAGTCATTTTACCGCGATCCTTCAGTAGTTGCCAATGGATAACTTTGGCAATATTGTCATGTCTTGTGATGTACTCAGTTCCAGCAAGAGTCGAACATGCTGATACCAAATGCATGATTGTTTCGGTCTCTTTTCCACACATCCTGCAAGTGTCGTCTGTGTCTCTTCTGAGGATAGATTTTTCGTAGGCACGGGTCCTCACCACCTGGTCCTGAATAGCATAGACGAACCCTTCAGTTTCACCTCTTAGTCCCGCCGACTTAAGCCATTGATGTGTGTCTTTCTGGTCTACGAACTCCCGATGCGTCTGTTTTTCATGGTGGCCATGAAGTCGCTTGGATTTAAGTTGCTCTTGAAGTTTCTTGTGAAAGGAGCATTTAAGTCTTGCCTTCTCTTTTTCACCGTAGGGTAGTGTCAGTCGATGTTGTGCCAATAAGATAGATGCTTGCTTGTTAATGGAGTATATTGCTTGACATTTATCATAATCGAGGGATATACTCGTCAGTATATCAGGTGGATTGGATAGGTAGTTGGCGAGGTTCGTTGCTTCCATATTCCAGACCATCTCAATTTGTTGTAGACCTCTTCCTCCAAGATCACGGGGAAGGTACAACCTTTCGATTGCGGCCTTTGGGTGATGTAATCTGTGCATCGTTAATTGCTTTCTGGTCATAACATCTAGGCCACATATATCAGCTAGTCTCCAGTTAACAATACCAAAACTGTATCTAAGCACAGGAATGGCTAGAGTGTTGATCGCTTCAATCTTATTTTTGGCATTCAGTTCGGATTTGAGGATCAGCCTGAGTCTTCTTTTGTATTCTGATGTTGCCTTCTCCTTCATTGTGTTATGGCTAATGACATCGTTCTCAGCTATGCCTAGATATTTATATGTCGAATCATTAGTCAGTTCCTTGATTGATGTTTCCTCATCTTGCACAAACATGTCGCCTGTATTTACCCTCCTTCCTCGTACAAGTGTAACTTTGGCACACTTGTCTATACCAAACGACATCTTGATGTCATCGCTGAAATGTTTAACTACTGCTATCATCTTGTGAAGTTCATCGTCATTTTTTGCAAAGAGTTTGATATCATCCATATATATCAGATGGTTTATTGTCGTAGATACATCTTGCCCTTTGTATCTGTAGCCATAACTCGTAGCGTGTAAGAGAGAGCATACTGGATTGAGAGCTAAGCAGAATAAAAGAGGAGATAAGGAATCTCCTTGAAATATTCCTCTCTTGATTCGGACCCCCTCCACTGTCATCGAACGGGTGCCTATTGTAAGCGAAAGAGTAGTGCTCCATTGTTTCATACCTGCTGATATGCACTTATTATTATTATTATTATTATCATTGTTATTATTATTATTATTACTATTATGATTATTATTTAATTATCTGTAGGATGAAGAAAATGTTTTCGATGTTGAAATGAATAATGATATTAATGAATCTAAACGTCCTTTAAGATGGTGCTATGTTATGGAACGCTGGTCGTTGAAAGGAAATATATCTTTTGATATTGTTTTGGTTGATTTTTGAAATTATATATGGAATCCTTTCCTACATCATAGTGCCTTGATGTTGATTGATTCTTTGCATCTCTTATTTTTGTTGGGCTCTTTATTGTCTCGCGTATATTTGATGACAAATAAAAATAAATATAAACTGTGCATCAGGCTGAATATAGAGTCTTTCTTGGAGTGCTAACGCCCCTCCATCTAACCCATGATTAATGCCCGACCTTGCAGCCGACTATGAATAATAATATAATAATAATTTTATACACCGCAAATTCGCAAATTGCCTCTAAGCGGTTAAGAGAAAGGAAATATGAAGTATGAAGGATATAGAAATAGAAATACTTTGCACAAAAAAATGTATCAAAACTAATATTACAATTTACAACTATTTCTCACCAGATCATGAATAAAGAAGTACCATCTGATATGTGTCTTCGCCACTATGCAAAATCGTGCTAAAAATTGAAATAGGATTCCGCATGAATAGTGATACCATACCAGTAATACCATAAAATTAGATTTTTCTGCAGCTAGTCGGACATTTGAATTCATGGGCTCGATGTAAATCAATGAAAATGCCGACCGTCGAATGTTTTTAAATCAGTATTAAATAATTTAATATACCTGTTTTATAATATTTTTTAATGTAATAGCATTTGATATTAACATTAAAACCTAGACAATCTCAACGATCGAAATTCCGAATTATGGTTTCGAAACTGAAATCGAAATTCGAGCCGTTTTCGAGCCTCTCTGTGTAGTAAGGATAAATGCCAATTTTATTCCAAATCGAAAAGACGCCATCATCGGCTGCGATCTTATGCAAATTTGCACTTTGCTCCGACCACAATGCTTGCAGCAAAACATAATTCTGATTTTATTATTCCTAGCATCAATAATAATAATAACTAGAATTTTAATTCGTCATGAGGACGAATTAGGTGATCTGTCTCTGATTTCATGATCAGGAAGACAATCAGCATGCTTATTGAGATCAGTATGATCATCATGATGAAAACTGAACTTCTCTTACGAAAAGAACGTGTTGAATACTCTTGAAAAAGAGGGAAATTAGAAAGTTGTCTGAAAAAGTGAAGGTCATACACATATTGTACAGGAACATGTACATATTGTACATTAAAAGGGATTTTAATCTCTTTTATTGTCCAATGTTTTATTTTATATACATTGTAATGGTCATAAAGGACCATTTGTGAAATGTTGAAAAGAAAAAAAATCTCATGTTCACCCCTGCCCCCTGGACTCGAACCCTGGACCCTAAGGACGCAAGTCTGATGCCTTACCCATTGAGCTACACACTTCCCATAGACTTTACGCATAAGCAAAACAAGATGATCTCAAATCCAATTTTGCAAGAGAAATACGAGCATGATCCCGGCATCTGATCGGAAAATGAAGACCAAAATTGCGATAGATTAGAATCTCAGCTACAACATACTCCAAGCTCAGAGAAAACCATAAAAAACAAATGGAGATATGGCTCGCGAAATAGAGGAATGTAAAATCCAGTTTTGAGAAAAAGTCATTTCCCATAGAGATTGCACACAAAATGAGGGAAAATGACATGCCTCTATAACTTGCCATTTATCAGGATGATTAGTTTCTTTAAATGAAAATAACACCAACACATTAGAAAGAGTATGTTTTCAGCTACATCATATAAAAAATTGAGCGAAAATTGACCAATATTTACGGAGATAGAGTCAAATTTGCATAATTATGATGACGTCATAAGTAGCAAAATGGGAATTTTGAGTTCCGACGCCATTTTGATGACGTCATGAAAAAATTTCGGGTCAAATATGACATGAAATCATATCTCCCATCCATACTCTATTCGAATATGAAAAAAAAAATTGGGGGTCAACGGACTTCCTGAAGAGCTATAATGAATTTTGTATAGGCATGTTTTTGCACATATATTGTCTATGGTTAGTGCGCGTGCTGTAAACTTTGATGGAGGCTAATTCAGTTGTTACTTGTCGTAGAAGGTTGATCAAGGTATCAAATTGTTCAGAATTATATTATCAATGCATTGATATAAAAAAAATGGCGATCCTATGTTGTATAGTGCCGTTACGCGCGAGAACGCGCGCGTAACCGTGCGCGCGCGCAATTTTTGAAATGCTTAAAATGATCTGATTCGTACTCTACTTTGGTCAAAAAGTGATTTTGAGCATTTTAAAATTTTGACGCGCGCGTACGCGCACGTCGTGACCTTTACATGACCTTTGATGACATGGACAGTTGACCCTTGACTTGAAGTTAATGTGATGTAAATATGGTTGATTTTTGATAATTGATAATAAAGATATGATTGATAATGTGATTTTACAAAATGGCGTCTAGATGACGTCATAACGACCTTTTGACCTTGAACTGGTTTTACACAGATGACAAGATAAGTCCCCATATCTGACGATATTTTGAAGATAATTGATGATGTAGATTTGGAGATTTTATGGTAACAAGAAAAGGGTGGAAAAATAAAAATTAAGAAATAAAAAAATAAAAAAATAATAAATAAAAAAGAAAATTCTCACGAAATTAATAGTTGATCTGTCGATTGACAGATCACCTAATAATAATAATTATATAATATTGCCTGGTATAGAATGAGATACAAACCTATATTGCCCGATGTGAATCCAATATTGCCCAAGCCGAAGGCGCGGGCAATATTGGATTCAGAGAGGGAAATATAGGTTTGTGTCTAATTCTATGCCAGTTAATATTATTATTATTACCTATATAGTAAATTGATTCACAAAATTTCCCCAAAATCTGACACATGAAATTTGACACATAAAATTTCCCCAAAATCTTTCCAAGGGTCTCTTTATCCAGTGTCTCGAAATCGCCAAGAAGAGTTTTTTCAAGCAGATATTCACGGATTACAGCAACGGCCTGTTTCGTAGACTTTTTGGTATTTTCAGCATCTTTGTTTGTCACTATATTTTCAAAATCGTCAGCACCATAACTAGCGAATCTCTTAGAAGTAGCCATTTTCTCACGTCACATACCGGTACACACTGCGCATACACATAGTTATTGGTCTATGTGCATGGCATGCATCGCACTATGCGCTGCGCTGTATATAGAGCCGCGCTGCGCTACAACTGCCGTCTCTTCACAAACTGGTTCCAACCGGATTTCGCGAATATTGCCCGGTGTTAAATTTACACACAAAGTTAATGGGAAAACCCGGAAGAGAGAAAATACGGCACGATATTGACCGCTGCGAAATCAGAGAAAGCAAAATATGGATAATGATTGCCACGGAGAAACACTTCGTATAGGTAATAATATAGGGTATCTATATTGCGCACATATCCACCTTGTTAGGTGCTCAAGGCGCTCCTATATTACCCGGCTAAGCTAGGCGTTCATAGCGCACACAGCATAGCATCAAACCGAGCTTAAAATATTTTCAAGCCTTTGAGGCTTTTTGGATATATCTTTTTCTTTCATTATTTTTTTTTTCAAATCTCATTTTAATGTTTCACGATTATATTCGTATATATATGTTCAAAATAATGTATGATATTTGTATGTTTTTACATGTATATATTATTGAAAGAAATACGGTATTTCCACTCTCCCTCAATACAATACAATACAATAATTTTGAGGGAATTCACGAAATGACTGTATCTCAATAAGTATATGATACGAGCGCTAAGAGCCAGCTGAAACTTGATGTTCGGACCCGAAAACTGAAGATTTTAAGCATTTTTTTTCTTATTTGGAAGCAATATCCGCATGTATCTCACTAAACATATGATTTGAGAGCGGAGAGCCAGCTGAAATTTTACATAGGCCTGCACTAACCCGAGAAAGGAACGTTTTAAGCTTTGTTCGACATCAAGAAGAGCATATAAAGTATGCCAGTAAATGCACTATGCCAGTGCAAAACGTCGGCTGAATTTTTTTGGGAAATGCGGACCTATAACAAGGGTACATTTTATGCATTTTTTTAATCATGAAAAGAAGGCTAATCTAATAAACCGAATGCAAGCACGATGCACGAGCTATTTTTTTAAACACATGGCAGACTGTTTCTAAATATTAAAGGGAAGTCGTATCTCACTAATCAAAGAATACTAGTGCGAAGAACGAGCTGATTTTTTATATTCAAACCTGAAAACGGAACATCTTAACCACTTTTTTGTAATCATAAAAAGGTTCTGTATCTCACTAAAATACGATCGCGAAGTGCAAAGTGAGATTTCTCAGTTCCGAAAAGGAGCGCTTTAATGAAGCAGTTTGTAGAACAAATTAATATGCGGATACGTTTGTCATTAAATAAATCAACCGAAACACAAGACTTCCAAATATTATTAATCAATAATCAATCAATTGATTAATTAGTTAATTTATTTGGGGGACATCGCCTATTGTGTCCCCACCCTTATTATTATTATTATCATTATTATTATTATTATTTTTTTTTTTGGGGGGGGGAGTGTCCCCCTGGTATGATGCCCGTGCCGCCAATAGGAAGTCGCGGCTGCATGCTTTCGCCCCCTGGATCCTCCTATATCTTAACATTTATTTCCTTTGTTAATTTGTTTTGTATAAAAGGAGGCATGCAGTGGATCTTAGGCTCAAAGATTTGCAATTTTGTTTAAGAAACAACAACTAATATTTCGTCTTTTATACGTGTTTTTCTATATCATCGTATTTTGTTTCTTCTTTCTCTCTGTATTCACATTCTCTTCTTTGCCTTCTCACTTTCCTTGACTGTGTCTTTCTCTTCTAATTACTGGGAGGGGTTGAGTTACATATCAGCCTGAGGCTTATGGACAATGGCTATCAATTTGTGTCTTCCATTTCCCCTTTTTTCTTTCTTTTCTTCTTGATTTCAGTATGGCTTCTTTTCCTTCCCATTCTTTTCCTTTTCCATCGGGCTTTTCCTCCTTCATTTAATTTCCATTTTTCCTTATTTCTCCTTCTCTTCTCTCTCCTTCCTTCCTTTTCGCCTCTTTTACCATTCACCGCTTTTTCTTTTCTATCTCTCTTTTCTCTTCTCCCTTTCCCTTCTCTATATTTATTATTTATTGTTATTATTATCATTATTATTATCATTGTTATTATTTATTAATTTATCTTTTATTTCTTATTTTATTTTATTATTTAATTTAATTTATTTATCTATTTATCTTTATCATTTTTATTATTATTATTATTATTATTATTATTATTTTTTTTTTTTTGGGGGGGGCAAGTCCCCATCGGCCCTCATGCGCGCCTGGGCATTTCTACGCCCAATATCGAACAACACCCTCATTTAAGCCACTGTTTGTAACAGATTTCAACCCCTCACGTCTAGAAGCAGGCTTCTGAAGATTAGACATGCAACAGGTCACCATAGTTATGACACTGAGTTTGACCAAGAGGGAAAATATGATATCTCCAGGTCCCTCTGCGATAAAAAGCACATCAATATGAATTAATTTTGACATGTGTGTGCCGATTGAATGGTATTGGTATCATTTTTAATACACTAATGATACGAATCAGCCTGAAAGATGAGAAAGGGCATGTGGAGGTTTTTGGTAGCGTCTAACGTTATGTTCTAACTAGGCCTTAGCAGCTAAGCTTGGTACTTATAATTTCTTATTCTTCAACTTCGTATTCCTCCTTTTCTTCTTATTCTTCAACTTCGTCTTCGTCTTTTTCTTTTTCTTCTTCATCATCTCCTTCTTCTTCTTCATCTCCTTCTTCTTCATCTTCTTCTTCCTCTTCTTCTTCTTCGTCTTCTTCTTTTTCTTCTTCATCTTCTTCTTCTTCTTCTTCGTCTTCTTTTTCCCATTTTCCTTCCTCTCCTCCTTCTTTTTCTTCTTGTTATCACCGTATAGGATTATAGTGACAATGATAACAATAATCATTATTTCCATCCTCGTTATCATAATTTTCGTCTCTATTATTATCATTGTTACTATTATTGTTATTATTATCATCATCATCATCAACATCATCATCATTATCATCGTCATCATCGACCGGTGTATTAGCTCAGTTGGTAGAGCGTCCGTCTCACAACCGGGAGGTCGGGAGTTCAAATCCCGGCCAACACTGGGTGATTTCAAGTCCGGTGTTGGCATTGGTGTTGGTGTTGGAATTTGGATTGCTTCCCCTAGCTCCAAAATCTATTCTGAGTTTGTAAGACTGATCCATATCACATTATTGACATCTCAAAAACAAGTGAGTGACTTTTCAGGACCATCTTCATTTTATGTTTGGTGTTATACTCGTGTAAAACTTGACCTAACACCAACACCAATAGGTCAACACTGAACTTGAAATCACCCATTGTTCAACGAATAAGGGAAAGAGCCTCGTCGATCTGGCGCTGCACAGCGGCTGCCGGGCCCACGATCAATTGGGTAAAACAAATTGTAGGAGTATTTCATTCCATGTCTATTTTGAATCGAACAATAAAATATGGATATGGATCATCATCGTCAATGATATTATCATCATCATTATTATCAATACTATTCTTATTTTCTTTCCTCTCTCTCCATTTCTGTCTACATGTCTCTCTGTTTCTCCCTCTCCCTCTTCTTCTTCGTTTTATCATGGACCTATTAGTGGAGCGGCTAAGACCCAAAATACACCCAAATCGTTCACTTTTTGAAGAAAGCGTGAAACTTTGCACATAGTATCTATGATAATTAGGGATCATTAAAAAAAATGGATCCAAAAAAATAGCGCCCTCTGGCGGCCGCCATTTTGAATTCCAATATGGCCGCCAAAATTTTAACACCAGCGTACAAAATAGCTTATAACTTTCTTGTAAAACATGTTTTAAACATGTATGAGGTATGGATTTAAAGAAAATTAAATTCTTAGCATAATGGAACCAATTAAGATTTTTTAAAATTTTTCGTTTCTATTGATAATGGGAGTAAAACCTATTTGTTTTACATTTTTTCTGAAAATTGCAGATTTACCATGAGATTCAAAATTCTATCAAATGATCATTATTCAACTAAATGTCATCAAATAAATTTTAAAAAATATCCTCAAGTATGCTGAATAGATTGTGAAAAGTTGGTGATTATTACACTTTTTACCAAAAAGTTATAACCCTTGAAAGAGAGTAATGACAAGTTCTTCAGAATCACAAAAGTGAATAAGACATGCGCCCTCTGTTGTGGAGATATGGACAGCTGCTTCATTCTGGTTGGTCAAAAGTTTTGTTCATCTATTGACATCTCTTGGCAGTCTACTCTGGTAAGTCTCTGCTAAGTTTAGCATTAACTCATGTAGAAAATGATATTTCAATGCTGTAGTTGTTATGAAACAATACATTTTTATCAAGATAAATGCTTATATTTCCAATATTTTTCATGTTAAATAGTTGTACTGTTCACCAGTCCCATCCAGTCAAAATCATGTCGGGTTGACAGAAGTGATGTTTGCACGTATGCCTAGATTTACATAGACCTCTAGGTCTACAAATATAGATCTATGATCATTCAGAAGAGTTTTTAACAGTCAAATGAAGTTGTATACATGCAGTCTCCACTGGTAATTTTGAAGAGAATTAAAATGTTGAGTCATCATAGATTTTTGTGATCTTTCAATTAGGCCTAAGCCTTAGCTAAGCCTAAAGCCCTAAGGTAGTCTAGCCTAGCCTCGAATTCGGGATCATTAGGCCGAAGCCAGGATAGGATCCAGGCATAATATGGTATCATAGATTTCACTGAAATTGTGAATTCAAGAAAGGATTCACTAGAATACAACTATTATTGTCTCCTTTATAGAATAAATGTGGTGTAAAGTAATCAAAAGCATGTATATCTAAACTTAGTCTAGACCTACATCAGGACCATAATGTAGTCTTGTAGACCTTGACTGAAAAAGCAATGGAGTTAATTCATTAAATATAATTTAAGATCAATGCACAGTGTATTTGAATATCATTCTTTTTGTTTATAAATATAAAAAAGTAGAAAATGTACCTACTCTAATCCATTCAGGACAGGAATGGTGTTGCAGCAGAGGCAATTGCCATTCCTTCCTCAAGTTGGCAACAATAGAAATTTCAATTCTCTTTCTAGAATACAGTGTAGACTATACCTAGTTCTTGAATGTCCGGACAGGTTGGGTATCCAAACAATTTTAGTATTCTAATTTCAACAAGATGGCATTAATTATTTTATGAATTTCTTGAGAATTAATACTAGTATTATTCAAAATGAGATATATTCATGATATTTTCTATTATCGGGTGCATCATTTTGGCAAAATTGAAAATAAAAACTAGACAATTTATTTTTGTTAAGCCTCTGGACACCCAACCCACATTCTTTTAATGCAATGGTACCCAGTTTGGTCTCCATTTCAGAAAAGCTTAAGAAGTTTATGAACATTTTTTTTCTCTCTTTCTGTTCATCAGATAGTGAAGAAGACATACACCCTCTCTTCCAAAGACATGGACTTCTGGTTGGACACAATTAGGTAAGTTTAGCATTCATTCATCATAATGGTATCTTAAAGAAGATGCATAAGAGAAACAAAGAACAGTTGGGTATGATATATTTTCTTGAAATGGGGGGGGGGGGGGAGGGTTTGATGAATCTAATATTGCATTCCATAAAGATATTTTTGTATTCTTCGTCGTAATTGTGACAGGGCTTGTGTGAAATACAGCCTGTCATGATACACGCCAAGATGACCACCGTGTTTCACACTATGATTTTGTTGTATTTGGCTAAAACATTTATTGAGAAGTTTTGACCTTTTTTCCCCCTATATTCTTACAAGTCTTTCCCCGTGATTATTGCATTTTTGAGCGTCCGGAAAGGTTGGGTATCCGAACATACGATTTTAGAATTCTAATTTCAACAAGATGGCATTGATTATTTTATGAATCTCTTGAGAATTATTGCTTATGTTACTTCAAAATTATATTCATGATATTTTATATCATCTGATGCATAATTTTAGCAAAATTGAAAATAAAAATAGACAGTTTACTTTTATTAACACCTAACCCCATCCTATTTTAATTTAAAATTTAATACAATATTATCTAACTTTGGTCTCCATTGTATGTAGAAAAGCATGAAAAGGGTGAAAACATTTCTTTTTTCTCTTTCTGTTCATCAGATAGTGAAGAAGACAATCACCCTCTCTTCTGAAGACACGCACCCTCCTTTCCAAAGGCATAGACTTCTGGTTGGACAAAATTAGGTGAGTTTAGCATTCATTCATTATAATTGTCTCTTAACGAAGATGTGTAAAAGAAACTGAAAACAGTGGGGTATGATATGTTTGCTGGACATTTAAAGATTTTTTTGGGGGGAGGGGGCTGATGAATCAAATATTTGCATTCCATAAAGATGTTTTCGTATTCTTTTTTTGTATTTTGAAATACAGCCTGTCATGATACACCACAAGATGGTCACCGTGCATTACACTATGATTATATCGTATTTGCAGGGCTGTCAACATGGCGTGAGACATTTGAAGCTTAAGGCAATATTTTAGCTGCTAAGGTAGTACTTCAGCAAATAAATACAGAATATAAACAATAGAATAAAGCCAAGAACTTTCCAACCAGCTGTATTAGCTGATACAAATGCCTTTATTCTTTAAAAATAAGCCATCCAAAAAGCTGCAGCAGCTGAAATAAATGCCTTTGTTATTTAAAAATAAGTTATTTCAAAATAAAACAAAGATCCCTGCCAATACACCCAGTAATAAAGAGAATTATTTTGACACTCAAACGAATACTTTTTTAAGCAATAGATATCATTGTCTAATGAACAAAATATTTGATTCAGCTGTTGGAAGTATGCTTCATCTTTTTCATTCAAATCATTGTGAAAATTTTGTTTTAGTTGCCTGTTTCACCGTGCCAAGTAATATTTAAAATGTCTCACGCAGTGTTGGCAGCACTGCATTTGGCTAAAACCTTCATTGAGAAGTTTTTAACACTTTTTGCTATATTCTTACAAGTCTTTCACCATGATTATTGCTTATCGCTTTATCATAAGCCATTTCTTCTTTTTTTTTCCAGGATCAAGAGGAAGATAATCAGGGTTGAGAATAGCAACAGTTAGCAAGTGTGCCGATGTGCAGATGCTACCCACAGTCCAGCAGCACTTGTGTGATGCATGATGTCGAAGCTGTTCAGACTAGTAAAGCCTGGCGAAATGGCTGAAGTAAAGCGGCCGCCATTGGACTGGACCCTCTGCATTCTCTGTCAAGAGAAATCGTCTGAATATCTTACCCAGCCTTGGAAGGGTAGAGGGCGAGGGAATCATGAAGCTAAAGGGACAAGTTATCAGTCATTCGCAACAAATCTGTTAAAATTTAAAGAACTAGGCAAAGTTCCTTTAAATGTTGTTCCTGAACAATTAGACGATGGGTCTGGCATTGAAGAGACATTACAAACGAACAAAGCAATGTGGCATAAGACTTGCCGGAATATGTTCAGTGACATGAGATTGGATCGGCAAATAGAAAAGCGTGAACTAGAACCAGACAACGGTATCAGCTGCAGCAGCAGAGTTAAAGTGAGACGGACTAGTGTTCAAGACTACCATTCCACTGGACAGAAACAAGCTCTTTGCTTTTTCTGTGATAAAGAAGCTGGAACTGCAGGACTGCATGATGTTACAACAACTGGGATAGACCAGACAGTTCGAAAGTATGCCACAGAGCTTCAAGATACAAGACTCCTGGCTAAATTGGCCCCAGGTGATATGATAGCACTGGATGCAAAGTATCACAAGACTTGCCTGTCGGATCTATACAACAGGTGAGTTGATTTATGAGAAATTGGTGTGAGGGGCGACCTATGATGATGTTTCATTGCAACATGAAATATAAGTAAAGGATTATGGAGAGTTTTAAATGTTGATAGCTGCCTAGATTGACAAAAAGTAGACACTGCCCACAAATCATGTGCCATGTTTTTATATCTCTATGGTTGTAGTATTTTGGTGGGAAGAATAATGATTTCAAATTAACTTTCAAACAGTTAAATATAATAATACAAAGTTTACGATCATAGGAAAAGTGCATATCAGATTTTTTTTTTTTTTCACAGACCAAAATGTTCAAATCTACTAACAAAATGAGACTGCACTCACATATTTGTAAATAACTAATGGTCAAATAGCAACCTTCCAGAAAATTAGTAAAAAGTTTTCCTCAAATCTTTTGTTTCATACCAGGCTTTATATCGTTTGATGCTGATACATGCCGTCGATCGGCTGATAAAACCTCGTATCTCAAATTTTTGTGAAAATGATTTTTTTTTATAATATAAATGTGATGTTTAAGGTATAATTCATCTCCTGAAAACCCCATGAGTTGTATATCTTTAAAAAAACCTTGTATCTCAACTTTTTATTCAAATTTGGCCAAGTGCACAGACCTCGTAACTCCATTTCCCGCCTTCTAAATTATATTTAGTGCATTTCAACCACTTCACATAATCGAAATGATTAACAAACATTGTCTAAGGTTCAAATAACATTGCCTACACACATGGTTTCTTGAAAGGAAGATTATTTTCTTCGTTTTACTAAAAATTTCGGGTTTTTTGAGATACGAGGTTTTAACAGCCCATGAACGTTAGGTACGCTGGGTTGATAAAACCTTGTATCTTAATTTTTTGTGAAATCACTCTTTTTCAGGTTAAAATTACTCTTTTTTGTTCATGAATGTGAAGTGTAAGGTGTAATTTACCTTCTAATAGTCATAACAAAGAATGATGAGTTGCATATTCTTATAAAATATATCAAATTTCATAATTTGTACAAAAACCTCCTATCTCATTTTATGATTTTTTTTCTTGTGCCAAAACCTCGTAACTCATTATATCCCCTTCACAATTATATATTGCACGTTCCAACCATCTCATATTAATTCAATTATCAAACATAGTATTCAGTTCAAATAACATAGAATATTCACATAATTTCTTAAAATAAGAAAGTTTTTTCGCTCTCCTGAAAAGTTTGCTTTTTTGAGATACGAGGTTTTATCAGCCCATCGACGAATTGCGTTATCGTATCAAAGATCTGTGTGGTGGTGATATTAGAATATGATATCAAAATTTGCTTTTTTTCAGAGGAATATATAAAAGTATGTACCCTCCCAGCACAAAATTGCAAAATTCCTTTTGGTGCTTAGGCATCGATAAATAAATGCATGTAAAATTGTGTGTTTGCTTTTGAATGTCTGTGTTATATTTATGATTTAAATAAATGAAACATTCTAAACTGATCTTGATACAAAATATAATTGAAAATAAATAAAATTTTATGAAATTCAAAAGAATATTTAAATTCTGAACAGATATTTTACAAATGTTTTGGACTTCAAACTTCCCATTAATTTACGTTTCACATTCTCTCTACAGGTATAAACGGGTGAGAAACACAAGACTTCAAGGCTCTTCTGACAGTCACGACCCGTCCCATAAAAGTATCGCACTTGCGGAGCTGATCTCTTACATTGATGAAAGGAGGATGGTTGGGCCTAGTGTTCCTGTCTTCCGTCTTGTCGACCTTGTCTCTGTGTACACAGAGCGCCTGGTGGAACTGAGTCCGGACAATACAGAGATAAATTAAAAGGTCAATTCAACCCGTCTGAAAGAGCGGCTCCTATTGCATTGTCCATATCTGAAAGCTGTGAGGCAAGGAAGAGATGTTCTCCTGACATACGACACTGCGATCGGAGATGCCATCCAAATGACATGCTTTGATGATGATGATTCTGAAGCGCTACAACTGGCAAATGCAGCTTTAATTATCAGGAAGCAACTTTTCTCCCAAGGCAGAAAATTCAATGGATCCTTGATAAATGATTCAGCTGAAAACACAGTTCCTAGCAGACTGCTGGCACTGGTCAATATGATCCTTGATGGTCCGAGTATCAAGTCGCAGACGCGAAAAGATGGTTCGTCGACACGAGCAGCTCGAACCATTAGTGAACTCATAATATTCAATAGCATACAGGGCAATCGTGTGAAGAAAGATGCAGTTCGACATAACGCTGACAGAGAGGTCCCTGTACCGACTTACATAGGCCTGAAAGTTCATGCGCAGACACGAAATCGTGAATTGATTGACAGCCTCCACAAGCATGGATTGGCAATATCATATGATCGGGTTCTCAAAATATCATCATCTATCGCAAATGGCATCATCAATCGCTTTGAGGAGAATGGAGTAGTCTGCCCGCCTCAGTTGAAGAAAGATCTTTTCACGACAGGACAGGTTGACAACATTGATCATAATCCCAGCGCAACGACAGCAGTTGGCTCTTTTCATGGAACTGCCCATTCCTTGTGTCAGCACCCCACTGAGAACAATCAAGGAACAGATGCTGACCCGATAGGTCTCGTTGACATGGAGACAGGCAAGCGAATCCATCCTCTTCCTCTGGCATACACAAACATCTTGCCTGCACCATCAATGCCGAAGGAATACAAAGCACCAGTGACGTACGGACCAATGCGACCAGATAGGGACAAGTTTGATGAAGACCGCATTAATGAGAAAAAATGGCTTGAGAAGCAGTTATCTTTGATGGAAGAAGGAGACCTTTCGGTTGGTGATTTTGTGTCATGGGCTGCATACCATGCAAATATGCAGATGCAACATACATGTAAGCTGCCGACTACAATTGCACTGATGCCATTATTTCGTGAAGTATCACACTCATTTGCAACAATAATGCATTGCATGTATACCAACCAACAAGCAACACACTTGTTAAACCCAGGACAAACACCAGTATTGACGATGGACCAACCTTTGTATGCCCTTGGGAAACAGATCCAGTGGCGATTCCCAGAGCGCTATGGTGAAGACAAGTATGTGATGATGTTAGGCCCTCTTCATATCGAAATGGCTGTCTTGAAAATGCTTGGTGATTTGCTGGATATGACTGGTTGGAGTAATGCTATCGCCCAAGCAGGAGTTGCTACACAAGGGACAGCGGATAGTTTCATTCATGCATCACATGTAGCACGGACAAGGAGAGCCCATCAAATTACTGCTTCTTCACTGTACATTCTCCAAAGGCAATCTTTCAGGAAGGAAAAAGAATCAGCCATCCATCAGTATCCTGTTGCCGAGGAGAGCTTCACAGAATGGTGTGAGCAGCAAAACAAGTTCTACCCTATGTTTCGATTTTGGAGCACAGTGCTTGATCTAGAACTGACTTTGTTGGCATTTGTGCGATCGATTCGGACATCAAATTTTGAGTTGTACGTGCAGACATTGTCTCAACTAGCTCCATTGTTCTTTGCGCTAGACCATATCCACTATGCCCGTTGGATCCCTGTACACATTAAGGACATGGCAAGACTTGCCAAGCAGTGCCCAGATGTACATGAACACTTCATGCGTGGTGCATTCACATCAAACTAAACTGGGAATCTATACTCTGCAATTGGTTTGGATCACGCGCATGAGCAGGTGAATGCTCAAGTCAAGGGTAACGGAGGAGCCATCGGTCTGACAGAAGATCCAGGTGCCCTACGACGATGGATGGTGGCAGGGCCGCATCTAGCCATGGTCATTGAAGAGTATGAGAGCAGTGCTGACAAGTCACCTGTGGATACTAATCCAAAGCATCATGAACAGAGTCCATCGGCGCAAAAATCCTTTGCTGATGATGTGCGATCCCTTGTTGCTGTAATGGATGAGTTGGGGAATCCATTCATGGATCGTTCAAAGGAATTGGTAACAATAGATTCACAAGAAGTCATGCCGCAGAAAGTTGTGGAGAGTATGGAGCAAGTTCACACCCTGGGAGAGAAGAAGTATGAAACCTTCATCGAGGAACGCCTCTTGAAAAACGAAACACCCATCAGTGCACCCATCAAACGAAATTCACTTCCACTTTTCCGCAATCGAAAGCATGTGGGTCCATCCAAGGAAAAGCAGACAATAATAGATCTGAAGAGCGACTGCGCATTGTTCTCACGACTATACATTGCCAGTCAGACAAGAGAAGGTGACATCAAAGAGTTCTTCAAGCATGAAAACCAAAAATATCCCCCATCACTTTCTTCGTCTGGAACACTTAAACAAGGAACCAAATCAGATCTGGTTAGATTGCTAGAGACTCTCCTCAATACTCCGTCAGCTGTCACAAACACTCCATCTACAGATGTGACAATCCTTGATGGTGCGGCGCTTGTGCATCTGATTCCAGTTAAGGAATCAAAAACCTTTGCTGAATATGCACAGGAAGTATTCATCCCGCACATCTTGTTTGAACTTGGAAAGGTCAAGCGGGTTGATCTTGTTTGGGACGTGTATCTCAAGAACAGTTTAAAGCTTTCAACAAGAGCAAACAGAGGTACAGGCACAAGGAAGAGGGTGTCTGGTAATGTGAAGCTTCCAGGGAACTGGAAAAACTTCTTGCGGAATGATAACAATAAGGATGAACTCTTCCAATTCCTAGGACAACAATGTGTTTCCAGGGACACAGGTGACAAGGTCATCATTTCCACCCTACTGGACTCTGTTGTCACCTCTAGAGAGGATTACACCACAGATGGACTTCAACCATGCTCGCATGAAGAAGCAGATACGCGTATCCTTCTTCATGTCAAAGATGCTATGAACTGCGGGTTCAAGAGAGCAATGATACGAACTGTTGATACTG
This sequence comes from Lytechinus pictus, assembly GCF_037042905.1. NCBI lineage: Eukaryota > Metazoa > Echinodermata > Echinoidea > Temnopleuroida > Toxopneustidae > Lytechinus > Lytechinus pictus. Next base: position 27,504,833 of record NC_087256.1, on the reverse strand, counting down.
ATGTTGTTGTGCTCGCTCTTGCCCATTTCCAGGACTTGCCAGACATCGAGCAACTCTGGATAGCTTTTGGAACTGGCAAGGATTTCAGGTACATTCCAATCCATGAGATTGCCCATGCAATATCCCCAGAGATGGCCAAAGGATTGCTTTTCTTTCACGCATTCACTGGATGTGATGTAACATCCTACTTCGCCAACCACGGGAAGAAATCTGCATGGAAAACTTTGCTTGCATGGCCAGATATCACCAACACGTTTGTTGCACTGTCACGGCCGTGTACAGCACAACTACCAGATGAAGTTGTTCTAGAACTTGAACGATTCGTTGTCCTGATGTACTGCCGGACCAGTGATGAGACTCGTGTCAATGAAGCCAGAATGGAACTTTTCGCAAAAATGAAAAGAAACATCGAGAACATCCCTCCCACAAGAGCTGTCTTAGAACAACACATCAAACGATCAGCTTACCAGTCAGGCCATGTGTGGGGACAATCACTTGAAATACAACCTCAAATTCCTGATGTCACTGAATGGGGGTGGGAATCGACCGAATCAGATGGTTTTGTTCCTAAGTGGTCCACCTTGCCCATCGCCGAAGGCTTGTCTTGAATTAATTTCCTGTAACTGCATCAAATCTTGCAAGGGAAACTGCAAGTGCTTCAAGACAAAGCTGGAATGTACTGCACTTTGCAAATGTGGAGGGGTATGTTATAAGTAGGAGATCAGAATAGATAAATGTGGACAGGACATCCTTATCCCTTATTTTTCATCTATACCACAAAAATCTCGACAAACATCTCATCAACAGTGCAGTTAATTGTTCGCTGATTATTGGATCCTCTGCAAGACACTCCAAGGTTAGCCAACATCCTTACCTGGGAATCCAACTGTCTGACACTCTTATTTGGGTATGTCAATGCCTAATGGTTGCACTAGCGCGGACTACATGGTGGCCATCTGAGAATCCTCTGATTTTGACACAACCAACATTTTTCAAATCACCAAAATGGATATATAAGTTTGAACTGTGTGCTTGTCTTCGTGCAAATATAGGTATTAACAGGTTTGCAAAAAGACTATATTGTGGCTATATGGTGAAATGAGCTCATTTGAAATATGTTCAAAGGTATCATGATCATTGGCATATCGTATATTGTCACATATATTGTGTAATAGCAAGGCGGCCATCTTGAAATCAAATACCGCAGATGCAAGTTCTGACATTGGCAATGTTTTTTCAGACATCGAAAACACTTGAACTCCTAAATATGGACAGAGGGTATGTTGATTTCTGCAGCCATATTTGAATTCAAAATGGCGGCCCCAGAGGGTGTTATTTCTTAATTTCAATTTTGCAGACTTCTGATATAGATTATGATAATAAGTAATAACTTTCTGGACAAAAAAACACAGGAATAGTCGTTTAGATTGAACTCCAAGGTGAAATAGCAAAAAAAAAAAAAACCTGCACAAAACGAGCGCAAAAGTAATTTTATTTTGTCGGCCATCTTGGAATTCAATATGGCGGACCTCTGACATAGATTTTAACACTGCCATCATGTTCCTAGACACTGAAAACATGGGTAAAGACGTTTGAATCTCAGTCCTATGTGCAATAGAACAGGAGATATGGCCAAAAGTATTATGATTTTGGCGGCCATATTGGAATTCAAAATGGCGGCCCCCAGAGGGCGCTTTTTTTTTTTATCCATTTTTTTTTACAATCCTCATGTATCATAGATACCATGTGCAAAATTTCATGCTTTCTTCAAAAAGTGAACGATTTTGGTGCTTAGCCGCTCTACTATATTACGAATTGTTCTTTTAAGAATTTTTTTTTTTTTTCATTTCTTAACGTTCAGTTTTCTTTGCTTTTCCCTTTTTAACTATCATTTATACAGGATCACAATGAACTTCAGCTTATGGCGAATTTCCCCAAATATGACTTCTTGAAAAAAGTATTTTTACTTAAAATCAGCCAATCAGTCATAAACGAATGACTTGTTATCCCTGCAAAATTTAAGCTGAGAAATTCTCAATAGAATGGGTATATGGAATACAAAAATAGGTCGTATCAATCATATTACATACATACTTATTAGCAGAATGCCTCCGCATATTATTATGATATTAATCCAGCATCCCCCTTTTTCTTTTTGTGATACTTTTACTCGTTAAAGCATATCAAAGGGTTGAATATTTGACTCGACATTTAGATCTTATCAAGATAGCAAACGATATAAGCTTTCGCCCCGATGTTGGAAGGTGATATCCCTTCTGTAGCTAAATATCTTTCATTGAAATGATCCCTTCTAATTTATATTTTTGAAATTTTTACTTATTTCTCGAATTGACACAATGATTTACAAGCCGAATGACATAAGGACAAGAAAAAGCTGAATGTGCCTCTGAAATAGAGAGGGAATGTAAACTTGGTGGATGATGTGGAGATAGATAGATAGATAGATAGATGGATGGATGGATAGATAGATAGATAGATAGATGGATGGATGGATGGATGGATGGATAGATAGATAGATAGATGGATAGATAGATAGATAGATAGATAGATAGATAGATAGATAGATAGATAGATAGATAGACAGAGATAGATAGATAGATAGATGGATGGATAGAGAAAGGAGATGCAAGAGAGGTATATTATGGCATAAGAAGTTATTGAAGTATAGTAGAAGCAAGAGGAGAGGAAGAAGACAACGAAAAAGAAGAATAAAAGTGAAGAAGAAGAAACAGAATGAGAAGAAGAGAAACAGAAGTAGAAGAAAAGAAGAGGGATAAAAAGCAGAAGAAGAAGAAAAAAAAACCCAAGAAGTCATTAGAGGAAGAAAAGAAAAAAAAAAGAAAAGAAGGGAGAAAAGAAGAAGAAAAAATAATATAAAAAAGGAAAAAGCAGAATAAACTACAAAGCACCAATAAAAACAAAAAAAAATGCAAATATGTAAAGAAAAGATTTGAATAATCAAATTTGCTCATTTACGATGTCGCCATACCTTAACAGTCACCGACCCGATGTTGAACACGTACTCGTCGACCGTCATCAGCACCGACATCTCTGAGATCGAGATATGACTACCACGAAGATTGAACGTCATCGTCTTCGGGTACACGTCCGATGGCGTCAGGGTGAACGCGACGTCCGATGCGTTGACGATCTCAAAGTTAAATTCCCTTTCGCTCTCGAAGGTGATGACAACAGTCTCCGTACCGTAGTAGTACAAGACAGTGAAATTTATTTCAATTTCTTCACCTTTTTCAAAACAAATGTTTATATATAAAGAAAAAGTTTAAAATGATATTATATTGAGATCCATGATATTTTTACATAGCACTTTTCCCGATCATTTGCTATAGTAAATGTATCTTATTGCTAATGACGTTGAAAATAAATTAAAAAAGTTACGAAGAGAATGAAGATATCTATTAAAGTGAGCAGGAAACACAATCAACTTTGTGAAAAAGGTCACAAATAACATTTTAAGAAATATTCATTTTTTTTATTTGTTTGCCTGTATTTCTGCAATTTTTATGACATTGAAGTTTATTCACATATCTTCAGCTTTAATGAGAAAGTTTTCACATAGCTGGAAAGGATATTATATGAAGATGCAGGCCTGAAAAGATGCACGATATTTCCTGTCCCTTCGCGATACTAACTGTATATTTACAAAAGCGATGAAGACACCTTAGAAGGAAACACAAGTAGCTTTACATGAAAAATCACATCTGAAATAATCGAAAATATGCATTTTAATATTTTAAACAGGAACATACAAGATAAAACAGTAGTTTGAAAAGCTATAAATTCAAAGAAGAATTTAACCTTTTTTGCATTTATTTCTACAATCTGAATCTGTTTGCATAAACAATTACACAAAAATTTACTACAGTAAAGTTGTAAAGCATAAAAAATGCAAAACAAGGATATGAAATAATATATCGCCAGTGGTTATACACTAAACAGTAAAGAAATACTTTGCTAAATAAAATATTGTAATGGTTCGAATTTATATAAATTGACAATCAATGTGGTTTTACCAAGGAGTTACCATCATACTGGGGGCCGTTTCATAAAGCTGTTCGTAAGTTAAGAGCGAATTTAAGAACGACCGGTGATCCTTTATTATGCGCTAAACCATCGCCAATAAACATTTTGGTGTAGGCATATACCATTTACCACAAGAAAAGTTCACCAGTCGTTCTTAAAGTCGCTCTTAAATTACGAACAGCTTTATGAAGCACCCACCTGTACTGGTAACTTCTTGGTTTTGTCCATCCCCACTCCCGATTACCAACCTTCGAAGAGATAGATGTTTTCCGTGCCAAAGGTAACGTTGATGAGGGCGAGCTGATCGGGTGATGCCGGGGAGGCGTCGACTGCCGAGGTGGGGGTGGGGGCACCTAAAAATATCATCAGGAGGAGGGATGTTGTCACGAGCAGTGGGGTGAGGCGATGGGCCATCTTGAGCGACTTTTGCGATGATCGACTCTCATATCTATTTGGAAGGAAGAGAGAGAGAGAGAGAGAGTTAATATAGTGATGATGATCATCATCACCGCAAAAGCCACCATACCACCAGTTGCGTAATGAGCAATAAATACATGAGGGACACAATATGGTGCGTGGGTTAACTTCTTTAAAGTCTCGAGCGAGCAAAGCGAGTGAGAACAAATTGACCTTTTTAAAATGATTATCTATTTTTGATAGATTTGACACAATATTCTGAAATTGATTTATACAATTTTTCTTTTATTATCTTTTTTCTCTTTTTTCCTGTTTTTTCTCGGTGGTGTTTTTTAAAATATTTTTATTTATTTATTTATTTTATTTTTATTCATTTATTATTATTTGTTTTATATTATTTTATCATCAGTTCGTCCAATATCCACATAGTCTAATTGCCATTTCGTTCACTCACCATTTCGTCTAATAACCATTTGGTCTAATAGCCATTTAGTCCATATACCATTTGGTCTAATTAGACTAAGTGTTAATTGGGCAAAATAAATGAAAATAAAACGAGTATTGGACCAACTGGTTATGAGACAAAACGGTCATAGATCAACTGGTGATTAGACGAAGTGAGGATTGGACCAAATGGTTGTTAGACGAAATGCTGATAGACGGACTAGCATTAGACTAAATAAAGGTAGACCATGTGGTGAGTGGACGAGTTGGCAGTGGACGAATAGATAATTTACCATGATTACCATCATCATCATCATCACCACCACCACCGCCGTCATCACCATCATCGTCTTCTCCATCATCATCATCATCTTCATCACCATCATCATCATCATTATTATCATCACCACCACCATCATCATCATTAGCATCATCATTATCGTCGTCATCATCATCACCACCATCATCACCATCACCACCATCATCATCATGACCATGACCATCATCATCTCATCATCATCATCACCCTCCTCCCCCCTCATCCTCCTCCTCCTCATCATCATCATGTAAATACAACGATATCATCATCACCACCTTCTTCAGGGGCCGTGCTGGGGCGGTGGATAACCGCCCTATCATTTATTAAAGTATCAAAATAGAGAAAGGAGGAGGAAAGGCGAAAAAAAGATTGTAAAAAGATAACAGAAAAGTATTAAAATAGAAAATAGAACGGTCTTAGTCGTGTAAAGCCGACTATTATCCATGTTACATCCCAGGGAGTGGAGGATGTGCATACATTGTGTGCGGGAATAACTGATCTAATCTGATGACAGAGGTTAAGTACAATGTCTTAAGCTCATTATAAATATTATTATTACTCAGTTTTTTTATTACTCCCTTTTTGTTTTGCTCCAGGAGTATCATATCATATCTTATCATATATTTCATTTTGTTTTTAATATAAATAATGTGATTTCTATTCTCTTTGAATTCGTTATTTGTAATGTATTCATGTCTGGTGATGACCACCCCCTTTTTATAATATATATAAACATCGCTTCTCCGCAGTCTCCGAGCCACCGATGTACTATTTGTTTTTGTTTTTCTATTACTTTGTGAATATTTTATCTTGTTCTGTTAAATAAATGAATTGAATTGGATTTTATTAACATTGGGTGGTTTTGCCCCCCCCGTATCAAAATACTCTGGCAGTCTGCATCGCCTCTGCTGTCATTGATTGTCATAGTGTAGTTGGAATTGCATTTGCTACTTGTGTATCCTTTACAGTAAGTACAGATTAAGATAGATTAAGTAGAAATATGAAATAATTTGCTTTTTGTTGTGCCATTGGTGGTGGATGGCAGTGAATGCGATTGGTGTTGGGGAATAAGGTTTATTTTTTTAGTGTGAAATAGTTCATGTCTATAGTTTACTTATGCCAGAGGTCGTTGAAATGAATATGATTAGTGTTGGAGAATGAGGTTCAATTTTCAAGTGTGAAGGGGGTCCTGTGTGTAAAGTCTTTAATGCCAGAGTTGATTGAAATGCATGCCTTATTTCATTCATCCCAGGATAGGCTTTGGTGTTTGGGAGTTTTCAGGAAGGTGCAAATATTCAAATTAAGTTTGATCATGTTCCGTCCACTCAGCCATGTCACCTGAACATTTATTAGGAAAATGCACTTGAGACAGACACACCCATCCAGTTAGAGAAGGACATCAGATTAATTTCTTCTCTATTTCTTTAGTGTTGTATCATCAAAAGTTCTCAAGTCTGGGAGCAGAAGAACTTGTCTGTGACAGAGTATTTCATCTATTGTATAAAATCATCTTTAGTTGTAATCCAGCAAAAGAGGTGAGTTGCCTTGGAGCTCTTTTGTATGTTTTTTTTTAATTAACAGAAAGAAGCAGCATGTATGTTGTTATTATTATGATTTGTTTGACGTCACCTGTGCCTGGGAGACGAAAAACGAACTGAATCACCGTGACCCGCAGGTCTCTCCTCCCTCCATTTAACGTCCTATCCGAGGGACGGAGTGTTTTCCTCTGTAATATATCCTGCATCTATGGATCAGGGGAGAGACGTTTACACACAACGCACTGGCTTCAGTCTTCCGCCTGGTGTGGACTCGAACCCACGATCTTTGGCTCGACAGGCAGACGCTTTACCGACTGAGCCAACTTATGAAACAATAACAATGATGAAGGATACTTTTAAGATAATGAAATTGAATGTATGAATCTTTATGAGCAATTTAGAAAATATTTCGTTTCAACCGAAATCATATCATGACCAGGTATATCGCAAGAGGAGCGCACGGATAACCCCACCCATCTAACTGCTCTGCTCTTAAAGTTTCAGAACCTCTTGGGGGAGGGGCGGGGCGGTTCCATGAAATTTGCTCCGGTGACAATTGCAGCTCCGATGGAACATCTGCACATTAAGTGAAACTCTAACCTCCAAAAATAAATCAATCCTTATTTTTACATTATTCTGAACCAAAAACTCTATTACAATCCTAACTCTAATCCTAAGCCTTCTGAGATATTACGACAGGAGCAATTGTCGCCGGAGCAAATGTCGCGAGACAGGCGGGCTGGGGTCATTGTCGGCAGGAAAAACACAAACGCACACCCACACACACACACATATAGATGGACCCACTGGCGGATCCAGGGGGGGGGGCACAGCCGGCCCGTGCCCCCCTTGAATTAAAATTTGTAATGTAAACATGTCGTTTAAACACAAGTGTGTCCCCCTTTTGAAAGTGAAGACCTTTTTTCTTTTTTTTTTGCTTTTGCTGGTCAAATCGAAAATTTTCTCAGGAAAATATGCCCCCCCCCCTGGAAATTTCTGGATCCGCCCGCTAGCACGATAAATTTCTTGCTAAAAGTCAGAGCATAACCTTTAATTCGATTCGATGTTTTGGTGCTCTTTGAACGCAAAGGGGGTGTAGGCTTTCAGTCTCACGCCAGGCGTATTTCGTTTGGTATAGCCGACAGTCACTGACATAATACCACTTGTTCTTTGACACCCATTCAATTCTGTAACAATCAAGCCTGAAACGCACATCAGGGCGGATCAAGAAATGAGATCTTGAAATTTGGGGAGAAGGTTAACTACATGGCAAGATAAAATGCTTTCTTAAATTAATCTATATGACACGCTCGACCCAGTTGAGTTATACCGGTACAACTACCTGGTACGAATCGATCCCTTAGAATACTTGAGCGATGTAAAAGACTGCCATGGTTGTCGAATATTTTGTCATCAATTGCAATTCAGACCCATTCATGGATTGATGCATATGCAGAATGGTAAAAGGTATGTTAAGATAAGTTTATAATTCAATATAGAACTAAGCTGAAGTATGAAATAGTAAAGGTCTAATAATAGATATCATATGAAGTTTGTATGCGCGCGCGAGCGCGCGCGCGCGTGTGTGTGTGTGTGTGTGGGGGGGGGGGTTAAGGGCATCCAAATCATTTATATAGCCATTTAACATTAATTATTATTAAAATACATAGAGGGTTGGGGACTCAGTTAAGTCATTTCTTTTTTTTTCAGATATAAAAGTATAATTCTAAGGAGTTTCATTCCGTCCTTATTTGCTTCAGTTCTTGATAAATATATATGTACTTTTTTGCATATCCTTGTTGATATGAAATGAAGATTCGTATTTTTTTTGGTATTTATCTGCAGTTTATGTAATTCATTTGAATGAAATCCTTAATAAAAACATGTTGAAAAAAAAAATCCAAACCGAGAATGACATATGATCCTGAAACCCCTGGATTTGAAAAGGGAGAGTGCATATCAAACCCCTCGTATTTACCCTCAAAGTCGATACTTGAAATCATGAAACAGTAAACATTCTTCATCGAATGAAACATATCCACATACACCAGAGGTTTGCATTTCTGATTAATGCGGTCACGAGTAGAGCGCGAATGTAAATTTTCATTTGTTATGCAGCGACCTACATTCATTGGAAGGACTCGATGTTAAATTGTATACTGTATCGAATAAAATGCAATTTCATCCCAACACAATGGGTTCACACTATTTTTGTGGAAAGATCTTCCCCAAGATATCAGTTCACAATTACGGACTTTGACAGATTCAAGTTTGCGAATTAAACCGACTCTTTTAAATATGACTTGTTTTTCGCTTTCGATTAAATTATTCACCTTCACCCACTCACATAGACTGAAAGATAGTGATTATAGACAAGTCAATGACATACAGTTCAAAATATACATTTGACTTTATTGACAAACATTTTTCGTTGTTTTGAACAGGAATGTAGGGTCTAATCTTTTGTATTATTCATAATGGTCGTTGTTATGACATAAACATAAAAAATAGTCATCGAATTAACATTGACTGCGTTCACCATATCTCATCATTCTGCGATCTGTTTCCGGGCTCTGGCTGAGGAAACCGTCACAATTGCGAAACTGATTCAGACAGACAGAAGCTATTACGTTATAATACCAATGAAAATCATCTCTCGGTTTGGAGTCCGCCTCATTGGTATGACTGCGTGTACCGCGTGTACCATGAGATAAAACAACATTAAACCAGAATTCAAATAAATCCAAATATTTGATTCTTCTTAATCTCGGTAACTTAACTCAGCTTGTATTGTCTGCCAAAGAACTGTTTCGTGACAAGATATAAGATGATATGTTTTGTATCGTACTCTGTGTGGTATGTTTATCTCTGATAGTGCAGTTGAAACATAAGTGAAGGATGATAAGAAAATATTGTTGTGTAAGTGACAAACACGTTTTAGATCTGTGTGTTTAATCGAACAGTTAAACCAATGAAACAGACTTCAAGTAGACCGATGAATTAAGAAAAGAAGGAATAATTTTTTATATTTATATTCTCTGTTTTTTTTAAAGCAGTAACGAACCAACAGCCTTAATAGCGCCACCTCAAGTTCTTAACTATCACATCTGGCCAGCAAAATGCCCCCCCCCCCCGGGGGGGGGGGCCGCGCGTGCACTCGTTTAGGGTATCAAAAACACAGATTTTCAAAAATGAGGGGTAGTTTTAAAAAACTGGTCAATGGTCAATCGCAGGGTCAAACGTATTTAGGGTGTGTTTTTTTTATCCAAAGCTTCTTCCCCGGGGTCATATTCTAGCGGCAACTTGTTTAGGGGCCAAAATGTGTAAATAAAGTCCGCGAAAAAATTGTTAAGGAGGTTATTTTGCACACAGAGAAAAACTCGTTTAGGGGGTGTTTGGAAATAATTTGGCCACGCGTGTGTACAGCAATACATTTGACTGCCCCCCCCCCCCCCGGGCACAATGCAACCTTCTGAGCTGCGCGTAGTCTTATAATATAGGTCCATTTTAATGATAACATACCAATTCACCACTGAATACATTCATACCACACTAATTATATTACCATATCTCTGTATTAATAATATCGTAGGGTAATTCATTCTCTCTATATATTGCTGGTTATCTCAAAATTGTATTTTTTTTTACTAATTAACGCACTCAATAAGAGGCCACACGAAGTGTTGTTCAGTTCGTTCCCACTTTAAAATGTGGAAAAGATTCGATTGCATTGAAGACACGATTCAAGAGGCGAAGTGAAGATATATTTCTTTGTTTCATTGGGTTCAATCTTCACAATTGCATTTTCTTCTTTGTCAGTTGGAAGCCGAATTATTGTGGAATTTATTTTTTTGTTAAAAAGGGGTACAAAAATTGAATATCTCATTCTCCTTTAGTCTGCTAAAAGACTGAAATAAATCAACAACATTAAATTACATAACAGCTCTGCTTAGTTACAAATAAAACAAAACAAAGCTGAAACATATTTTCATAGTAACAATTTGAAAGTGATTAATATGATATTGATAACACCCTTTCACCTTTGCATTTCATCTCATTTATTTCAACACGGCAAGACCTGTTCAGCGAAGGCTGATTTTCGATAGGAAGAAAATAGTTGAGATGGTTTTTATGTACATATATTTGTTTAAAAATTTAGGTGAAGTCAAAATTCTCATAAACATGCAAACAATGCTTCGAATGCAAGAGGCACCGCAATACTTATTTGATATGGATACAAATATCTGCCGCAACTCTTTTATTCTTGAAAGAAGATAAAATAGCATTCACCATTGCAGAGTTTTAAAAAGTCTCAAATCTGAGTGCGGAAAGTCCTGCACATGACTATAAATGCCTTTCCATGTTTCACAAATCCCTTCAATTTTCCTCAGTCAATCTTCAGTTAAACTTCAGTCACATTTGCTCTACGGCCACCGCACGGCGAGTCGAATACAGCCGTTTTAATATTTGTTGTACCAGCTACATATACACAGTAAAAAAAATTATACAACGCTGTTTACTATATGAACCTTCCAGTATTTGTTTAAACAGTTTAAAGAAGTGTTTAAATCTTAAGCAACAAAGTTTAATTTTCAATATCTAATCTTCAATAAATTAAACATGATTGTTTAAACGGATAAACAAATACTGTAAGGTTCATAATAGTAAACAGCGTTGTATAAAATCTTCAACAGCGTTTTTACTGTGTATGGGTGGTTACGGCGGCCGTAGAGCAATTGTGACTGAGGTTTTAGATTTATAAAAATCGATGCATTATCAAATCCATATACCAAAATCAAGCGTGTATTTCCGTATATGGTGAAGTTATCTCACATGAATTTCGTCTGCCAGTCAGTCCGCAAGCCCCTGTGTTAATGAGCAAATGAGCAAGATTTATCCAAGTCCTCTCGTGGCTGAATTCATGTCCCTGCAAAATCTCGTGAATTGTGAGACTTTCTTTCTCAAAGAGTTTAACCACTTTCTCCTTGAGTAATATTGATTATTTTTGTACCATGGGCAAGAGTAAATGTTACCCTTTTATATTGGTCATTTCTTTTGAATGAAATATTTTGATAAATAAGTGAATTTTTTACCTGAAAAGATGTATCAAACAGAATTTTCTTCCTCTGTTTTCACTTGCAAATTGTGCAACATTTTGTGTTTTAGGCACCAACATTATTTATATCATCAGAAAGCTCAACCTCTATACTTTCTTACAATGTCACTCTTGATATGTGGCATCTTTTAGATGGGTCAGCAGCCAGTTATTTCCATCAAGATGCAAGACAAGATTTCTGAAATTTCTGAGTAACATAAAATCCAGAGTTCTGATTGGCTGAATACTGTTTTCAAAACAAACAGGCGCTGGTAATTTGAAGAGATTACCACATGGTGAGTGTGACCTTGCAGAGGCCCAGTGTGAGGAACATTGGAATTTGCGTGGGTGTGTGGTCTGTATGACCAATCAGAGCGCAGTATTCTTGTTTTTGAGCTGCAAAATGTACTTGGCCTATGAAAAGCTGGCTGCTGACCCATCTAAAATACATCTTCTTATAAAAATTATATCATATTAAAGCTTAGATCTTCAGCTTTATCATGATTTAAAAATCATTTGTGCCCAAACAGAAATTAAGTGTGAAAACAACAACTTTTGTTGCATGAAAAAAAATATTTTGTTTCATGTTTTAGATCAAAAGTTTTTCCTATATTACAACATTCTTTTAAAAATCCAAACACATGACCTAAAAGAATGATTCTTCTTCTTTACAAAGATACCAAAAACATGAAATTTGGTCAATATTTAGAGAAGCAATGGCCGAATAAAAAGAGGTGTTTTGGTTCGCACCAAGCTCATTAACTATGCAAAAACCCTCTTGTCATGAATATCACTTGGATAAAAGAAGCTACTTTTTCATGGCTTGCGGACTGACTGCTGCCCATGATTATGGCGATGAGCCAGTTTGTCAATTGTTAGTTTAAAAAACATGTCAAGGTATATTTCACTTTGTTTTCAATTAACATGATTAAATACATTACTACGGAGCCTTTAAAGTGCCATCGACTTGACGACTTGGCGAGATACTTTATCTTGCCATGTCGACATAATAACCTTATTATGTCGAAATGGCGAGATACGTTAACTCGCCAAGTCGACTTGTACAAAGTTATATGTCGACATGGCGAGATATTTTATCTTGACAAGTTGACTTATAAAAAGTTATATGTCAACTTGGCGAGATATTTGGACTCTCGCCGGGCCTCGGACACTTCATATCTCGCCATGTCGACATATAATGTTTTATAAGTCGACTTGGCATGATAATGTTTCTCCCCATGTCGACATAATAAGGTTATTATGTCGACATGGCAAGATAAAGTATCTCGCCAAGTCGTCAAGTCGATGGCACTTTAAAGACTTCGTACATTAGATATAAGGGGTGGTGTTTTGATAACTCAACCTAGTCTAAACTAGAAATTTAAACCAGACTTCTATGGAATACTGTGCTTCATCATATCTCTTCTATATTCCTGGCAATTACCATGTACCAATTAATTCATCAAAATTCATTATATTTTTGTATTTTCATATTCTTCCCATTTCACGACTGAATTAATTAACAATTATTTTTAATTTGTGAATGAGTTGACAACTAGCACTCCATAAAAGTATGATCCACGTTGATGCAGGTTTAACTGAAACATGGCTATCAGAAATAACACCTATTATATCTAGAATACCGTTTCCTTTGCATATTATCTTCATGGTCAGTCACACCCATGAGATCGCGGACTCCAAACCGACCTATGGAATGCCATAGGAAATGACGCAATAGATTTTGATCGGTCTGGAATCGGTATCGACTGTGTGACTGTCGCATTAGTGCGCATGATCAGGTTATCTATAGACTGAAATCTGAATTTGTGTAACAGAATTCATCAAAGTCAGTCTGACATCCTTGCGTCATTTCCGTTTTCTTCGCTTCGACATCAATATCGTTTGCGTTGACCTCGTTAAGGTAATACTTTTTAGTCATGCCCGTCACCGCTGTTCCGTTCTTAATAACATCGCCATCGACGTCGGGATCGACTCCCTTGTCATCGACGATGGCTTCCTCGTCCTCGCGCGGTTTCCAGATGAACGTCTTGACGAACGTGTAAACGACGACGAGAATGATGCCTTCGAATATGGTCATGAGGAGGATGAGGTACGGTGCCCGGGATGCGATCTCGGATTCGGGGTGTGGGTAGAAGAAGGCGATGATGGTGGTGGCGAGAATGGCATTCTGAACGCCCGTTTCCAAAGCGATGGTGACCATTGATTTAACAGGGAGGCAAGCCATTTTGGAGATGGACAAGCCGATTACTCCTCCGCAAAGAGGGAGGAGAAAAGCAGCTATGTAGGTCTCGCGAGGAGCATCGAAGATAAAGAGTTGGAACGGGAGGCTGGTGGCGAGCATCAGGGCAAGGATGAAAGCGGAGAGAGGTTTGAGGAGCTTCTCGCAAATGCGGTTAATCCGAGGGGATTTATATTTAATGAACATCCCGATTGAGATGGGGATGAAGAGGAGAATGAGCTGGATGCCGATCTCCACGAAGGGCGTTTCCAACTGGGCGTTGCCTTCTGTAAAGGGCGGCGTGTAGATGAAGAGGTTTAGCGGCATCATCCCCATAGCAAGGATGTTCGAGCACGAAGTCATCGTCAGGCTCAATACGTAATCGACGTCGAGCATGACGCTGATGATGTTGCTGAGGTGACCACCGGGGCAAGATCCGTCGAGGACGAGTCCGACCGCGGAGGGCGGGTCGAGCTTCAGCAGCTTCGCGAGTCCGAACGCGAGAGGGGGCATGAGCAGGAACTGACACATGATGCCAATAAGTACCCCCCAAGGCCGGCGTAACTTTTGCCAGATCAACTTGAGGTCGATCGTCCCTCCCATGTTGACGAATCCGACGATGACACAGAACAACATCACATATTTCACCACGATCAAGATCGCTTTCGGTTGCAAGTTAATCTTCACCGGCATCGAGTGCACCACCGACCTCGAACCATTCTTGCCCATCACCACCAGAAGATCTTCGATTCCCAGTGCGATGCCTCGAATAAAGAACGTAAAGCTCGTCGGGTAATCTCCATTCGGGGACAGTTCAATGTAGGTTGAACTCTGGTTGACTATTTGAAATACCCGCGGGTCCGTGGTATCAAACTGTAAAGTTACCGTGCTCTTTCCTTCGTAAGCGAGAATTGTTAAATTGACGGTTCTTTCCGTTTTCTCGAACGAGTACAAAGCCGGGAAATCGCCGAAGGTGACGTTGACCTCGGTAGCATCCGCCGTCGTAGACGCCGTCGCCGATGTCTTCGTTGACGCAACAGCCATCAACATGAAGACGGCAATCGTTAGTCTGTTGTTTGCCATGCTCTTGATTATGTTCCGTGGCTTTTCTTTAACCATGTGTACTCAGCATTTGTGATGATATTAATCTGGAAACAGATAAATATAAAGAAATTATACAGTTGATTTATCAATTATTTCTTTATTTCTGAACAATGTATGTCATTTCCAAATTTCCAAAGTCTATATAGTCAGGCCTCCAATGTCAATACTGTCTGATAGAACTATAGAACTAAAGTTTGGAAATGATGCCTATGAATATTGGAATTTAGGAGCAACCTGAGAGAGTCAATAATCGAAATTAGAAGTAAATTATATTTTATTCATTGATTTTTATTTGTCAAGAACTCCAATTCTTTGACATAAACAAAATGGAATACATAAAGTAAATCATATATAATTTTTTTTACAAACTAGTAGATACGTTGACAACTCATAAAGTTCATGCACTAACACTTTTTTCTTCTTTCTTCTGAATTGAAATAAGCTCTTGAGCTTTTATGGGATTAAGATTTATGAATCATTATTCTTTCTACATTTTATGTGTTTGTATATATAATCGGCAAAAATCAAATCAAATTTTCTTTGGAAGCCAATTATTATTCATGTAAACGATTATCGTACCCTCTTCTCGGAAAAAAATGTTACTTACCAAAAACATAAAATGAGACCGATTTAGAAAATTGTCACAAATAAAATACGATAATGTTTTTAAAATAAATCTTCCCTTATTTCAGGGGGGGGGGGGGGCTGCCCCCGGGCCCCACCAGCAGTATGCTAGTTTCTAAAGCACATGATGAGAGCAACTCTTAATAAATTGTAACATCAGTCCTAGACTTATGCCACCGTTAAACAGTATTCTATCACGGAATTTACTCTAAGTTCTTCTTGTGTATTCTTTTTTTTCTAGCAACGAGTTACATTTTCCCAAATTCCACAGCACACTTTCAAATGTCATTATAATTTTGGATCTTACGTCAAATTGTGTTAGTCTCGTTCAGGCCTCTTTTTTTACACGTCACGTCCCAAAAAATTTCATGTTTTATTAAGAAAGTAGCTCCTTACTTTCACCAGTAGAAATAATGCATGTAAGAAAATGTACAATTTGTATAACAAATATTCAATATTTCTTCTATACAGAAGTCCAACACAAAGTTAACATACCTTAAAATATAAGACAAAATTCATAATGAAAATAGTAGAGAAATTTCCAATGAAACATATTTTGTCTTAAAAAGGGCTAACTGCATGATCTTGATATTCAGACCATTCTGCTATTAAAATTCGAATTATATATATATATATATATATATATGTATCAAAAAAAGTTTACACTTTGAAAAAGCCCTGGGAATTAAAATATATACAACATGTGGGTAATTTTTTCACATATATTCTTGCGTTTGGGTCTCATCTATCTAATGAAAGTAAAAGTTATGACAGAATGTTACACTTGAGTGAGCACTGTCCATTTTTGTAAAGCTCGCAGAAATCTGTTTGCGCAGAAATGCTTGTTTTCACGCTGTGTCAAGGGGAAAGGGCGAAATCAAACTTACCCGAAACATTTCTCATACATTTCCCTTGCACTTTTAGTTAATTGAAATGAAACGGATACATTCAAGCATTTTGTAACAATGTTGCTACCCAAATTGAAATTTTAACACTTAGTAATCACAAACTTTACCCTTTTTTGTCCTTTTTTGTGACAGCTGGATCTGAGGACATAACTGAATCTGAACAAAAGTTTATATCAGACATCTCCAGCATTTTTCACTAAGTTTTTATCATTTAAAGTGGGTTTACATTTCATTTTTCATTTAATACTTGTTTCTCCAAACTTTTTCCAAGCTTGACAATGATTAACAAAATAAAAATCAAGCCTCAGCCAATTCATGTAAATCACAGCTCAGTGTAAAGCAAATATCGTCATGATGGCCTCGGTGAGTGGGGGAGTGGGGTGGGGCGCAATGCACTCTTCGAAATGTTTTGGGCAAGGAAACAAGTTTAAAAAGGTAGAAGATATCTTCAAATCAATTTTACTAGCTAAATTCCACGTGTTCTTCATGATTAAGGTCTATTTTTATTTGCATAACTATTTCAAAGTTCTGCGCAAATCATTTTCCACTAACTTTTCAAAAGTAAGTGATGCTCACTCAAGCGGAAATATTTTTAGACAGTTATATCGTCATTTGCTTAAATGGATCGATACCGATGTTAAAATGTGGAAAAATCTTCAGGATATTACAAATGTATAATTTTACAAGACTTTTTCTAAGTGTAAACTTTGTTTTATACGCACTGTATAAATGTATATTGCCCACTCTTTCATATTATCCAGTTTAATTATATAAATCTTAATTTTGTATGTGTTTATTACAGAAAACATGGTAAATAGATGAATATCCCTAGTCATTCGTAGATAGAGGTAAATTTCATTTAAACTAGTATATCACCATCACCATCGCCACCTGTCGTATATTGGATTTGTTGAATCAAGCAATATGTATATTTAGATTAAACAAACACAAAATATTTCCAAAAGGAAACTAATTATGACTAAAACACTATAAGAAAATTATTTAATATGAAATTATTATTATACTTGCCTTTTCTAGAGTCAGTTTAGGTCCAATAGAATCGCAAATTTGGAGCAGCTTCGAAGTAATGTTTCAAAAGAGGAGAAAAGTTCGACCACTACAAAACAGCTGTAGGACTGCGAGAACACGACTCTTTCTTCCGGGGGTTTGCGATATGTTTTGGTTGCACTTAATAGTCTTCCCTCGAACTGCGCGCAGACTGCTTTCCAAGTTTCAATCGAGAGGTCCCAATACTTATTATTTCAGTAGGGGTTTTCTCTCGCACCATTCCCCCTATCATTCATTATTCGTTTTCTCAACATGTCCCCTCTCATTTTCTCCCTTCTATCTCTGTTTTTCACTCAAATGATTGAGGAAAACGCAGGGAGAAAATCAATTGTAGGATGAGTCGGACATAATGTGCAATAAAGTAGAATATTAAAGACTAACTTAGGAAAGTAGGCGGCGCCTAGTATTCTGTTCCGAACCTTTTGACGAATCACAGCGCGACAATAAATCAAAGCTCAGAGCTTTCTAAAAGTTTGTAACCACCTGATGAGTGCGTGCGAGATGAACTGCCTAAAAGACATTTCAAGAAGATAATTTATAAATAAATTTCCTTTTTTTATCAGGGGGGAGAAATATTACAGACGTCCCGGCGTCGCCCGGTAAGAGAAAGGTATTCGAAAAGGGGGCACCGAAAAGTTCAATCTTTCCGCAAAAACATCTATAAATGTCAGGATATGTAACTACTGTATTGGCTTTGATATGTAAATTTCCTTATGTCTTGATGGTTCTATTTTATATATATGCAGACAAATATATCGAGTAAAATAAACTAAAATGATTGAAATCTGACATAGAAAGACTTTAAGAGAGAGAGAGAGAGAGAGAAAGAGGGATTTCTCATTAGTTTTCAGCACAGAATTCATGATTTTATATCGACTTCGTTGTGAAATGTTTTGAATGGAATTTATTTGTTTAATGACAGTTAAATGCCGCTTTCAATCACCCTATCTATTTTAATGCTTCGTTTTTATGTACTTCTTCACACGAAATGAAGAATTATATGATAAGTATGGAGGTCTATGTCTGTATTCATGTGTATTTTCCCCAGTATATTTTATCAGTGGTGGAGAGGAGGGAGCAAGATTGTAAGATATATTTTGTAAATTATATTAGTCTAATGTTGTGCTCTTGATAAATGTCCATACTAAATTATATCAAACTGAATATTATACCGACAGGACCACTGTGGATAGCATTAATATTGTAATTGACAATGTGAGCTTGTGTGAAACAGAACTACAAATAAATGAACTAATAAATGACTGAACGAATGAATGAATAAATAAATAGATAAATAAATACATAAATAAATAAACAATTAAATAAATAAACAAATAAACCAAATAGATAAATCGATAAATGAATAAATAAATAAATGAATAATGACACAAAATAGATCTAGATATGTTGAAAGGTTTGTCGGACAGTTGCTTATCTTCTTGACATACAATGTAATACACATTTTGACACTTTTGGCTTCCCATAATTTTAGCATAGAGTTAGACCATGGTGTGAGTTATGCACAAGGGAAAAGTAGACCTTATATTGTAGTCTGATGATAAATAATTTAAATAATTTTTAGTGGAATTCTATAGGTTGTTTTTTGTATTCCATCTGTTGATCGAATTAATTCGATGTAGGGTGGACTTGGCTTGGCCTTTAAATCTGTAATCTACTTTGAATGATATTTGGTGGCGATGAGCCCGAATTCAAGAACCATCTTTCATCTCTCTCCATTTGCGATATACCTACAGGGTTGGTCGGGCAGCAATGAACTTACAAACAAGTCATAAATTAACAGTGTCCTCAGTGTCGACTCTTCTTTCTCTCTCCCCCTCCCCCTTTCTCTCCCTCTCTTTCTTTTTTTTCTCTCTCCCCCTCATTCTTTCCATCTACTATCTATATGTTCACTGGCGTACGATGAAGGATGGGGGGGGGGGGGTGAGGGGGAGGGGATTTGAGTGCATGGGTTCTCAAAAGTTTTATGACCGAAGGAAATGGGGTGAAATATGTAGCCTAATACTATTTTCTAAATGTTGTGTCAAAAATCCATCACAAAATTACATTTTGATATAAAACAAAATCAAAATATTTGCTCGCTCGCTTTGTGGCTCACAGCTTTTCACGAATTTCACCCCCACTTGCCATGTTGGCCCCCTCAAAATGTTTAGCTAATACGCCTGTGTATTTATCTATGAAGCCATTCATGTATCTAGTTATCTAGTTATCTATCTATCTATCTATCTATCTATCTATCTATCTATCTTCACTAACTCCCCTTCTCTCTTTCTCTCTCGACCCCCACCCTCTTCACAAATAATTTCGTTATATAAATACTTCCCTGACTTTCTACCAGTCGGTTCACTCTCCAAGTTCAACTCGAGATTTCAAAGGTAGAGAAGATTGACGTACAAACAGCAAAAATAGTAAAGATGCTCTTTATATGTAACTTTTTTCATTTTTCGTACCAAAACTTACCTATATAATTCTTCCTATCAATTATTTTGGTATAATATTTTGGTGTTCTTTTGTTACTTTGGCTGTCCCTTCAAATGTGCACCTTGAGCAAAGCTAACGAGACGGATATTGCACCTTAATAATAATTTATCTTATTGATATTTTTGCAGATGATAATTACCCACCATGACCCTGGGAAGCAGGGGTGCTGGGGTACTGAAGCACCCCAAGATATTCCTTGGGGTGTTGTGTGTATTATTTTCCATAGGCAGCACCTCCAAAAAGTCTGGAAGGTATGAAGAAATGTAACAAAAATGACCTACATTTCATTTTTTTACAGAACTCCCCCTTTTTTTTGCTTGTCAAATTTCTCGGGAAGAAAATGACCTTCACTTCGAAGTGAAACCTTTTTTTTTTGCTAGTCAAATTTATATCAGCACCCCCAGCCAAAAAAATCGTTTGCAGGGCCATGTTACCCGCATGTGCGATTCCTTTTTAAAAGGTGTCATCATTATATACTATTATCATACAATACAGTCGCTAGTAAATGAATCTCATAGGAAATGCTTTGCCTTCAGAATGATTGCTATTACAGATTTTTTTTCAAATAGAATTGAAGGTAATTCTCCGTGGAAGAAAAACAATACAGAGAATCGTCGCGCAGGGGTTGGGAACGAATTCGTTAGAAAATAAATTTGTTTAGCGAAATGCAAACACTATAACAGTTTTCGACCATATTTTGTCTGAAATAAAATCTCATTATGGCATGGAAAAGTATATATATATATACGACAAATCTGAAAGAGAAGAAATTTACAAAAAGGTGCATGGTCATCTTTTACTTTATTACATTAAGTCTCTCAGATATCATTCTCTGTAATAAATATATTTCTTGTATGGAATTTTTCTTTCCTTTGCACTTTGATTTTTTTTATACAAATGTTACAATTTCATAGAATATTGTATAATACATTCAATTATGTATTGTCGAAAAATATGTATTATAGTGATTTCAATAAAGGAACCCGGTGGAAGGGTTAAAAGAAATTTTAAAAAATGAATTCGGGTGTTGTTGGGTATGAACATGCATAAAATCACATTTCGAAACATGTAATGGTCAGTTTGTTTACTTTATGTACATAATGGTTACTTTAAAAAATGGGGGGGGGGCGCTCCTCCCTCCTTTTCGGCCTCGATCATTTTACTAATTAAGATTATCGCACGTTATAACTTTCTTTTCCTTCAAAAATTGCCGATACAATTTATCGCTTTTTAAACTCCAGCCAATAGGTATTGGCTTATTGTCTATACATTGCATTTCTCGGTCAAAGCTGTCATGTACATTTTGTGACAGCGACAAGTGCGTTGATAATTTATGCTAAATATCTAACAACTATGAATGAAGAGTAGGGTCCTGGCACTGCGTGTGTGGTAGAGAAAAGGGGAAATGAGAAGGCAGTGCTATAAACCGTTCAGAGAGTTGCTTGAGATGAAATCGTAACCAAACACTGACTGGGCTAAAGCCTAGTTACCTTTGCAAACTTTCGATCAGTGATGTCTTAGCTGTATGAACGGTTATACGCATGTTTGTACGATGACTTTAATACTTTAATTAAAATAGCAGGGAAAAATTGCATTTGACGGTTAAAAATTTACAATTTACATGATCCAAAATAGGAAAAAATAGAGAAAGAAAAGAAAAAATCAGTATAATGAAAAGGAAGGAAAGATGAAGAGGAGAAGGGGTGATGAAGAGGAAGAAGTAGAAGACGAAGAGAAAATGAGGACGAAGGGGAACAGGATTTGTGGCGACAATTAACGGGGGTGCTGCTGGGGCCGCAAGCAGCCCCTGAAAAGGGACTGGCACAAAAATTAGTTACCGCCACTTCAATCGGAGATCGTATACTACAGGAATCTGTCATTCCCATCTTTCCTCAACTCACCTGTTAAAGGTTTTGGTCGTGTCTGTTTGTTTATATTCTGCCTTTGAGCTCTACCACCAACAGAATAGCGTGGAACAAACAAAATGATTGTAAACAGAGAATCTTCCTTTGATTGACCATTCAGATTACCCGTGTTTACCGTGCGTGCATGGGGAAAGTGAATATTGTCTTCATTTTCGAAGGGTTGTGGAATTGCGTTAAGTTTTCAATTTCAACGGTGTACTAAGTTGTCTCCAAGATAATGGCATACAGAAAACCCAGTTGTAAAAAAAAGTTTATTGGAATTTAATCCTAAGATGTACTTAAGATGCCTATAAAATTTCATGATACACTCTTAAAACAAATCAGTCAAATTGACTAGACCAGTAGTCAGCTGGGTGCAATATTATGACAATCACATTTCTGACATATAGTCAGAAATTCTAGTCAGAAATAACTATGTTTTACTAAAATACGACTAGAAAATAGTCAAATATTACTAGAATAACAGTTGCACCAGCTGACCCTATTGACCTATTTGACTGATTTGTTTTTCATAGTGTATGTTGTTAAAAAAGGGTTTTCCCAGTACTGGGTAAAAAAAAAACATGTTTCTTGGGCAAAATAACGCATAGTACTTTGTAAGTACTTTGTAAATTTCATGCTTTGTGGAAATTACCCTAAAAAGTACTTTTGTTAACCAACAAATCTGTTCCTTTTTTAAGGCAAGATTAGGCACCCGTTTAATCAATCAATTTACAGGGATCTTGCAAGAAAAACCTTTTCTATCGCAAATTGAAGTCTATGTTTCAGCATAGAATTAAATGTATGTCTTCCCATGAATAACCCCAAACATCACGCAGAAAAAGAAAAAAAATGTAGTTGTAAAAAGATAACTCAAAGTCAATTTTAACATAACTGATTCATAATTCATACATAAACATTTTAACTTGTTTATTCCTAAAGTAAAAATATACAAATTTCTTGAACAATTTCTATTCACAAAGGGAATAGTTATACAGATCATATCTTCTAGAAACCTCTATGAATAGAATCATAAAAAAAAACGCAAACAGATAAGTCTCAAGACCGTGCATGGTGGCTCAGTGGTAGAGCGTCCACCTTATGAACGGGAGGTCGTGGGTTCGATCCTCGACCGAGTCATACCAAAGACTTATACAAATTGGACCTTTCTGCCTTCTTGCGAGGCGCTCAGCATTTAGATTGGAGAAGGGTAATAATACTATTATGTTATGCAGGGCCCGCTGGTGGCTACCCTGGGTAAATAAAACTTTATTATCATTATTATTGTTAAGTTGAACGTGATTTTTCTATTTACAATATCTTTAAATATAAAAAAATAAAAAAACATAAAAATATCACACACTCAGTCACGCTTCACCCCCCCCATAACTGATATCAATATCAGTTATTAACTATCACAAATCGATAGATACTCCCTGATTAAAAAAGCAGACCAGAAACAAATTGAAATTTTGAAATTATTATACCAATTTTGATTGATCATGTTGATATTGAGACGTATTGATTCCGAGTTGTGTTAAACGTCCCCTGCATATACGTTTGTGAAGGGTAAAACATTTGCTGTACATAATTTAATATACAGGATTCTCACTCGTGTGAAACCATCAAATACCATGTTTGCTCACACGACATTTATTTTTACCTTTTAGAAATTCAGTGATTGGAGGAATATAACATACATGGTATACACTCTAGCTTTTACGTTAGCAAGGTTACATATGATGAGAATCTGTCAATAATTATTGATATCATCCTATATAATTTGTAAAAAAAAATCTTTTCAATTAAACTCTTGTATTTAATATCTATCCAACCTTTTACATTTTTCTCTTTCATTTCTGATCTATGAAGATTCTTTGGCATGTTTGGAATAAAAGCAAATGTTTTTTTCAATCGAAATTCTATTCTTTTCAAGATCCTTTTCTTTTTCTTCTTTCTTATCAATGCCACAATCAAACTGTGGATAAGAACCTGCTGTCTTCAATTTTAACACACGACTGTTCATTGTGACGAAATAAGAAATGGTTCAATATGTTCAAGATCACTGCAAACCTGTTATTGCTCGTCTCATTTGACCCTGAATTTGACGTTGTATAAAGTAGACGAGTGTGCGTTTGAAGATGTGCGTTGTCCGTGCCACCGCATGATTTAGTAAATGATTTAAGATCTTGCAGCAAGCGATTGTTTTCACACGGCTTGGATAAAAAGCCAAAATTTAACAACTTATTTACTTTAAAACCCTACTCATCATCCACTTAGAAGTCGGTGGGGGCCGCCTAACTGCAAAACTGACGGCTAAACGCTAGAATTTACGATTTGTGTGGTTTTTGGCAATGATTTATCTCGCATTCCTAGTTCATCTCGCGACCTGTATGCCATTATTTTTTACGCTTCTATTTGGGAGGTTTATTGCATTTTTCTCCTTTTTACGATCTGAAAGTGGATACAATCAGAGTGAATTTGTTATGATTATGGTACAGAATAACTTAGTCGAAGGCAAGTAAAGTCCATTGCCTCGTTACCATGGTAACCACTGTATTACATTTTCTGTAAAGTGTGTAAGCGAAAGGAGTTATAACTCCTTAATCAGAGATCATTTTCAAGCTCTGCCCCAATGTTTGTGGAATTCGCCTCCAATTTCGATTCATTGTATCCCTTATATCGCCTGTTCAGATCAAAATTGAAGACTATTCTAAAGGAAAAGGCAGGCATTCCAGCATAATTTCCTTTTTTTATTATCTGATTTTGTTACAGATCCATTTGATATCAGTATCATAAAAAGAGCTTCTGTATATTGTCTTTTCGGCAGGGCCGAGGTAAAAGTTAAATGATTTAGAATACAGAACAATTTATTTACGATATTTTTGTGTGTTTTTATGATATTTCTATGTTTTGTCATGAATTACATTGTTTTTTTTTCATAGGTTTACACCGCTTATATTCATTGTTCACTAAATTCCAGTTATCAATATATTCAAATATATTCATACCCAATTGCATTAAATGATTGTGTCAGACCAGCGCATCAAACTTGTGCTCAAACTCAAACAACCAGACAAAAATCACAAATAAGAAGAACATTTTTAAAGAATAATGGTATATCTTAGTAATGAATCAATAATTTTACTTACAAGTAAAACTCCTTTTGGAAATAGTTCCAGCACTCAGACTTTCTGACCTCCAAAGTTATGATTCAAAAAGTTAACTTTTATCATAAACCATTCACCTCGGCTATGTACTATAGTGCGACTGCTATACTCTCTCTTAAAGGCAGTAATGAAATCTTTAACCCACTTCGTATAATACTTTCTTTATGCTGCTTGATTATGTAATCAAAGGCATACAGCGGATCCTTGTTTAAACTTTTGTTTTATTGATATGCAAATCTGCAACCCTTACCGCTCAAAGTGATCCGCCCTTAAATTCTGCTTGTTGTTGGGGGAGGGGGGGGGGGCGTGATGCGAGCGATGAATCACTTAAATACACCCCACCCCCATCTCCCCCTCTCTCTCTCTTGATTCACTTTGGTTTAGCGTCCCTCTCTCTTTTTATTGCCTCTGTCATTGTGATTTTTTTTCTCCAAATTTATGTGATACTATAATGTTATTAAGTATGGTATACCTTACAATTTCTATAAAATATACCCTTTCTGTTGTCTCTTCCCCTTCTTTCTAAACCACTGCCCTTTTGGAATCACTGCTCCCTACAAGATGTGTTCCCGTGGATGAGTAGCGACAACTCATATATCTGAACGTCATGTTGGGTCCATGGTTAAACTATTCATCAATGTACACATTCTGACACCATTTTACTATCATGTCCATGAAAAAAAAATCAGACGCTAATTTCCATACACTCTTAAACTGGATTGATCAAAGTAACCACTGTATCTACTGTTGGCGAATGTGTCCGACCGATAAAATAATCAATATTAACAAAAAATTTGGTGTAAGTTCTATCCAATATAAATTGCTTGATTTTGACTTTTTTTTTCGTTCGGACATACCTGCAATTCTTTTCAAAAGGGTATATGTATTTTGTTGACACTCATGATTACATACTTACTTCTTTGCTTATATCTTTCAGATATTGAGGGATAATCTCTTGTTTAAAATGTCTTTTTTTGAGGGGGCAGGGGCATGGGAGTGATTTTTAAAGAGGGAGTGCTGGCTTGCTAACAAGCAAACAAAAAAGGAAAGGTCTTCACTTCAAAATGAAAGGGATTGTGGTCAGAAAATACGAACAAGTAAAAAAGGGGGTTCGCTCCCAGATGCAGGAATTTTGAATAAGCCTAATCTCTCTACATTTTGGCATACCAACCTAATATTTCCTTGGGGTGTACATACACAGCGCCCCTTGGTCATGGGACGGGTTGCAGGGGCGGATCTAGCTTTTTTTTTTCCAAGGAGGGACTTTGACCGATAAATTTGAGAACATTTACAAAAATTTGACTGATAAAACCAAATATATTATTTATCATTACAAAATACAACATTACGTAAAATTTTGTATTCAAGATCTTTTAAATTACAGTTTCGATTCCACGAAATCATGTTGCCATTGCTGACTTATTAGGATTAAGAGCTAACACTTGTTAATGTTAAAAAAACCAAACAAACATTGGAATAGCGTATTGATCCAATAAAGAAATCTGTATAATATTGGACTACAGAGACACGACCAAATGCATTTTTTAAAATATAAAGAGTGAAGTAAACATTGGAATCATATATAGACTATCTTCCGCGAAGGTGGTATTTCAGATCCGTGGTGACCCAGGTGCCATGAGCCTAATTACATCAGGAGAGCTAAAGATATTCGTTCGACCCAACCCATTCGAATTTTTTTTTCAATTTGATATTGCTGATTGACAAAAGTGTATGAACATGATTCAAAATCTAACACTGATTCTAGAAATGGTAACTACTAAACTCCTTTGCCCAAATTGGGAAGATATATCAATGATTTGGAACTATTTTTTTGACTGGCGGAAGAATTGGGGCTATTTTACTGTTTCAGTTGATGAATTTGATCCCATCATAGTTATTTTCATAAATGGCGATTTTTTTTTTTAAATGAGCTGGCTACGATACCCTTTTCTGGTCAGATATGGAATGTCAGATATATATCCTATCCAAAGATAGTAAACATTAGACCCTCTAATTTCACATTTATTTTTTATGAATTTTTCATAAGTGCAATTTTAACACACAAGTCTATGAGGAATGTTTTACGGCCGTGACACCCCAGTGTGCCTGATACCTCTCTGCCTCCCTCTTTCGTTAGAATCATATAATTACCGTCGGTTACTTTGTTTTGCATGTTTTGAGAAAAATCATCGCATACGAGCTTAGGAGAGACAACTATCAATATAACATAGGAAGTGCATTTTACTCAGGGGCCGCGGAAACGGGAAGGGGGCAGGGTGGGCTTCTGCCATATTTTCCCCAAAACCATGTATAAAAACGCAAAAAATACTATCTGATTCTGATTGTTTGCATGGTGACCCCCCCCCACTTTGTTACCATGTACACTGTAAAAAATGAAGTGCTAATTTAGCACTTACAGTGCTTGTATAGTGACTGCACTACGAGTGCTGATTTTCTAGTTCAAATTTAAGCTAGAAAATCAGCACTCGTAGTGCAGTCACTATACAAGCACTGTAAGTGCTAAATTAGCACTTCATTTTTTACAGTGTATACAGCCCTTTTACAGGTAGAATGGGTAAACGGTTATGAAAATAATTCCATTTTGGCATGCGGGTGTATGTAGCGAGAAAGCCCAAACATAGGTTTCTTTAAATGCCAGCTGGTACAAAACATTGATTTTATTCCCCAATCAATTGCAACTTCTTTTAAATAAAAATCAATCACAAGCATATAATTTAAAATGCAAATTAGAAGTAATAATTAACCGATGGTCTGTTTTCTGGCATCCGAAAGATTAAAGACTTGCAAGCGATGGCAATTATTATTATTATTATTATTTTTTTTGGGGGGGGGGGGCAATTAGAGCAGGCTATGGAAGATGACATTTTTTCAGAATTGATATAATACTGACTCATAAAATGAGAAGGGAAATTAAATGCTCAACCAACTTAGGATTTTAAGAATTATTAAACGATTCTTCTTGAAATGTTGAATGCTAAGAATGGTGAAATATGGGGAGACGTTTGAAGGCTTCGTAATAATAAACAATGAAATACGTTACAAGCATCCTGATTGGTCCAACTTCTGGTCAAACTTATGTGACGTCATGAGTTCCTTCAATATGACGTATATGCTGTGCTGAAAGCGCAATAAGGGCGTGGTAGTTGCGTAATAAAGAGCGCTAATAGGGCATGCTAATAAAGATTTATGCAGGCGCATTAATACTGAACGCGCTTGCATAATTAACGCCTTTTCGTCATTGTTGACCCTGGTTACTGAAAAGTCAACAAACCTCATTCTCTTGCAATTTGCGTTTTGAGAACCTACTGTCAATTTTTTTGGCAATTCTTGCATATTTTCAAAACTCTCAGAGCCTTACATTCAAATCCGACAGGTAAGGATCTTATCATTACATAATAATGAATGCACTGAGCGATTTTGAAGGAAATTCTGATAATATTTGGTCAATTATGAAGATAAAAACACGGAGTGTTTTTTTTTTTCACCGATAACCCAATGTGTGAATATGGATCTCCAGATATTGAACATGCTTAATACAACGAAAACATTGTCCTTTGTCCGTGTGTTTTTACAAAATATAGGCCTATTATAATCAAGATTAACAAATCATGGACACGTAATATAACTAATATAGGTCTACTCAAGCATAGTTTTCACGAATATTTGTAAAAATAAAATGTTACACAATTTGCACGAAACATAGGATGGGGATTTCGGGGGGAGGGCTAGAGGGTGTTACCGTTAACGTTCGATTTTCTATTTCTTTATCCATCCTTCACAATTCCCTTCCCATATATCGCAGATCGAATAGCTTCTATTTTTCTATCACTTGGAAACAACATTTGGCGATGTATTGCGTTGGACGTATTCGCTCTCCAGCTGATATGCTGATATCATTCTCATCTCTAATTTATTTCTGTCCCTGTTTTTTCATTCTGTTTTATTATCTCCATTCATTATATGTTCAACTCCTTTAAAAGATATTTACGCCGAGCACTATTTTAAGTATACTTTCTGACAAATAAAAGTATTTTTCAACACCCCATCCAACTCTTACAGTGTAAAAAAAAGAAAACAATTGTCCATATTCATTCAAGTTTCCTTCATATTTCCATGATCACAATCAGAAGCTGTGTTGGTCTTATACGAGGATCCAACTATCTCCTCCCAGTCCGTCCATGCTACCCCACCAGCCAATCAGCTCACGGGAAAGCTCCTCCTTGCATGCCTTCAGAATTCCTCGCAGAAACACCTGCTTGAGGAACGGCGTCTTGTAAGTCTTTAGAATCAGAATTTATCATGGATTTCTAAAATAATGACAATTTTGAAATGACAAGTTAGGGGAATGAGTTGAATTCAATGTTCAATACTAAATAAGCGGAACTTTCAATAAACAAAAATAGTTGTCAACAAGTAAAGGTCAAGTCCACCCCAGGAAAATGCTGACTTGAATAAATAGAGAAAAATCAAACTAGCATAGTGCTGAAAATTTCATCAAAATCGGATATAAAATAAGAAAGTTATGACATTTAAAGTTTCGCTTATTTTTCACAAAACAGTGATATGCACAACTAAGTGAGTCAGTCGATGATGTCCATCACTCACTATTTCTTTTGTTTTTTATTGTTTGAATTATACAATATTTCATTTTTTTTATAGACTTGACAATAAGGACCAACTTGACTGAACCATATAGTATTAAACAATGGTAATTCCACATGTTCAGGGAGGAATTAATCGTTGTATCACTTGTCAATGAGGAGAAAATTAGAATATTTCATATTTCATATAATAAAATACAAAAGAAATAGTGAGTGAATGACGTCATAGTCTCTCATTTGCATACCAGCCAGGATGTGCATATAACTATTTTGTGAAATAAAGCGAAACTTTAAAATGTCATAACTTTTTTATTTTACATCCGATTTTGATGAAATTTTCAGTGTTACGCTTGTTGGATTTTTCTCTTTTTATTCAAATCAACTATTTGTTGGCTTGGACTTGTCCTTTAAGTAGCTAGAGAAAATCACTGTTTTTGGTATTGAAACAATTTCGTATTGAATTCTATCATAATTGTGGTAGCGCCTGGCATCTCAGAGCTTGGAGTTGGAGTTGGTGGTGATGTCTCTCAGCTTGTGGATGACATCAGCCATGAAGTCCGCGAAGCCGAGGAGAGACGGCTGGTCGCAGAGATGAGGGCTCGGGCCATCCAGCAGAAGAACATCGATGCTGCCATGAAGATCCAAGTCCTGGAAAAGGAGCTGGCCGAGGCCAGACGACAGCACGATTCTGCTGTCCAACAACTCCAGGTAAATTAATGCAGACCTCTGTCTTTAAATGATTAAAAATTTTAATCATTTAAAGACAGAGGTCTTGTTTAAAGGTACTGAGGACTCATTTGAAGGACAAGATGAGCAGAAAAGAATATTGGTATTGATCACCTAGCTACAATTTGTAAATCACATCTTACTCTAGTTCCAAACAGAATCCAATACCGATTTTCCTCGGTATAGTTTTTCATGATCCCAATAATTCCAAAAATTTCATGGGAACTTGTGATCTCAATTTTATGAAGTGCGTGTTTTTTTTATTATTTTTTATCTGAAGATAAATATATTTAATTTGTTTATAAATACATTTATTCAGGACTTGACTTGGCATCCAGCTCTTGCCTCTCCAGTGCCAGTCGCCAGCCAGGCTGCTTGGGTCACTTGGTAAGAGTTCGTCTGGTTCAAAAGATTCAATACTCTTTCTTCTAGTTTATAAATTCTTATCTTGGGATTCATGTTGATTTATTGAATGATTCATTTATATTCTTATTTGTAGACATATCTTAAACTGCATGTGTAGGCCTATACATGTATGTATAAGAATTTACATGAAATAATAAGATGAAAATAATGATGAGATAATTGTATAATAACAAGAAGCATTAAGCATTGTGCCACCATCTACACTCAATACAAAAAAAAATTGATTGGTAAATACTTCTGAAATTTCAGTTTGCCTGAGGGGAACCTCCCAACACCACCCTCGGAATCGTCCGACACTAGAGTAGCATCCAACTTCCCCCCTGCAAGACCTTCCATTTACACCCTACCTTCCTTCTGAGCACCGTATCCAATCAATACACCAGACACGGCACCCATTGACACCTTAGCTGTGCCCACTGGGGAAGAGCCAAGTGGGAGTGAGACCTAAATACTTCAATATACAGTAGTTATTACTTTGTAATTTGATAATATGGTAAAGAATATTACAAAACAAAAAAGAAAACAGACATAGATTGGAGAATTGAAACAGTGACAGCTTTATAAAGTAGATTGGTCCCTAATTCAAATTCTTATCGGCAGTTTATAATCACTCGCGTCGCGTTCTGGTTCGTAATCACTCGCGTTTTGAATTTTTGGCGATTTTTTTTATTTCGGTGCGATTTTTTTTTAACGGTGTCTTCAATGGGACAGACATGCAGGGAAATTTGAGTTTCGTTTTAAGCCGGCAATTAAGTGCCTTAAAATAAAATGTACTCGACTACTGTTCTAAGTACCAAGAATAGATAACAAGCTTGATCTGCCCCAGACAGCTGGCAGCAGTCTGTTTCGAGGAGTTTTTTTCAAACATTTTTAATTTTTTTTTAATTTCTCTGTATTTGGTGAGTGGAGCCAACGGAGTTCAGCGGAACAACCAACATAATAATTAATAGACACAAAGACCGAAGCTTTTGGTCAATATCAACGAACGTAGAGGGCAGCAACACACAAGCGTGTTGCTCTAAGGAAGGTCAACTCCGCTCGAATTTTGTGACCACTCTAAAAAATAAAAAAAAACTTATGTCACACACACACACAATTATTTGTATAAAGGAACAATTTTGTTGGTCCCTCGGACTTCTTTGTAACCAGAGTGCACTTTACTCCCCCTCCTACTTCTCTTTCTTCTCAGTCTTCTTTTTATTCCCATTATTATGTCATCTTATTCTTCTCCCTGTTCTTCTACTTCTCAATTTCTTCCCTTTCTCCTTATTGTTCATCTCCCTTCTCACCTCTTCCTTTTCTCTTCTCAGTCTTCCCCTTATTTTATTTTCTCTTTCTCTTCTTCTACATCCTCCCCTCAATTTTCTCTTTTTAGTTTCATTTTTACCCCCTTATGTCCTCCATCTTCTTTTTTCTTCTCTTACTTCTCCTCCTCCTTCATTCTTGCTTTTCTTCTTCAGCACTTTTTTCCTCCCTGATTTTTACGTTAGTGTAGAATAATTCACAAAGAAAGGGAGAAGCAAATAAATAGTGATATTTTGAAATTGTAGCACCTCACTATGCTTTATAAAGAATACCACAGACTTCAGGAAAATCCTCCAAAAGCAAAGCTAAATCGAGAGTAGCCTTTCCTCCTTTTTCTTCTTTATTCCTTTTCTCCTTTCTTTCTCCTTTTTTTCCTTGCTTCTTTCTTTCTGTCTGTCTTTTTTTTTCTTTCTCTTTTCTCCCTCTTTCCCTTCCTTTCTCCCCCCCCCCTCTCTCTTTTTTTAGGGGGAGCCCCCCCCCCGCTTCCGCCGCCTATGGCTCTAAGATTTAAGATGTGGAATGTGATTATGTTAAAACAGTAGTCAAAATTTGCTTGTTATCTTAAAACAGTGGTCGAGAACGTTTTATTTAAGGCACTTACCAGCTTAAAATAAAACGAAACTCGAATTTCAATATTATTTTTATTTTTCCAGTACGTTTGTCCCATTGAAGACACCGTTAGAAAAAAAATCGCACCGAAAAAAAAAAAATCGCCAAAAATCAAAAACGCGTGTGATTACCAACCCGACGCGAGTGATTACGAACGCGAGTGAATATAATAAGCCTTCTTATCTCCTTCTTTTGCAGACTACCAAGATCCAGTCCAGACGTTGGTAGTTTGGTGTCAGAAGTCAACGACCCTCCTCCTGTCATCCCTTCTGCTCCGGCGTCGGTTACCTTTTTTCTTCCCCACTCCCAAGTCCACGGTAAGAGTATTGAAACATTACCAAAGTGTTATCAAATTATCAATTATAAAGAAAATTTGACTCTGTATGTCATTAATGTTTGTTTTCTTTTCTGCATATATTAAGAGGGTGTTTCATAAAAACTTTCGTCATTGACTGAATTGTCGGTGCTGACGATTTCAGTGAAATTCTCGTATTTGATTGGCTAAGAAGCACTGGCCTCGGACCACGAAATCTTAGGCAAATCTTTACTCTGTCAGGGAATGACAACTGAAAAGCTTCAGGAAATGGTGGCCTGTACCCTACATGAATGAAGAAACAACTATCAACATTTGATGTTATACCCGATCAAGGAACAACTTGTCATGTTAAGATATTTTTTTTCCTTTTGAAAATCAAATTTAACTGAATCACTTTCAGCAGAAACTTTCTGTCTATGTTTCTTTATGTCTTTCTAGATCGCCATCAATGGGCGGAGTTGTAGCCACCGCGAGCCAGAGCACTGTGACAGCTGCCCCAGTCACCTTCTCATTCGTGTGGAGCATGGACGACCTCAAGCCCTTCCATCCAGGAGGTGGGGATGTCATCCTGGGCAGCGGGGTCAGCGCCACCGTTCAACTCTTCAGGCACAAGGTCATCAACGAGCCCATAGCTGTGAAGATCTTCAAACTCCCTGATGACATCCAGGAGATGAACGAGATGAACGAGAAGGTCGGTTTATTAGTCATTATTTACCACTCTCCAAATGTAAAATAATGATATGCTTAAACATGCACTCTTGGAAGTGATAGTCAGTTTGGTCAATATTCATATTTAAAAAAGAAATGGAGTTCATTCGTTAAAAATTTATTTAATTCTGACTGAGTTCTACGGTCAACATAAGGGGAAAATGCATCCTGAAATCATCTTTCACATTGTTTCAATATTCACAACGGAGTGTAGAAAGCTACAACAATTTTAACTTGGTTTCCTCGACAGAAGGCCCACATTGCTGAGGAAGCTGGCCTCCTTGACATCATAGGACGCAACAAGTGCTTCCCAAGCTACCTGGGCTGCCTCGAGACAAGCCTGGGGTACGTTGGCCTGGCTATGGAGTTCGTCGGTGACCCAGCCACCGGAGAGTCTTGGACTTTGGCGCGAGGTATGCGAGAGCTAGTGTTGAGTGCCAAAGAGCGGTAAGTATGTTTTTCATTTTAACAACGAAATACACATTTCAAAAGGAACATGAATACTAAGAATCAACATGGTAGGCAAATACATCCTCAGGATCGTTTAGCAGTGTCCGTTGAAACCTGGAATGCATAGCAGTAAGCGTAGGTCTAGATAGATATTTCTGGTGGGTGTTTCATAAAGCTGTTCGTAAGATACGAATGACTTTACGCACGACTGGTGATCCTTTCTTGTGCTATCTGATATCCCTATGTAATTGAGTTATGACCCAAGAACAGGTTCCAGTCGTGCGTAAAGTCGTTCGTAACTTTACGAACAGCTTTATGAAACACCCACCAGGAATCTCTATAGAATTTAGCATAATTTTTTATTATTCCAAATTCAGTCCAAATGGATGATTACCGACGTTCTCATTTGCTTTCTTTCAGGTATCAGCTAGCTCTCGACATCACCATCTCTCTCTCGGTCAGCTGCATGGGATGGGATACCTCATGAACGACCTCGATGAGGACAACTGCCTGCTTAGGAAGACCCAGACGGGTCGGTGGGAGGCGGTGCTCGTTGACTTCGGGTTGGCCTTCCCCCAGACTTCTCATTTCTTCTGCCATCTCTCTCACCAGGAAAAAGAGAAGTATGGGGAAAAGGTAAGTATTGTCGACATTCAAAATGTTAATGTAAATTAAAAACTGCTAGTAGTTCCATTGAATGATATTTTTCTTTTTATTATTTCATATTGAGGCTTATATTTTGAAGCAGTGTTGACATTAACAAGCTTTGGGGTGGAGGTGAGTTGTAATTGATCAGCTGAAAAACGTGTTCTCTCCATATACCAATCAACTCATTATTTTGAAAGTACCACATGGTGTCCTACACCTTTAGAAATGTCATATCCAGGGTGCTTATAATGTCTTCTGATGATTCTTTCTGATTCTTTATCTGATGATATGTGTGCACATTCTACAGGATGCTAGCTGAGTTATAGAGCTGGGTCAAAAAAATACTTTGGGGGCAACGCCATACAGACGTAAGATCATAACATTACAACTTTAATCTTAATCTGTGACATTCTAACTTCGTAATGATTAACATTGTTTTTAATATTCTTGATGTTTCTTTCGTTTTAAATCAATATGTGTTAGGTGTTTTATAATCTTCATTTTTTCTCGTATTTTAATCAATAGGCGTTTATAATCTTGATTTTTTCTTCTTCCCGTTTTAAATCAATAGGAGATCTATACACACATCGCTCCGGAGTGCGCCCTCGACGACCAGGGCACGACCATCATAAGCGATGTGTATCAGCTTGGACGTGTTATGAGGTTGACGGGGATTGCAGCTGCTTACGATGACGAGCTCAACATTTAATGGCAACGATTCTAGTTCACTTTCAGTTCAATGTGGTGTCCGTCAAGGCTCCATTCTAGGCCCGCTTTTATTTTTATTATATGTCAATGATATTATCAACACATCTTCCATTTTATCATTTGTATTATTTGCTGACGACACAAATATCTTTTTTTCTCATAAAAATATAACTTCCCTAAACAACATATTAAATCTTGAATTAATTAAAGTTTCACAGTGGTTTAAAGCAAACGAACTATCCTTGAACTAAAAAAAGACCCACTTCATCCATTTTAAACATTCTTATATTACCGATATTCCAATTCACTTACAGAATGACGGTGCACCATTAGAGCGGAAGACTCACTCTAGATTTTTAGGCGTCATCATCGATCAAGCTTTGTCTTGGAATGAACATCTGCACCATATCATTATATGTATCTCGAGAAATATTGGAATAATTTCAAGTTGAAATTTATTTTACCTCATAAAACTTTATTTCTATTGTATAATTCGTTAATACTCCCGTATATAACATATTATAACGTTGTTTGGGCTAATTGTGGTTCCACAAAATTTACTTCTATTTCTAAATCACAAAAAAGAGCAATTCGCATTTGTACAGGATCACATTATTTGGCTCACACCGATCCTTTATTTTTTAAACAAAAGACATTAAAAATTGCCGACTTATATACTATTCAAATAGCTATAATTATGTTTAAATATATTAACAATCTGCTCCCTTCGTCTTTTGATAACATGTTTAAATTTAATAGTTCTGTCCATACTTACCTAACGCGCATATCCGGAAACTTTCATCTCTCTAACCCCAGACTGTTAATTGCCTCTAAATCAATTCGACATCATGGTCCAGACATTTGGAATGATCTTCCAAACAATATTAAAACTTGTTCAACCATATACTCATTAAAAGCCACTCTAAAGAAAACTATCATTCAATCTTATCAACCCCTCGCTCCAAATTAAAAGATTCACTCAAATATCCACATTCGCTATTTAATATTCTGATTTCACTCAACTGCTATACACAGCACCTGCACCTGCAATGCACCCACTTGACCAGTAAATATCAATCTAAGTCACGAATCTTTTTATGAGGCGCCATCAATTCAAGCCTAACCGCTCAAGATGGCGGTCTCCTGCGTTCATTTATTACATTATATATATATGTTTACATATAAAAGATTAATTTATACTCACACCCTTATTTGTATTTATCATGTAATATGACTACATTGTTTATATTGTGAATTATTTTGTATATTGTAATTGTAAATATTTTGTATAGTGTCCTTGAACGCAGAAATAAATGCAAGCAAACAAACTTCATCGGCATTGTCTGTACGCAGAAATCTCCCCTCAACCGAATGACCATCAGAGAAATCATCGAATACCTGGGGGGCGTTTGACAACTTTTCTGGATTTTGATTGGCTGTTACTATGGTAACTGTCGGATAAAATGGGACTTGTCGGATAAAACGTCTGACAAGTCCTTTCATGAAACGCTCCCCAGGAGTGTTTGATGTAGAAAGACGGTGTTTTGGAAAGGATGTTTGGTCACAATAATTGTTTCCTCTTAATGCGAAAAGGTTAATATAATTAATAAATAAATATATGTATATACACACACACACACACACACACACATATATATATATATATATATACAATTGTAAAATAGTCAGTATGTTAGTCAGATAATTAAATATAATCTGCTCAATCCTTCTGTTCTGACTCAACCCCCTCTGTTGTTATTTTTGTTATCTTACTGTAATCCTTCTGTTCTGTACCCTTTGTTACCCTTTATTTACTTTGTTGTTATTACGATTTTATTGGTATGGTTTTGTTCTATTTTGTTTGTTACAATGCATTATAGGCCTGATGAAGGCCCTACTGGCCGAAAGCTAGCAATAAAAGAGATAATTGGAAGCTACGTCTAGCGTCAATACTTGAATCATTTACGCCTATACATAGAACATGACGCGCTGCAATAAACGTTGTGCAAAGGGCCCTCTTCCTTTATATATATACCAACGGAAATCAATTGCTTTCATGGTTTCAATTTTGATCAAATTCATTTACTAAATGTTAATAAAAAGTAAAAAAAAATATATAGCAGAAACTGGAAAGTTAATGATAACACCTGAACAATGGATGCAAATGCGAGACCATTCTTACATTTTTGAAATATGAAAATTTAGAAATTGTGATTGAACTATCTTTTCTAAAAACATTGTCTTGGTAAGTATTTGTAAATATTTTTGTTTATTTGTTTCACCTAATATCGAGAAATAATGCTTGAACTACTTCGGAATGCACTGAAACATGAAATCGCATAAAAAAGGCAGCAAAATTAGAAGTATTGACGGTTATACCTTTAAAATTCAGAGAAAATGAGTTTTCAACAACACCGAGACTACCGTTAAACTGGATGCACTAACTTTAAAAAGATTATGAAAAGCTTCGAGAATTTGGCACCAAAAACAAATTCGAGAGTAGCAGCATAATCACTAAAAATAGAAAAACGCATTTTTTTTCTGATTAATCTCTCACACAATTACAATAGAAAAAAAATAGGAGAAAAGGTACTTCGTAAATGGTTATACATGTACTTTCAAAAATTAATCTAGAAAACAAACAATGGTCTAGTTCACATGCAGTTACAGACTTCGACATGTTCGATGAATTATTGGAAAACTTTGGTATAAAATGGAGATGGAAAAATCGTTCAATCGACGGTTGTCCATCACAGTGCAGAGCGGGGCGGGGCTCTACACAAACTTTTTGTATATATCATGAAAGAGTGAAAAAAAAAACTATAGCATTTTCATTATCACTTGATCATTTTATGTGAACTCAACAGGTAAGAAAGGGACTGAATCTAGCTTGTGATTTGGTCTTAAATTCCTGTCTATATAATCAATGCAAAATATCGTTTTTATTCTTCACAGGTGGCACTTCATAATCCGCCAAAAAGATATCCAATGCTGCAATTTCATATGGCATGTTTTATGCTTTTTATACTGCACTTTTTCCCTCTTAACCCCGGGAAATTGGTGGGGCTAAGGGGGGGTCTTAGCCCCACCAATTTCCTGGGGGTAAGCTTAGCCTACTTCGTTTTCACACTACGTTTTAGCAAAGTGGGCTAGCACCACAATTGCGGTGCTAAGAGATCCCGTGTGAAACGAAACTGGGCTCAGGAAAAGTGGGGCTAAGCATTAGCCAGTCACAGAAGTCGAAATTGCACGTTAATCACACTCTGTGAACTTAAACGAAAGTAGAAACAATAGCTTTTGAGGTAAGAAAGGGCATTTCTTTCGAGTGTACTGCGTACATAAAAAAAAGGGGGGGGGCAACTTTTATATCAGTGACAATGAAAATCATATCTCTTAAAATAGCATAATCTTGGCACTCTAGAATCAAGAATTTCATTACAATATCGAGATACAAAATGCGTATGTAATAAGGCCGGATTGCAGTCAAAATAAAGTGAATGGTATAGTCTCCACAATATTCCACAATAAATTATTTTGATCAAAAAGGTAACCCTTAAACACAGTGCAAATAATGTCGAATTACGGCGAATTGTATGAACAAACATTGTACCGGAGCAAAATAAGTATTTGACTATGGGAAAATAAAATAGTCTAAATGAAGTGAACAAAGTCAAGGATATTTGAAATAGGTTGGAACTGAATACACTCACGTCCAAAGAGCATAACAATGATTGTTGGTCTCGGTCATTAATATCAACTGAGCAATTTTTATCTAGAGGTCGTATGCCTATGTGGTTCCAGGTCAATGGAAATTTACTGAGCTGAATAAATCGATCAAAGAATGAGGAATTATTATGATCTGGGTTTCATATTCATCACAATAAATTATATACAATGGCCCGAATTCACAAAGGTCGACTAAAGTTATACCGGGGTTAAATTTAGTCGGGGGTTGACTAATACCGGGGTATAAAGTTAGTCCACCGCGCTATTCACAAACGGTGGACTAACTAATCCATGGACTAACTTTAGCACCCGGGGCTAAATTTAACCCACGGCTGAGTTAT
Source organism: Lytechinus pictus (assembly GCF_037042905.1). Lineage (NCBI taxonomy): Eukaryota > Metazoa > Echinodermata > Echinoidea > Temnopleuroida > Toxopneustidae > Lytechinus > Lytechinus pictus. The sequence goes on along the minus strand of NC_087256.1, from coordinate 27,464,854 downwards.
ACCCCGGTGCTAACTTTAGTCCATGGATTAAAATGACGTCAAATGACGCGTTTTATACCCCGGGTATAACTTTAGTCGACCTTTGTGAATTCGGGCCATAGGTTTTCCCGTCCAATTTCGTCAAAATTTCAACCGATTTAATGATGTAATAATTCAATTTGCAACTAATTTGAATGACCTATAAGATCAGCATTTAAATGGCCAAATACTTAATTCAATTTTATATTATTGGCATACGAATTCATGGTTATCTCATTTGAACATACATAAAGAACGATCAAATTAAAGTAGCCGAAGAAGTGTTTTCAAATTGATGAAATTGGACGGGAAAACTATAATCTAATGAATCACATCAATATGTTCCATATCGTTATTTTCAAGCTTCATTCGTTTGGAATAAACGACTACATCTATTTAGAAATACGATTACTTTTATTTAGAAATATCACAGAAGAAAAGTTTATGATTTCTCTTTGCCACCTATACAAATTCACATTCACTCTAAAAAATGAAGTGCTAAAGGGAGTTTTATAGTGACTACACTTCGGAGTGCTGATATTTCTACTTCAAATTTGAAGTAAAATCAGCACTCTGAAGTGCAGTCACTATACAAGCTTTGTAAGTTCTAAATTAGCACTTCATTTTTTAGAGTGTTGAAATGAATAAAATCGTATTAAAATAAAACGGTTTTAACGTAGATTTGCAACAGATTGTGTTGCAACTTCCATGTACCGTATACCAGTGCTAGCACAACGCCAACGTGCATTATGAACAATAATACTACAAATTGTACTAGGCCCACTTATGAATATATAAATCTGGTAATGTGAGTAGTTATTAGGTCACACAGGCCTAATTACAACTGGCAGGCAAAAGATATTAATTCGAGCCAACCCATTCTCAATTTTTGTTATTTTGATATAGCTGATTGACAAAGTGGATAAATATGACTGTCCAGTAGCGGACCGTGACCCGGAGGAGACAAAGCATTGGGGGGGGGGGGGGGCACTGCATTGTCTGTGAACAATGCTGTGCCCCCCCCCCCCCAATGCTTTGTCTCCACCGGTTCACGGTCCGCCACTGTGACTGTCCATCTATAGCACTGATTCTATGAAGGGTAACTAAATATACTAAACTTCCTTTTCCCAAATTCGGAAGAAAAATCACCAACATTGGAACTAAATTTTGTCTGGCGGAAAGATTAGGGCTATTTTACTGTTTCAGGTGATGATTTGATCCCACAGGAGATGTCTTTACAAATGCCGATTTATTTTCAAAATGAGCCGGTCGAGTGACCCTTTTCTGGTCACCGTCAAGTAGGCCTACATTGTATGAAACAATATTATGCACAAAAGAGCATTTTGATAATTGGAGCTAATATAAAAGCAAAATGCTAATCGAGGTTAGCCCCAAATAATATAGTTTAAACAATAATTTAAACTAAATCGCGATATTGAACATCACATTTGGAATACGAACCTATTATTTCATGTCAGGTCATTAATCTAATTAATGGATTCAAATGTGAAATGGCTTTTGTCAAGATTAAGCATGATCTCTTTTTTTCATTACATTTCATTTATTTGATCTTTTAAAGATGACAAAGTTTTTTTCCCCCGAAATTTGTATTTCTAATGACATGAAACTAAGATGGAAAAAAAATTGTTTATTCAATTTCTATTTATTCCATGCTACCCTTACTCAAAGCCTAGTATGTATGACCTGCTGTGTGATGGTCTGTGAAATAAGTAATATTCTGGAAAATGTATATTCTTGAATAACAGGCCGAGTGGTGTTTACATTTGAAACTTGCATTTAAAACTTTTGCTCTAATTGCCTCAAGAAGTGTCAAATATTTGCGTGGATCGAAATCCAAATAACTATATAGAAAGCCTATTGATTGATTATCATCAGATGACGAAACCATAAATGAACGTCATGAACCTCATGGAAGCGTTGTGGTGTAGCGGTTCTGACTCTCGCCTTGCAATCAGAGGGTCGTGTGTTCGATTCCAACCATGACCTAGCGTCCTTTGGCAAGGCGTCAATCCACACTTTGCCACTCTCCACCCAGGTATTAAATGGGTACCCGGTATGATGCAAAAGCTTATGTAGTATGCCTAGCAATTGAGTCTTGGAACTCTTGTTGGAATGCTCCCCAGGGAGAGGAGAAAGTGTATACATTTTATGCAGGCAAGTAAGGATCCGATGACAGGGGTAATAGTATATTTGTAAAGCGCTTATAGAGACGTCGTTCAGATTATTGAGCGCTATATAAAAGCGGATTATTATTATTATTATCAAAACGCATAGAAATCGCGGAATGTCTACCTTTAATCAATGACATGCCTCACTGGTTGAGGCCTATTTCGATTCATTTTTCAAGAGGTAATTTTGCCCCGTTTCGTTTCGAAAAGTTTGTAGCTAGTTTGTAGCCGTCTACACCGCGCGCTGTAGAGAATAGAATTTCGTGTAAAATAATGAGCGACATCTTTCTCTTTTTCGCTATCTAGTTGGATACTGGTTCCACGCCGCAGATAATTTTGTTCAATCTTGATACTCCTCGCAAAGGCAGAAAAGGGAGACGTGGCCCTAATTTGGAGGAATTCGATTTTGCCACCCACCAGTTCGAATCATAATGAAGCGGGTTTACAAGGGCTTAATACTGCTAATCTGTTTTGCTGTCGTCGATTTTACAAGGTGTGCCGATACCGAGACTCTCGGTGATGCCGAGGACCATGATCCCGTCGATGGCGTCGAACGAGTAAGAGATCGTTTCCTATTAACATCGATCATATACTCCGGGGCCTTGTAACGGCAAATGTATATCCGGTGCGAGCAAGAGGGGTGGGGGGGGGGGGGGGCTGATAGCAATATATTGAGATGAAAATTCCAAATTTTGTGGGCTTAAGGGCTTAAGATAAGTGGATACATAAACATGACGTAATTATTATCATCTATCACATTGGTTAGTGACAGTAAAGGCCCATTCACGAAAGAAAAATTGCGTTTTTAGAAGCAAAGTGGGGCAAAATCAAGCACTTTGACAGCATGTATTCAATAAGTAAAACAATGTTTCTGTCTTGAAAGGGGTGTGTGTGTGTGTGTGTGTGTGTGGGTGTGTGTGTGTGTGTGTGAACGTGGTGTGGTTATATCGGCCATCCCCCAAGAGCGGTTCTAGGAGAGGGCTTCCCCCCAAAAAAACAAAAAAGCACAAAAAGAAGAAGAAAAAAATAAATATGGTAGTATATAATGCAGGCCTATATGCGCGTATGTGTGTAATGAATAATGCAATATTCCAGTATGTGGGCGCGTCGTGGTCTATAGTGGTTCTGATTCGCGCCTTTCAAACAGAGGGTCTTGGGTTCGAATCCTAGCCGTGGCGTGTTCCGAAAGAAACTTATCCACACTGTGCTGCACTCAACCAAGGTGAGGTAAATGGGTACCGGTAGGAAATAATTACTCAAAAAGCTGCGTGCACCCGAATCGGTAGCCTAGCTTAGCCGGGTAATGATAGCAGGGCCCGCTGGGAGAACGGTTTTTGGAACTGAAGTGGCTACCCTGGGTTACCCTGGGTAAATATGCCGTCATTATTTTCAATTCAGGTCGTTAAGTGCTCTTAAAAAAGCATTTACTTTTCAATTCGATCTTTTCTCGTTCAGTTGATGATGACCCACGACATTTATAGTGCGCCACATATCAGTTAAACCATTCATAGGCGCAGGTATTCCATTATAGCTAATTACTACACTTCTGCTGAAATAAGTGAGTTTTAAGAGGGATTCATAGAGATGATAGGTATTTCATTAGATAAATCAACCTAATGCGAAGGCGAAGCGCGAGCCTTTTTTTTTCAACATTAAGACTGAATATTCTAAGTACTTTTTGTATCATTAACATGATGCATAATTTATCTAAACAATTAATGCAAGCGCGAAGCACGAGCTGAGAAATATTAATATTTAAATCTGAAGTCCGGACATTTTTATAGGGAGAAGAAATCCTACGATCCGTTTCTAACTAAGCAATTAATGTAAGCACGAGGAGTGAGCTGAAAGTTTTGATATACTTACCTGAAATGGGAGAGTTTTAAGGACTATTCATGAAAAGGAAACGATCTCATCGGCATAATGCTAGCGCGCAGCGAGCTGTTTTTTTTTAAATACGTGTATCCTTAACTAAAATGGGACATTTTAATGATTGCTTGTAAAAATAAAAGAAGACGACTTGTATCTCCCCTTACCAAATCAGCGCGTGATGGAAAGCTTTGACAATTAAACCAGAAATTAAATCAGAACTGTTTGTAAGAATTATTGTGTTCTTAATGTGTTGAAAACTTTATTGACATGGTAATAGCATATAGGACGGGTAGGCCTATCAATCCTCTTCAGTGGTATTTCGTTTCTGCACCTCTATTCCACTGCCTTTTAACGATAGACTCAACATGTAGAATGTTGATTCTATTCTATACAACACTCTATTGTGTAGACTTATGTGAAGCGATCACTGGGTCATGTTTTTTCTTTTGAAGTTGAATTTTTTAAATGTATATACAAAGACAATGTTATTGATGTACAAACAAGAAAATAATATAAAGGTCGGGGAGGAAAGCCTGCGGGCTACAGTAATTTATTTACCTTTTCCCTTTTCCAGGCAACCTGGACTTGTTCTGTAAACATCCCTTTTCACTTGTAATTGTATATTCTCTTGTAAATTGATTGTAAACTGTTTTTGTTGAAATGCCGAATGAAATAATAATAATAATATCTTTAGTATTAAAGGGGACCACAAAATAGCAATAGCTGCTAATCGGGTGTGGCACCCTTTACACATTGCTGTATAACACTCCAAAATAAATGGATACATGCTAAATGTATTATCTAAGGACAACATTCAATATTTTGTACAAGTAATTCAATAAGTGTACAAAAAAAAACAGAACATATTTACACTTTCACATGCATACATACACTGTCTATAGAAACATTTTAATCATTTTCATTAAGTTCTTGCATTATTTTCTTTTTTAGTGCTTCCTGCACAGCAAAAACTGTGGTGTTAACCGGTGTACATAGAGGACCACACCAGTTATTTTACACCGGTGTTAAATTGATGGTGTTAGTTTAACACCTATAGGTGTTATTACAACACATTTGGTTGTTACATTTACACTCTTTGGTGTTATGTTCAATCTCTAGGGTGTAATTTTAACACCTCGGGGTGTGGTCCTCTATAAACACCAACTGGTGTCAGTTTTAACACCACAGTTTTTACAGTGTGAAAGGAATTAACTGATGTCTTACATTTTCTGGTAAAGCATTCCACATTTCAGATCCACAAAATGCGACTGACCTTTTCCCTTGTCCTGTATGCACTCTCGGAAGTACTTGACTATTATTTTCCTTCTGTCTTGTCCATACACTGTAAAAACTGTGGTGTTAAAACTGACACCAGTGGGTGTTAATAGAGGACCACACCCTCTGGTGTTAAAATTACACCCTAGAGATTGAATATAACACCAAAGAGTGTACATGTAACAACCAAAGGTGTTGCAATAACACCTATAGGTGCTAAACTAACATTGTCAATTTAACACCGGTGTAAAATCACTGGTGTGGTCCTCTATGTACACCGGTTAACACCGCAGTTTTTGCTGTGTACATGTAACTATGATTGAAGTACTGGATATAATCAGTAAGAGGGTAAGGATGTTTCCCATGAATTAATTTGTATACAAACGTTGTTATCAGAAATTCATGTAATTTGAAAATGTCACGGATATCAAGTTTCTTGAACAAAGGACTGGAATGTGTTCTAAATTTGCATGAGGTGATTGCCCTTACAGGCCATCGTTTGAATTATAAATATTCTATTCAGGTATGAGGCATAGGCACAGCCCCAGACCTCAAGTCCATATGGCTGAAGAAAAGCATTATATAGAGTATTATAACACAGACCGTGGTACATAATTTATAGTCCTATAAATAATTCCGACTTTCTTGCGAAGTACTAGGGTAACTTTCTTGATATGTTAATTCCAGAGCAAATGTCTATCAATATTTACACCAACATTATAACGTAGCGTCGACTTTCTCGAGGGTGCATCCCTTCAGGTCAACTGAACCCTCCGCAAAAATCACCTTCTTTACGGGTTTTTTCACCATGTAGTTTATTTTCTTTGTATTGTTATATTATTTCTATCGCACCATTTGGTTACAAATTGTAAATTGTATGTTATTTCAGTTATATTTATTTTATTATGATTTGAGGGGAATGAATAAAAAATATTAGAGTGATCCGCAATTCCGCAAATAATAAATAATCGAAATATTTTGGTGCCCTTGGTAAGTCATTCATATACTAGTATATAAAAAAAAGTTGGTCCGAGAACTGTAACTTGAGGAACACCACACAAGGTTTCTTTAAAAGACGAAATAGCGCCATTGTGCTGGACATTATTGTACCCTGTTTAATAGATTCCCGAACCAGGCAAGTGCCAAACCACAAATACAAATTGATTTGATTTTTAACTGAGCCAGTGAAAGTCAATTGGAGACCCGTTACATAAACAAAATGTATTCCAGTTCAAGGAAAGTAGTAATACCAGTGAAATTGTTTTTCTGTCTTCGAACTTTGTTTTACTGGACCAGAATATTTTAATGGTTTCCAGTAGATTTTTATTGGGCAAGTTGATTTTTTTTTACTGGACCAGTTGATTTTTAAAGCCAAGGATACACCAAAACAGAATTCCCCAGAATAAATTCGGACGGATTCTGTACGAATATGGCCTGATCCAAACCCTATATTTGTATCTGATTCGGGGGCCCCCCGAATAAAATCGGGAGGACTCGAGAGTATTCTGTTCTCCCTCCCCGACTTCGAGAAACTTCGGGTATATCCGCGAAGTGATTCGGCTCGTTCTGAAATGTTCCAAACCAGCTGAATACCTTCCGAAATACTCCCGAATGTGGCCACGACGAATTTCATTCATGTCATTCGGGCCACATTCGAGATTTATTTGGAATGGAATTCAGTTTGATTCTGGGAGGCATTTGGGCATTTCTTGTTCTTGGCAGTTGTGCTCCGATTCGGGATCTATTCCTGACCGATTCGCCTCTGATTCGGTCTGACATTGTTCGGGAAAATTCGGTTTTTGTGTAACCCTAACCTAACTGGACCAGTAAAACTTCTGATGATGATCACGTGGTTACCTCACTTGCATTATTCCTTTTTGAAACAAAAATCATAATTTAGAATAAAATATCCAAGTAATAGCACTCATTGTTTTTTTTTACCATTCTAAATAAACCCCTCAAAAAAAGTTTGAATATCTGAGTTTGGCCAGATGAGGTCTGAATTGAAAAGCTGCAAAACGAGCAGAAATAGTCATGAAGGGTCAATACAGAACATGATTATTTTGTCTGTGTCAATTGTTGTGGTTTATGTAGTGATGGCACTGTGAGATAACATGGTTTGAGTCGTAGTTTGAAATACCCATGCATGTTTGTTTCTTATGTGTTTGCTTGTGCAAAGGTGTGTTTGATTCCATTTTAATGTTGATGTTAAGGTGCATGAAAACAATTAAAAGAAACCGCTGAGAAACTCACTCATCACCACGGAAAAAAAGAACAGTGACTTTTAATATTGTGTCATTTTAAAACTTTTGAATTTTGACCTTGTCCCATACTTCAAGGCACTGCACCTCCATGTGAACCATGATCATATTATCTAGGGTATCATTTTAAAGAAAATTAAATGGACTATTCGTTGATATTAATCACACATTGATGTTTACTAAAACCGAGGAGGGATTGTCGATCAAATTCAAAAGAAACCGCTGAGAAACTCACCGCCACGGAATAAAGAACAGTGACTTTCAATATTGTGTCATTTTGCAACTTTTGAATTTTGACCTTACCCCACATTTCAAGGCACTGCACCTCCATGCGACCCATAATCATATCATGTAGTGTATCATTTTAAAGAGAATTAATGATCTATTCATTGATATTAATCACACATTGATATTTACTAAAGCCGAGGAGGTATTATCGATCAAAGTCAGATTTCCAAACTTTTTTTGAGGAGTTTATTAAGTGTGCGAACTATTTCTTGTGTAATTTTACGATGCATATTTCAAATAACTAGCAGAAAGAATAGTTTACTGATTATCTTTTCCACCACATTCCATTGATCATTGATCGTGGTCTGTGGGGGCGTCGCGACGCGTCGTGGTCTAGTGGTTACGAGTCTCGTCTTTCAATCAAAGGGGCGTGGGTTCGATTTTCTAACCGGACCAGTATAATTGTAACTGGACCAGTATTACCAGTTCCAATTTGCACACTATAAAAACACAAGTATTGGGTAAAAAGGGAATATGCATGTTTGATGGGTATATGTGGGTATTTCAACGCAACATTTCTTAAATCTTTGAAAACTTTTTACCCAGCCAACATGCATGTTCCCCTATTTTACCCAATATTGGGTAAACCTTTTTTTTTAAGAGTGCAGAGTTACCAGTTGAAATTCTTCTGGTCCATGCAACTGGTCTAATTTAACTGGTTCTTCCTTCTGGGATGAAATTTATAATTTGCGAAACCACAAGCGATCGCAGAAGTGGTTTACGGTAAACCATGACATGTGTAAAGTCCTAGAAGTACTGGGATTTTTTAAAAATATAGAGATAAGAGTGAAATTGAAAGGCGAGATTTGAAAGTGGAGGTTATTAGTAATTAAAGGAGAATGAAACTCTTGGAGCAAGTTAGCTTTTGTGAAAGCAGAAAAATCAAAGAATAAGATCAACAAAAGTTTGAGTAAAATAGGACTAGAAATAGAAGAGTTATGAGCATTTGAATGTCGAGATCACTAATGCTATGGAGATCCTCCCATTGGCAATGCGACCAAGATCTATGATGTCACTGATGAACAACTCTCCCCTTTTGGACACTGAAAATATACCCCAAAACATCTCTTTTTGATATGACAAACGATTCATCAATGATATAATGTTGTGAAACCTCTGTACTTGTCCTCTCGAACACCTCACATTGTGATAGACTCTATAAAAGTGAGAATATAAGTGAAATAAGTACTAAAGTAATGAGGGAGTTGTACGTGTGTGACATCACAGATCTTGGTCGCATTGCCAATGGGAGGATCTACATGGCATTAGTGATCTCAATATTCAAATGCTCATAACTTTATTATTATTCATTCAATCTTCCTCAAACTTTCAACAATATGTTTCTTTGATTTTTCTCTTTGATATGGATTCAGCTGGTTTCAAGGGTTTCATTCTCCTTTAAAGTATTCGTTCGGAATGAGTGTAGTAAAGCAGAAGGAGTGGAAAGCTTGAGTAGTAGGCAGCTAGGCCGGGTGAGATTGTTGAGTAAAAGGCTTGAGCACAGCAAAAAAAGTGGTGTTAACCGGTGTACACAGATGACCACACCAGTTGTTTTACACCGGTGTTAAATTGGTGGTGTTAGTTTTACACCCATAGGTGTTATTACAACACATTTGGCTGTTACATTTACACTATTTGGTGTTATGTTCAATCTCTATAGGGTGTAATTTTAACACATCAGGGTGTGGTCCTCTATTAACAACAACTGGTGTCAGTTTTAACACCACAGTTTTTACAGTGAGTATAGAAGACTCGTTGAGTTGGAGAGATGAGAGCTAGGCTTTGAGTAGATAAGAGAAGACTGGCTGCGGAGTCGGCGAATGGAGCTTAGTCTGCTATGCAGACTCTGAATGGCTCGTGAAGTGGGATCTGCAGCTGGTTTGCGAAAACCAGCCTGAAAGGGCGAGCGAAGCGAGCCATTCCAGATCTGCAGGCTCTAGTAGACCTAGTCTGCTATGCAGACTCCTTGAATCAGCTGTGATACACACACTGCAGATGTGGGTCTACAGTTGTAGACTAAATGGAGCTGTAGAGCAATGGAAAAGACTCGACGTTTCGGGCAGGGGCCGATTGCACGAAAGTGTCTTTCCAATTAGGACCGTCTTTCGTGTCGCTTAATTTTTTATGATGCGCTATAAGCGGGGTAACATTCGTTAGCTTGCTTTTAAATCAAGTTTTATACGATTTCATGAGATATAACATCATTTTATAAACAAAGATTGTGTTTATTATAACGGACGAATAAAATATGTTTGGAGATAATTTATTTAAAATGCGTTTCACATGGCGCATCATAAAAATGGGCGACACGAAAGACGGTCCTTGCAAAAACCCTTTTGTGCAATCGGCTCCTGGATAGCAAGATCAGTGTTCGGGAGATCACGGGCCTGCCCGAAACGTCTATATAAAAAGCATTTCGTATCTTTTCGAAATTGTTCGTTTCTCTCTTTCTGGTCTACTTTATATTACCTGCAACAGAACTGATTGAAAACCCCAACTCAGTTTTCCATTCCCGATGTTGATTCAAATCTTTTTTTCATTTCAATTCAAACTTTTGATTGCTTTTCCATGTAATAATAATCAGGCCTCATCAATCAGGTATGGCGTAACTTATCCAGTGTTACAGCGCCCTCACGATATGTTAGCCGAATTGGAACAGATCAGCAAGTTACAAGAGAAACAAGATTCACCCGGCGACGCTGTCTTGGAATTGGGCGGTCTTCGTCAAGCAGATGAAGAATATTCCAAGATGGTAGAGATGGGTACCAACGAGAATGGACGTAGGCATGGCAGGAGCAGGAGGAATGTTGACACTAGCAGATTATGGCCCGCTGCAACAATACCGTATTTCATCAGTTCAGACGTATGTGAGTGTACACTTTGAAAACATTATGCATTGATGCATGTAAAAGGCTAGGGGCAAAATAACCAAAGGGGAATGCAATTCAAATTAAAAAGTTGTTTTTAGAGAAAATGGATAAATATAAGAAATATGAGAAAAATATATATTTCTTTAAAGTTGCAATTGATCCCATACCGATGGAGACTTCATTTTGACCGCACTTGTGATGTAATGTATCCTCTTCCGTATGCTCCAATGTACAAACTTGGTCATAAAATGCTGTGTAAGAAAGGAGAAAAATAACATAAACAGAATGATTGATCAGACCAGCAATAAGAAAACTATTACTGTTTTAAAGGTTAAGTCCACCCCATGTTGATTTGAATCAAAGGAGAAAAATCAAGCATAGCGCTGACATTTCATCAAAATCGGATGTAAAATAAGAAAGTTAAGTCAATTTGAAGTTACTTTTATTTTTCATGAGTTATGATTATGCATAACTCAGTGATACGCAAATGAGAGAGTCGATGATGGCCATCACTATTTCTTTTGTTACTTTTTATTGTAGAATATTATATTCTTTACAGACTTCACATTAACGGCCAATTTTACGGAACCATATAGTTGAAACAATGGTAATTGGGTTATACCACATATTCAGGGAGGCATAAATCTTAATTTCACAGGACTATGAGGAGAAAATTATAATCCATATTTCATATATGATGAAATACAAATGAAGTGATGCGTGGGTGACGTCATCAGTCCCCTCATTTGCGTACCGACCAGGATGTGTATATAACTTTTGTGAAATTGAGCGGAAATTTTAAATTTCATAACTTGATTTGATAAAAAAAAAATCAGTGCTATGCTTGTTGTAATTTTCTCTTTTTATTCAAATCAACATTTTGTTGGTGTGGTAGGCTGGACTTGTGCAATGACGGGAATGTTGAAAAATGACGCTTTCATCATTTGGGGTCCCCTGACATACAAAAGCATAATATCTTATGTTAATACAGATGAGTCTTAATTTCTCTTCACCAAATCATTACCTGTTGGGCTTAAATTTGCGTCATATAACATTCGTCTATAGTCTGCTAAAGCCCCGCCTCCTTGAAATCCTCTTTTTGCCTCTAGTGATATCACCAGAAATTGGAACATTAATACACAATGCTATGCAACTTGTCGTACTATGCGCAATTGCTAACAATGGCATCACAAGTCTTCATAATAATAATAATAATAATAATAATAGGCATTTATATAGCGCCATCTATCTAGAAATATTCTATTCCGAGGCGCACAAGAAAAGAAAGAAAGAAAGTTTGGATGAGTGTCAAAGTGCCAATAACTAATACAATACCACCTCACAGCCTTTAGACAAAAATGTTTTTGACAAAGCTGTAGCTATGACATTCGAATGGTAGTGATGCGGTATTGTATGAAGCCTCCTGATGCTATTGTTAGCAATGACACATGGTTATGGCAAATTGCATAGCATTGGGTCAGATGCATAAAAAGTAGCAATTGCTGGCAAGTAATTGCTTCTAGCACAAGAAATAGCTAGCCAAGCAAAGGAGTGAAAGGACCATGCTTCAGCAATTTCTTTATTTCATATGCTTAGCCCTGAACCCTTTTCTTGCCTTCAGCATGCCTCAGCTAGCGGTTCGAACAATAGACCAGTTCGTAGTTACTGATGGACAATTTTGGTCAAATGACCTTTCATTTCTTTTCGATAGGCAGATTTCAAAGCAAGATATTACGTAAGCTTGCCTCACATAGCAGGATGAAGAAATTGAATAGACCAGGTGACTAGAATAGCACACAAATTAATACTTTATGAAGGTATTTGTTGCATTCCTACTTTGAATGCATATCATAGCATGTTGCACAATGTACTTGGCAAACTGTGAAATACCAGTCGTTCGTGGACGCATTGTTGTTTTTTGTGGATGTAAATGAAAACCACTATTCAAAAGAATATATGAATAATCAAGACATCAAAGTTGGTGCTTATCTCATTAGATTTTAAACCACCATGTCGCTTTAGTACAAATGACCTTCCTCTGATCATGCGTAGAATCTTTTGATCATGCGCAGAAAGGAACTACGAACTGGCTTTTGGTGCAAACACGACCCACAGAAAAGGCAGGGCTTGAACGCAAAGGTGTGGCAGTGCAAATTACCGCTTCTTTCATACAAAGTAGTGGTCACACCGCCAGAACTTTGCTGGAGCGGTCCTTGAACGGTAGGGAGAGGGGGTCGAATTTCGACAATGCTCGTTACCGCGCGCAAAATGGAAAAAAAAATCGAAAACACGGGCGTTGCCTTAGCGGTGTACTGCTGAAGCCGGCGTTGCTTTAGCGTTGGTTTAACGGTATATATAGCGGCGACACCTCCATATCAACTCAAAACCAATCACCGCAATGAATTGCTTCAACGCCCGACACCGTTCCAGCAATCCCGTGTACGTTCGTAAAACGCATGCAACCGCTATACCAAAGTTTGTGCAACGTTTAATCACCGCAGCAGTGGTCCAGCTTTCAAGATTTCTGCGTTGCCCTAGCGGACCCAAGTGTCCACGAAATTGTGTCTAGCGGTGCCAAACTTTGACTGGGCGTTGTTGGAGCGGGGGTTAACTTTGCGGGAGCGGAAAATTGCCCGCTCCTCACCGCTCGCGTAAGGGGCGTAATGAGCCAACAATTTTGAGGGGGTTCGATATGGCGTATCGCGAAATTAATAAGTTGCGAGCAAATTTTTTTGACAATTATATTATAAATTACATTATATATCACCCTTCTCCTTTTCCTTTGTTCTTTTTTTCTTGGTCAAGATTTTTTTTTCGGGGGGGGGGGGCCAAACGCCCATGTAATTTCTTAGTTTTATTCTTATAAACAACATAAATGTGTAATAATCTCATAAGCCATATTTAAATAGTGTGAGCTATTTTTTTTTTTTTTTCACGTATTTTGTCCTGAAAATTGAACATTTTGGGCAATGTTTGTGAACCTGAAGAAGATGCGTTTGTAACCAGATGATTACTGCGAGCGAGAAGCGCGAGCAGAAATTTTTAATAATATATGCGTTCTGGCCTTGTCGAATAGGGACCTGTTAAGGACGTTCAACGAATAAATAATGCGTGCTGACAATTTTTGACATTCTGACCTAAAAAAATTACGTTCTATGCACTTTTTGTAATCATGAACGGTATAGTTATATAACCAAACAATTTATGCGAACGCGAAGCGCGAGCTGAATTTTTTTTTTTAGATTTCAAACCTAAAAACGGGACACTCTATTCATGTTATGTAAATCTTGAAAAAGGATGGGTATAATTTGGTATCTTCCTACACTAATAATGCGAGCGCAAAGCTCGAGCAGAAAATTTTTGATATTCTAATCTGAAACTGAAACTGAACAATTTTAGCACTCTTTGAATAAATATCAAGCTGCGTATCTCAATAAACATGCGTGGGCGTGTTTGAGAGTTAAACACAATCTGAATACATTTCATTTTTTATCATGAAAACCAATAATGCGAGCGCGTAGTGCGAGCTGAAAATATTTGATATTCCGATATGAAAAGGGTAATTTTGAGCACTATTTAAAGCAATGTGAGGGAAATTGTGAGGTGGATGTGGATAGCACTCAATAAATGATGCGAGCGCGATGCGCGAGCTGATATTTTATTATAATTTTTACCTATAGGATCGGGACATTCTAGGCCTAAGGACATTTTGTCATCATATGAAAATGATGACTTTATCTTCCTATTCCTCTTCCTAAGCGCGATATGAAACTGGCTTGTCGATATTCCTTTCTGAAAAAGGGACAATTTAGTTATTAGGAATTCATAAAAATTTATTTTCATATTTATTAATCTAATATAAGGCTAACGAGTGCGTGAATATTGTTGACATTGAGGCCTGGAAACTGGATCTTTTGTAATCATGAATAGGATTCATGGGTTGATATATTTTTAACAAATAATGCGAGCGCAAATCGCGAGCCGAAATTTTTAATAAACTGTCATAAATGCGGGATTTTAAGTAGTTTGCTATAGAATTGATATATAGGTATACATAAATCACCAATCTAAAGGCGAGCGCACAGCGCTAGCTCATAGGCCTTCATTTTTTACAATGCAGTCACCTGAAAAGGGATATTTTGAGAATCATATTGAATACACAAAGACAATAGGTAGGCCTACTTGGCAAATCAAAAAATGCGAGCGCGCAGTGCAAGCTATTCACACCATAAAACATACATTTTACAGAGCACTTTTCAAAAATCAATTGGTAAATCAAACAAAATAACGAAAGCTCGATGTCCGAGCTGAAATATGTTTAGTACATTGACTTCAAAATTTGATATTTTAAGCTACATATCAGTCTATTGAGCAAGATATGTATCTCATCGAACAGGCAATAATATAGTGATATGAAATATTAAAAAAATTATTTTCCAAGTCTTCCCCTGACCTTATTTTATTCACTCGTCTTCCTCCTCTTATTTTTCCTCTTCTGTTTTCCTCCTTTCTTTTCCCTTCTTTTTCTTTTTTCTTTCTTTCCCCCTTTTTTCATTGTTTGCTCCGCCAATAGGGGGGGGGGGGGAGGCCCCTCGGGTCTATGGATATAACTTGGGGTTCTCTATCAGATGCATAAACAATTTAAAAAAAAACGCGATCGCCCTGATCTAGCAAACGCTCAAGCTGCTCTTACGGAGCTTGAAAGAACCCAAGCAAGTGCTTAAACGCACAAGCGAAATGTTCGCTTTATAGCTTAATCGTCAAGGAAATGCTAGCAGTCAGTTAGCGATTGCTGAACTTATAGCAAAAGCATTTGCTCGCTCATTTTTATGGATACGGAATCAAGCAAAAGCCTAGAAAAAGCAATTGCTACTTTTTTATGCATCTGACCCATTGTCGGACCTTCTCGTGTTTCATATTTCTTGCCTCTTCCATACTTCTGAACTCTTTCCAGGTTATGTATTTTTGACAAGCTGTTTTCGCGAGATGTTTCATTTGATTTTTTGGTTGTTTGTATTTCTGAACATATTTTAATTCATGTGGTTATTTTTAAACTTCCTACTCTTTTATAATCCTGGGTGAACTTATATGAGTTTTTAGTTTGTCCTTGTATCTGCGGCTCGATTCGGTTTTTTTTATTTAAGCAGTCATCTTTAATTCTGAGATTTCCTACATTAGGTGTAATCTTTATTTCATGGTTTCGATATTTTTGAAGTAACATTTGTTTATTGAATTTTTATTAATTTTTGCAAATTATAGTTACTTATTTCTCCATCTGTGGTTATCATGTTGTTTTGTTTATTTTCATCCTATTCACTTCGGCCCATTTTTGCCGCCCATAAGTACAACCGCATTCATGTATGGTTGTATTTTTCGTCCATGCATTGTGCGGTTACCATCATTTGAATTTTAACCGAAGTTTTATTTCCTAATAATCTCAACAGCTGATTCGCTTCGAATGAAAATCAACGAGATCATGGAATACATATCGAACGTCTCATGCGTTGAATTTCAAGAGTTCAATGCTGCAACAACGCCTGGAATTGTTGGACATGACACCAAAGTGGTTTTCCAGCAAGACATGTCCAAGTAAGAGTAAAATTTATCTTTTATTCCTATTTCACCATGGTAGCTCATTCAACAAAAACGTTGATCTTCCATGATGAAAGGGGTATACTCCAGGCTGAAAAAAAACCCCGATTTTAACAGATGGAACATTAAGGTTCTTTCGCATTCTTTGCCCATGGATGTTAGGAACTCCTCTTCATTATCTTCATTTAAACAACAGTTAAAAAGGCAAATCCTTAAAGGTTATACATAACCATGATAACTGTTCTTATCATACGTGCATGGTGGGTGGGTGGGTCGGGCTTTTAGTTATAAAGTATCATATGAATATGTAATATATCATTATCGTTGATAGAAGTTTTATTCGCTTCGCTCTCTCCCTTGCTTTGCCATGTTCGCTCGGAAAGCAGCCGACAGGGCCTCGACAAGAGGCTACACTACCGAGGATAATTATGATTAAATCAGTTTGAATTCAGAAGAAATTTTTGATGAGTAATTTAAATCGATTCAGTGTAGATGCCTCTTTTATTACTCTGTCTAGAGAATTCCAGATTTTGGGTCCTGTGAAAAATATAGTTTTGCTCGAAAATACTGTTCTAGTTTTAGGTAAGTGATAGTCATTTGACTGTCTGGTATTATATGATTGCAAGGTATTATTCTTCATAAATTTATTTTATTGGACATTAGGTACACTATTTCTATTTAGCTGATACATGAATTGGAATAGTTGTAAGCGGTACAAGTCAATGACTTTGGGGATACGTTTCTGACGAAACAATTCATCCGTATGAGCTCTAAAGGGCATGTTACATATTATCCTCAGTACTTTTTTCTGAAGTAGAAATATTTTGTTGAGTCTCGTTGAGAGGCATTTCCCAATGCTAAAATCCCATAATTAAGATACGGTGGAAATAAACACCAATTTTATTCATTATTTTGTTATGCGGCTTGCAACGAGAGAGGGTGAAGGTGTTCCGTGTACCCCTTAAACCCCCCCCCCCACTCGTTAACGGCAATAATTCTTTTGAATGCAAGTAGCTAATTCTCTCGTTTGTCCTTGTTTTCTTTTCTTTTCTTTTTTTTTGGTTGCTGATTTGAATATTCCATCCAACGAACAGATCCTGCTCATCGTATGTTGGGAAATCTCCTGAACTCGAACAACAGTTTGTTGTCAATGAAGAATGTGATAGCGTAAGTAGAAAATTCCTTTTACAACCGGGAACGGGGGAATAATGAACGCACATTTTGTTTCTAAAATTGACATTGAACACAACCACATACAGGTATTCTGCTGGATTTGACCATCATTCATGCAGCTATTTAAATATGAAAATCGACATTGAACGCAAGTATTGCATACAGTGGCGGATCTAAGCGGGGGTGTTAGTGGGTTTAACCCCCCCCCCCATGGGCTGCAAGGTAATACAAAAAAGGCATGACCTACATTTGGAGCATGTAAAATTTCTCGGTCAAACCCCTTCCTTGGGAAGAAAGCTAGATCCGCAACTGGCATAAATTGCTGAAAGTTGACTGGCGACTGCGAAGAAACGAGTTGTTAATTCGCATTCGAAGTCACCTTTTTTTCATTAAATTACCCATATACTTGTAATTTTAGGTTTACTTCTACCGGGTTAAGGCAGATGAAATTTGGAAAAAGAAAATACTGTTTCATTTCGAGCATTTCCAAAACGCCCCCTTTTCTCCCCGCGATTCGAATTTGTGAGGGTCACCTTGGTAACACTTGTGTAGCTAACTGTACATCATTAGTATTACATCAAGATGACTAAGGCGATAACTTTGACCTAAGCAAGTCAAGTCATTCCAACAAAATAGTTGACATTTTAACATTTCGTATATTTTCCACAAAACGGTTTTATGCACGACACGGTGGTATCTAAGAGAGAATCAATGATCTCTTTCAATCACTATTTCTTTGTATTTTATTTCAGGGGCGTAACAGGGGTCGGTGGCAAGGGGGGGGGGGGGCAAGAGCCAAAAAATTCCCGGTCATATCATGGCATGGACGGGCAGTGGTGTAATGAGGCATAAATTTTGAGGGGGCCAGATATGGCGTATCGGGCGAAGCAAGCGAGAAAATTTTTTGACATTTTTATTTCAAGAAAATCAAATTTTGTGACAGATTTTGACATAATATTCATAAAGTGTTATCATGTTTCACCCTTCTCTCTTTCCTTTCCTTTCCTCTTTCTTTTGGTCTGTACGCCGCTGATTCTGTTTTATGATTTTGCACGAAGCTATATATATGACAGTAGCGTGAAGATTAGAAAAAAAATAAATAAAGGCACAGTATGGCGCATGTGCCAAAATCCTGCTTAATAAAAGTCCTGAGCGAGCGAAGCGAGCGAGAAAAAAATCACATTTTCGAGAGAATGTAACTGAGATATTTTTTACACTATATTCAGTAAATAACATCATAATACACTTTTCCTTGCTTTTCTTTGCTCCTTTTCTTTTTTGTTCTTGGTTGTAGAACTTTTAGGGGCCTAGCCCAACCCTCCCATCTGTACGCCAGTGCTATGCGGTTGGGGTCCGGTGTGGAGCCCCCGGAAGCTCTTGATATAAAAGCAATTTTAAAGCTTCCAGCTAGCCGCTATTTCTAATCAAATCGCGGGTATATACAGTATATAGCTTTTACACTACACATTAAGTCAACGCAGTTGCATATTAACCAAATGAAGAGCTCACTTGCAAAAGGGGTTAGGTCCATTTTTCATCAAATTTGATTTTAATGTCTCAATGTATAGATTTTTAGTAGCTCTATAAGATGATACCAAAGAAAAGTTGAAATTCCTATTAAAAAGTGAACTAAAATGGCAAAGAAAAATCACTTTTTTTTTCAAAAGGGGTTAGGTCCATTTCAGTTTAGTCGCAAAAGGGGTTAAGGTCCATACATAATTTTTTTGGAAAAGAATATCTTCAAAAATAAGAAGACAGGTAAATTTCTTTTATACTCAATTTTATGTTCTCATGGTAGGGTATCATGAAAATTCAGTTTCGCATAAGAATATTGCAATATGGGAGAAGTACAAAATGATTTTCTTGGAATGGACCTAACCCCTTTTGCAACCATACTCTTCTGCAGAACTCCTTTGTCAAAGGGGATTAGGTCCATTTTTCATAAATTTTATTGTTTTCTGTCTCTAAACCTCTAACTTTTTAGTCACTCTGATGATACCAAAGAAAATTTGAAATTCAAATGATAACGTGAATGAAAGTGGCAAAGAAAAATCACTTTTTTAATCAAAAGAGATTGGATTCATTTAATCAGTTTGCTTGCAAAAAGGGTTAGATCCACAATGATAATTTTTTTTTTTAATATATCGGAAAAAATTGAAGACAGGTAGATTTCTTTTATACCCAATTTAATGTTCACATGATAGGGTAGTACATCATGACAATTTAGTTTTTCATAAGAATATTGCAATAAGTGAGAATGAAAAACATTTTTTTTTCTCGGAATGGTCCAAAGTGGACCTAACCCCTTTGGCAACTAAACTCTTCAAATATTTTGAGGGGGCACAACATAGCATTGTGGGAAAATAAAAAGAAATCGCCAGCGAGCGAAGCAAGCCCGAAAAAATGGCCTTTAAAAATGAAATATTAATTTTGTGAGATTTTTCCATCATATTAAGCAAATAACATTTAGTTCCTATTTCCATTCATGATTTTCATTTCGTTGCCTCCTATATTTACTTTTATTTTCCCCTTGGGTGTGGAACCAAGACACCCCCCTGTACGCCAGGAAGGGTCCATACAGGGAGGGAGCGTTATAGAACCCTTTGAAGGTTACAGATGAAGAGCCCCTCATGCTGCGTTGGGTCTGGGGCAGAGCCCCCGGTAGCTTTGGAGATTTATCCAAACATTTGCCAGCATGAAGCTCTTCCTAGGTTTAGGTCTATAACAGGAGAATATTTCAAGCCTTTGGCTAAGGACTTTTTTTATTCTGATTGCGACCGTTATTGCATAAATGTTAGCAAGCTTATAACACCATGTTATTATGCAGTCCATCTTTCTTCCCGTTCTTTATTTTCAATCCTCGGCAGCCCGGTTGTATTAGGGTATTGAATTTTTTTTTTCTTCAAGTTGTCCCTTTTTTCGTCATCCAATTTAGCATTTGGTTCATTACATTTAACCTTCATTTCCGCTTTTGTTTGCCATTTCGTCATCGAAATTTATTTCCTTTTCTTACTAATTATGCTAATGCATTAGTAGGCCTACTTCGGAATGATTGCTCCTTCTCACATGCTATGCTTTCGTTGCTTTTCCCGCTTTCCTACCGGTTTCCATTTTTTATGTTTTTTCTTTTAGCTTTCTTTTGACTTTTTCCCTTTCCTTTTCTTCTTTCCTCCTTTTCCCATTTTCTTTCCCTTTCTTTCTCCTTCCCTTTTCTCTTTTTTCCCGTTTATTTATTTTTATTTTTCCCGGTGAAATCCGTCAGGGGGGCCCCCCTGCCTGTTATGCCACTGTTTTATTTCAATAATATAATATTTTATTCTTTTCCACAGATTTGTTAATGAACGAGATTCTTCATAAAATCAGAATATATAGGTTACAGAATTTCAATCAAACTTTCAAATTTTAACGAGATGAATTTTTTTTTCATATTTTAGATTTGTATCATTTCAGAGTGTCATACCTCTCTAATTTGACATCTGATTTCATGAAATTGTCAGTGTTAATCTTGTTGATATTTTATAATATTCATGTATTTTGTGTTATGTCTTTTCTGTCAATATCTTTTTAAATGTTTGTAAAGGTCAGAATATTGAATTTTGGGGGGTTGACATTCTCTGTATCTACATTATTTCTTACTTCACAGCTCGGTGAATTGTATCCCATTTTTTTTTTCCTGATGGGTTTTTGGAGGGAAGAACTAAGGAGTGATCGAGATATGTACGTTACAATACATTTGGAGAATGCAATCGCAGGAACATCATCTGCATTTAGTAAAAAAGAAGGTGCTGGCTACTCTACATTCGATATTCCCTACGACTATTCATCAATCGTGCATAGTCCCAGTACTGTAAGTAAACATGCTCTTGGGCCCCGCGTCTTACAAAGAGTTGCGATTGATCTAATCAATCGCAACTATGGACGGTCAGCAACGTCAACATGTATAATGCACGTTTGTTCAAAACATTTTCTAGCTATGATGTACATTCATGCATTAATTGTTTTCTTTAAAATTCACAGTGCTTCTCTTTGTTTACAAAGGGCATTGTGAAAAATTTCCTGTAGAAAAACTTAACACTGATGTATTTCCACACAGCAAAAACTGTGGTGTTAACCGGTATACATAGAGGACCACACCGGTTATTTTACACCGGTGTTAAATTGACAGTGTTAGTTTAACACCTATATGTATTGTTACAACACATTTGGTTGTTACATTTACACTAATTGGTGTTATGTTCCATCTCAAGGGTGTAATTCTAACACCTCAGGGTGTGGTCCTCTATTAACACCAACTGGTGTCGGTTTTAACACCACAGTTTTTACAGTGATAGAGTTACGATTGATTGGATCAATCGTAACTCTTTGTAAGACGGGGCCTTGGAGTATTATATCGTTTTCCTGTTCGTTTTTTTCTCTGTTCAGATTGCTTCCCTTAAATAACAATTCCGTCCCTTTCAGGTTATCGCAAAGCAAGATTTTTTTTTCTGCGTAATGATAAAGTATGTTATAAGTCACATCAATCTTAAAGGGATAATCAGGTTTGAAATAATGATCTGAACAGATACGATGAAATCAGACAAACAAATCACTGAAAGTTACGACAGTTTTCATTTTTGCGTTAATTCAGTGAAGCTGTTCTAAACAGCTATTCATGAATATGCAATGAGCAAACTGATGATGTCATATTCCCAACTATTATTTTGTATTTCGCTTTGTGATATCATAGTTATTCAAATTTTGCCTCCAATGATTAAGAACATTGGACTAATTAATTTAATGTGTTGGATTATCACAGCGGCAACTTGTTTTGTTATATCATGAACACATAATATGAAAATATTAAATAATCATGATTTCGTGTAATAACATAAAAGGGAAAGTGACATCAGCAGACCACTGGATGAATATTTACGAAGACTTTTTTCACAAAAAATATTGCTAAACTTTGAAATTTTAATAATTTCCCAATTATTTGTTGTCATTTTTTGATAAAAAGATTCAGCATTTTGGGCGTTGAATCTACTAAATTGATCTAGATGCAATTTTTATCGGACCGGAGTACCCCTTAACAAAACATTGTATTCAAATGAAGGGTCATTTCGACACCTTCAACGCTGCAAAATTCACTTCATCAATGAAAGCTCAACCCATATATTTCCCCGTCCCACTAATAGTAGCGAGTTTTCGCTCAGCAACGCGGAATGAATTCTACAACGCAGCAAATGCATTGAAATCGCAAGTAAAATCACAATTTTCTGGTTTACACGCTGCATCGGCTCGCGATTCAGAACTAGTCTGCTGGGCAAACCCTTCACTCGAGTTAAGGGTCTGAATGTGCAGCCTACTCATGCCTTGTGTACTGAAGGCTCTCTCGCTGTATTGGAACAGCAAGTTTTGTATGTGCTAGTCTTTGCGTGGAGGCACACTTATTGATCAAAGTTCCAATCAGGGTCTGTGCCTGCAGACTAATTCAGAACCGCGAGCACTTCCCCTCCCTTTACCCCCCCCCCCCCGGGAGCGCGCTTCCCGTGCTCACTACCGCCCCTAAACTGAAATCCTAGCTATGTAACTAATTCTAGACGGGGTTACCGGGAAATATTTGGCTCTGCCCCCTCTGATAACAGGCATACGCCGCTGCAACGAGGCGCCTTAAACCACTCGGTACCTGATGAAGAAGAAAAAAGAGTCGGTCTCGCGGGCATCTTTAATCTTGCAAAATCAAATGTGTGGTTTCCAATCAGTTCCATGTGATTTATTTGGTAAAGTGTATACAGAGTGGAGAAAGTGCATACATAAAATTGGCCTTTTCAGACTATGTAGAATGTAAAGTATAAAATAAATTGTCCCATTCCAACTTGCACAAAGAAAAAAAAAATTCATCATGAGGCCATTGATGTGCGATATTGTGTTCATACAACACATTTCATTCTTCATCAAACCATCCTTTCATTCTGTCATTTTATCATGCTATTAATTCATGCCTCATTATCTCAACTACTGTTTCCATCTCCGTTCATAAGCTCACTATCATCATGTTTCCACCCCAGACCAGTTGTGTAAATATTGACCATGCTGTATAACCCCCACCATGAACAACCCCTTGTTCAACTCCATCTGTTTATACTTTCCTTATCACTTTGTCTTCCTCCGAATATTATGTAACTATGTACAGTGAATTATATATTGTAGTTTAGTATAGAGAATAAAGTTAGTTGTGAATGTAACTCCAATAAGCCAAGCAGACATGCCTAGTTATTGAGTAGAGATCGAGACCGAGTATGAGTTCAAGTGTGTATTAGAGTTAGAATACACATACACAAAATGCATGTAGTCATATACCGGCCGGTGTGTCAGCTCAGTTGGTAGCGCGTCCGTCACATGCAACCGGGAGGTCGGGAGTTCAAATCCCGGCCGCGTCAGACCAAAGACATTAAAAGATGGAAGTTGCTGCTACTCCCGGGGGGGGGGGGGGGGGGCACTCGTCCAAAAAAGTGGTAGGGGTGTGCCGCGGGCGAGGCAAAAAACGGGGGCCTTGGAGCCCGGGGGGGGGGGCACTCGACCAAAAAAGTAGTGGGTATGTGCCGCGGGTGAGACAAAAAACGGGGGCCTTGGAGCGGGCTTATTGTAAAAAGGAGGGTCCTCGCCTCGGAACGGGCTTCGGAACGACAAATGTTTGTGAAAACGGGGGTCCTTGGAACGGGTCGCCTGCGTGTGATTGTGTATTCATCCCTATGGAACGGGCGTACGTGCATGCAGCTATAGCCCGGCGACACGGTCGCCGGGTGCGCTAGCGGAGAGGCGATGGTCGGACAGCGCTCTGCGGCCGCTTTTCACCAAAACTGCGACACAGAACGGCAAAACGGAAAATATGCGAAGCTTTGGAGCGGATTTCTTTCTTCTTTTTTTCTCGATAAGAAGAAAATGCTATGCCATGGAGCGGCTTTCTTTGTTCTTTTTTCTCAACTTAAGACAAAAATGCTATGCCTATATTGGAACGAAAATTTGAGTGTAAAAATGGGGGTCCCCTCCGCGGCACATACCCACTATGCATTATATACTGAGTGCCCCCCCCCCCCGGGCCTTGGAGCGGGCTTATTGTAAAAAGGAGGGTCCTCGGAACGGGCTTCGGAACTACAAATGTTTGTGAAAACGGGGGTCCTCGGAACGGATCTCCGTATCTCTGTGAGTGCGTATGCATCCCTATGGAACGGGCAATCGTGCATGACGCAGCTAGCACGGCCTCCGCCGGGTGCGCTCGCACTTAGGCGATGGTCGAAAAGCGCTCTACGGCCGCTTTTCACAAAAATTGCAGCTCCTTGTAGCAGATCAATGCAACCGGAACGGCGTAACGAAAAATATGCGAAGCTTTGGAACGGATTTCTTTCTTCTTTTTTCTCGATAAGAAGGAAATGCTATGCCTTGGAGCGGAAATTTGAGTGTAAAAATGGGGGTCCCCTCCGCGGCACATACCCACTATGCATTATATACTGAGTGCCCCCCCCCCCCCGGGCTGCTACTCTATTTGGCGTTCAACGATAAGCATGATAAGGGATGGAGTCTCGTCGATCTGGCGCTGCACAGCGGCTGCCAGGCCCATGATCAATTGAGCAAAACTAATTTTCGGAATATTTCGTTTCTGATGTCAATTTGGAACAATGAAATATGGATTTTCATTTTTTCATATCCTTTAATTTCTTTCAGGCTATTTCGGTAAACGGGCAGCCAACCATAACTACTCTTGATCCCTTGGATATGCCGTATTTGGGCCAGCGGGTGGCTCCTACGTTTTATGACTTGAAGAAGTTGAACGCCGCTTACTGCCAGGATACCATCGAAACAAACTGTTCAAGTACGAATCCATGCCTGTACGAAGGGTATCAACGAGGGGATTGTACCTGCGCTTGTAAGCCGGGGTTTACAAATTCCACATGCGGCGATGAGATCCCAAATTTTGAGTCACGTAAGATCATTCATCCTCTCTTTTTTTTAAAGCGTCTATTATTCACACGCAGACATTCAAGACAGTGCATTTGCCTGCATGTACCAACATCCCCAACACTTTTCCAGAAAGAAAGTATGTTTTCATAAAATATTCAATGTACCTAAAAAATCGTGCCAATTCATCTTCATATGCCGCTCATGCATGATTAACAAGTTGCTATAATAATGTACTTGGTCAACTGTCGCTAGTAGACGCAATGTTGTTTTTGTGGATCTAATGAAAAGAATATATGATCTTGCTTTGAAATCTGCCTATCATAATGTAAGAAATGAAAGGTCATTTGACCAAAATTGCCCATGAGGTAATACCGAACTGGTCTATTGAAAGATGTCTGAAGGCCACCACGCATCTAATACCTCACTCACACTGTCGTGCGAGCCGTCACGAACACCTTCCGTAACTTATCGCAATGACTGAGCAAGCTGATACGATCTGATACGCGATCACTATACGATTATTACACGATTAAGATTACCGTTTCAACCAAATAATTTACAGAGCTTAAAAGATGGTCTTGAAGACGCGGATTGGTCTGAGGCATTCAGTTCTCAAGATACAAATACAGCAAATAATATATTTATGAAAATTTTTACTTCAAATTTAGATAGACATGTACCATTGGTCAGTAAATGTAATAATTATAAAAAGAGTCCAAGACTTCCTTGGATATCGAAATCAATATTACGATCAATAAATCGCAAAAATAACTTATACTATGCCGATAAAATTAATCGCTCAGAAAAGTCACATCGTAAATATACTACATATAAAAATACCCTCACTAAATTATTGCGGAGTGAAAAACGAAAATATTTCACAAATCAATTAATTCGTTTCAAACACGACATCAATAAAACATGGAAAACAATAAACACTGCCATAAATAAACAAAGCACAAAAGCACGCATAAAAACAATAAAGCACAATAATGTTGAAATTCATGATTCTTTTCGTATAGCTGATATATTTAATCAATACTTTACACAAATTGGAAAAAGTCTTGCAGACAATATACCATTAACACAACATTTTTTTACAGATTTCATTCACCAACCAAACCCTAATTCTTTATTTTTAGTACCAGTACATAGAAATGAAATAATAGATATAGTGAACAACTTAAAAAACAAAAAAAGCTGTGGTCACGATGGTATTGACAATATTTTATTAAAGAATGTTATAGAATATATTGTTGATCCATTAGTATACATATTCAATCTTTCTTTAAGTAATGGCGTCGTGCCTGACAATATGAAAATATCAAAGATAATACCAGTGCACAAAAAAGGAGAAAAGATTAATGTATGTAACTATAGACCGATAGCTTTATTACCTACTTTGTCTAAAGTTATGGCAAGGGTGATCTACACAAGATTATTAAATTTTTTGAATAAATATAATATAATCTCTGATTTTCAATTTGGATTTCGCCAAAAACAAAGTACATCTCATGCCACTCTCTCATTTATTGACAAAATCACAAAAGCTATTGACAACTTTGAACATACAATAGGTGTTTTTCTGGACCTCTCCAAGGCCTTTGACACTATAAATCATGAAATACTGCTCTACAAACTTGAAAATTACGGAGTTCGTGGGAAGGCCTTGGAGTGGTTCAGAAACTACCTCGTAAATCGTAAACAATTCGTAAGCATAAATGAACAAAATTCTTCTCTACAAAATGTTAACTGGGGTGTTCCCCAAGGCAGCCTCCTGGGCCCTATTTTATTTATAATCTATATAAATGACATCCAGTACTCCTCTGAAATATTATCTTATGTCCTTTTTGCAGATGATTCAAATGTACTATACTCTCATCCTAACCCCGATATTTTAATAAATGTACTGAACACTGAACTGGATAAATTGGTACAATGGATTAGGGCTAACAAATTGTCAATTAATGTACAAAAAACGAAATGCATACTTTTTAGCAATTCTTTAGAACAATTGCCATCTAATATCAAATTGGACAATAAAGACATTGAAGTTGTTACTACAACAAAATTTTTAGGTCTCATAATAGACAACAAATTATCTTGGAAAACACACATTGACTTTATATGTCGTACAATTTCACGCAATATTGGTGTTATTAACAAAGTCAAATTTTTTCTTCCAACTTCCTCCCTAAAAATGCTTTATTCAACATTAATTTTACCATATTTAAATTATGGAGCAATTGTTTGGGGAAATACACACTCAACCTACCTTGATAGAATATTACTTTTACAAAAGAAGGCATTGCGTGTTATTTTCAACTTGTCCTGGAGATCTCACACAGATGAGTTGTTTTTTAACAACAACATTCTAAAAATAAAAACACTGTACCAATATAACTTAGGTCAATTCATGTATCAGTTAAACAATAATATGTTACCATTCATATTTAATTCTTCATTTAACAAAAACAAAACTCTTCACAAATATCCCACACGTCAATCAGATGAATTCCATTTACCACTACCCCGGACCATCCTTGCAAAATCTATTTTTACTTTTGAAGGCCCTAGACTCTGGGGAACTATTAATAAAAACATCAAAGAATCACCAAGCCTTAATTCTTTCAAATATAAGTTCAAAAAATTTCTCCAAGATAACCATTGAATTTAACTCTTCATCACTCAAACTCTTGTATTTTTTTTTTAAATCAAACATGATTATCATGTCACGTACGCTTTTACATCTCTTTCGTTTTCCTGTCGATCAACGAGGTCCGTCTGTGAGTGCTGGGGCTGGATTCTGGAGACCTTTAATCTCTCTTTTTCTTATTTCCTTTTCTATTTTAATTTCCCCTATTTCCATTTAATTTAACTGGTTCATGCTCAAGTTGTTATTTTGATTTTTATATGTTATGCAACTACAAGAATATTTATTAGGAGGCTGCACTCTACAAGCTCCGCTTTTTAGCAGCCTCCTCCATTTCCAACCTGATATGTAATAATCTTGAATATAATTTTTGTACAGGAATACTTGAAATATGTTTTGTTATTTATATGTTAAAATGTACAAAATAAACTGTAATTGTTGAAAATGGAAATAAACGAAATGAAATGAAATGAAATCACTGGCGGATCCAGGGGGGGGGGGGGCACAGCCGGCCCGTGCCCCCCCCCCCCTTGAGAAGCAAAGTTAAACTTTCAAAGTTAAAATGCATCCTGCTATGTAAAGCATGCTTACATATCTTACTGGCCAGGATTTTTGAACCATTCAATTTTTTTCTGCGATAAGTATGCCTACGACTGAGCTGATACGATCTGAAAAGATCACTACGATTATTACACGGTTAAGATTACGGTTTCAATCACTGGTGGATCCAGGGGGGCACGCAGCCGGCCTGTGCCCCCCCCCCCCCCCTTTGAGAAGCAAAATGAAAATTTTAAAGTTAAAATGCCGTTAAAACAGTAGTGTGCCCCCCCCCCTTTGAAAGTGAAGGCCGTTTTTTTTTTTTTTTTGCTTAAATTTTTTCTCGGAAAAATGTGCCCCCCCCCTTTTGGAAAATCCTGGATCCGCCCCTGGATGGTGGCGCGAATCGTGAAGGTTGGAACTAGGTACACTGTAAAAACTGTGGTGTTAAAACTGACACCAGTTGGTGTTAATAGAGGACCACACCCCGAGGTGTTAAAATTACACCCTATAGATTGAACATAACACCAAAGAGTGTAAATGTAACAACCAAAGGTGTTGTAATAACACCTATAGGTGTTAAACTAATACCATCAATTTAACACCGGAGTAAAATAACTGGTGTGGTCCTCTATGTACACCGGTTAACACCACAGTTTTTGTTGTGTATTACGACTGGTCGGCGATCCGATTTCGGTGCAAATTGCATTTTGCTCATTTTCTAACAACTGTGAGTTCAATCCTTTTTTTATTTGAGGTTCAAATTAGCTGAAAGAATACTCGTATAACAATTTTGGATGATTGAAAGCCTTTATTTTGGATTAAGGCAAAATTAGTTTCAAATCGTATGACGCCATTACGACTAGATATTAAATTCGCTTTAATTCTATCTAGGATGATAGCGTAGTCACAGATTTGAACATAGGAATTCGAAAGACGATTTAACATTACACAATAAGATATTCCATGTCTCAATATTAGCATCGTATTCTACTACGTGTTACTCCAAAATCGGGTCGCAGACCAATCGTAAGGACGGTGTGCGGTGGCCGTAACACACTCTACATACAACAATTATGTTTGAATTGAATAGGAAAGATTTACATTTAGATATCTTCCTTTTTCAGGTTGCATACACAGGTATACAATAGATGACGGGAGAATGGGTTCCATCTCCTCACCGAATTACTCCTCTAACTACGACCCAAATGTGATATGCCAATACATTATTACGGTAAGTACGACAAATGCCGTCGGGGGGGGGGGGGGGGGGGTCGAGGCACTCATTTTGCTGACGTACATGAACGCGACCAGAAAAACGATTAAAAATGGGGTAGATTGTGTTGGTTCTGGCATTTGCTTGAAGTGTTAGTGTCATCTTCGTGTTAGACTATCAAAATTTGTATCAATATTTATCGGTTAACATAAAATTTATAAAACAGCAAAAAGCCAAGGATTTCAAATTAAAATCTTTTGTTTCCTGCTTATATTCATTGAAAAAATAGGGGAAACTATGTTTTACCATTTTTGATATTTTTTATTAATTTATTCTCTATTTTATTTATTTATTTCTGATATTTTGACAGGGTAACCCATTCACCAATAAGTAGTGGTCTTCCATGGGGTGAATAACAATAAACATAATCGCTAGAGGGTATTCATTTGTCTCGCAATCTACTATGGTCAACAAGGAAATTCGTGATCACTCTCGCAAAAAGTGTTCACTGGCTTTCTAGGATATTCGTGATCACTCTCGCAAAAAGTGTTCACTAGCTTACAAGTTCACGAGCTTTCGAGTGCCGCTGCAACTCTTTATCAAGTGACGAAAATTATCTGAAAACGTACTCTATTTATACTAATCTCCATTGTGACGAAAATTATCTGAAAACGTACTCTATTTATACTAATCTCCATTAGTATAAATATAGTACGTTTTCAGATAATTTTCGTCACTTGATAAAGAGTTGCAGCGGCACTCGAAAGCTCGTGAACTTGTAAGCTAGTGAACACTTTTTGCGAGAGTGATCACGAATTTCCTAGAAAGCCAGTGAACACTTTTTGCGAGAGTGATCACGAATTTCCTTGTTGACCATAGTAGATTGCGAGACAAATGAATACCCTCTAGCGATTATTTCAATCCGCAATAATGAACCTATTTAGTTTAACAATAAACATATTTACAAAATGCATAACGTATGTACAGAATGTTACAGCATTAAGATTCACATTAGGATTTGAATGTAAAACGAAACATTAACAAACTTAGCAGCAAACAAAACGCAGACGGACACTCGTTTGACGTATAATCAAATATCACTAAATCAAATTAACTAAGAACGACATCTTGAAAATACTGATAATATACACCAAATCATCAAGGTCATGCTAACACAAAATACGCACAACAGTGGATGTTCCGAAAGTTATAAATTACAAGTTCTTTTAAACATTCTCTTAAATGAAATGACAGAAGGAGCTGTTCTAATTGAATTATCAAGCTTATTCCATTCGAATATTGAAGAAACAATTGGACTACACTTATAACAATCAGTGCGAAACTTGGGCACGCGTAAATATCCACTGTCTCTCTGTCTGGTATGATGTTCATGTACATCATTTGGATTGGTTAAATTTACCTGAAGGTAAGAAGGTGCTGAATTATGAACACATTTATATATCATCAAAACGCGACTGAGCTCAAACCGTTTGTCTAGTGTCATCCATTTAAGACTTGCGAACAAATCAGCCGACGGTGTGTCGTATGTCTTGTTCAATATTATTCTTGCAGCCCTCTTCTGAATTTTTTGCAGCTTAATTGTATGGGATTGAAATCTATTCGACCATACAGCAGAACAGTATTCAAATCTTGGCAACACTAAACTGTTATAAAGCAACTTTAAGGATTGCACAGGCAAAGAACTTTTCGCTCTCTTTATTATGCCAATACTTTTCTGATTAAGTTTACATACATTTTCAATTTGTTTTGACCATTTCAGTTCTTCATCTATCAAAACTCCTAAGCATTCGGTGAATTGAACTCTATTTATCAAATCACCGTTTAACGAAATCGTGAAAGAATCTATTTTCCTGAGATTAGCACGAGAACCTATTATCATGACACAAGTTTTTTCAATGTTGAGGACGAGCTGATTATCTTTAATCCATGCCATGACCTTGTTTAATGCAACAGTTAATTTTTCTTCCAAAACTGTCGCATCATTCGCACTGACGGTAAGTGTCGTGTCGTCAGCGTACATATCTATGATACCTTCATGAATACATTCAGGTAAACTATTAACATATATTGAAAATAAAAGGGGACCTAGAATTGATCCTTGTGGCACGCCTAATTTGACGATTTAAGGGTGCGATTTGGCTCCTTTGAATTGTATCACTTATTGTCGATCAAATAAATATGATTTGAACCAAGTGATAGTCCTATTACTACAACCAATGCAAGCTAATTTCTTTAAAAGCAGCTCATGGTCCACTATATCAAAGGCCTTCCGAAGATCTATGAACGCAACTCCAGAAATTAAATTGTTATCAATGTTTAACGACCACTGATTTACAAGTTTTGCAAGGGCAGTAGTTGTTAAATACATAGGCCGAAAACCAGATTGATTTGGGTGTAGTAAATCATTCACGTCCAAGAATTCACTTAGATGTTGGTGAACAGCACTTTCTAAAATTTTACTCACGATTGGTAATATAGAAATGGGGCGGTAATTATTCAACGAAGACATATCACCAGATTTAAATATTGGTACTACCCGAGCCTTTTTCCATTCACGAGGAACAACTCCAGTAGAAAGGGATTTGTTAATAATATCACAAAGGGACTTTGCGATAATATTATTTGCTTGGAAGCGCATGGAGCCTCTAAATAAGATGGAAAGTGCGCTGTATACGTCGTTTGTACTGCTTTTTATTTATCATGAAGATGATAATGATGATGATTATTATCATCATTATTAATGATTATTATTTATCATTATTAGGTGGTCTGTCATGAAAATGACAGATCACCTATTATATTCGTCAGAATTTTCTTAATTTTTATTGCCAAATCTTTGTCCCACTTTATCTCAAAATCGGGCTTGTCAATTTCCTTGATTTTCATGTCATGTATGGACATCATTATGGACATGGGAATCGAAACTTTTCAAGGTTATCAAATCATGATGACGTCATCTAGGCGCCATTTTGTTAAATTAAGGACGTTCCACAGTTAAAGTGAAATCCATGTCATTTTCATCAAACTTTGCACATAGATACTTTAGAACCTTAATATTCGAAATATGCAAAAATTAACATGGGTCCATGTGCTTGATTTTTTGCTATAGAGCTTCAAAGTTCACCCAAATTGATGTTGTTAAGAATTGCGCATTCAAAAGAATTTGGCATTTTTAGACCTCGCAAGATTACTACAATGAGTTTAAACCTGTATTACTCAGTCAAAATACATGAAAAAGTCATCAAATTTCGCAAGAGAGTTAATAATTGTATCGTTAGAATGGAGAATCTATTTATAGTGCTATTTGTTTGCAGTTTTAAGTCTAACAGCACTGTCAGTTCTTAAAATGGCGTAAAAGATAACAAAAACCCAATCTAGTGAAATGTGAAATTTCAATAACATACTACAAAAGTACAATAAATGCTGCACTTTATTCAAAATCCATGTCATTTTCACCAATATTTGCAAAGTTGTAGAGGAAGGTATACCTAAGAGGTATAAACATTAAAAAATGGGGGTTCATGTGCTTGTTTTTAAACTATCAGCATTTTTTTTTTAGCAAATGTGCTTTATTAAACACAAAAAATGTGCCGAATGCTTTGTATCTATGTGAAGAAAAAATCAAAACCACTCTACCATTTATTCAAACTCGGGGACTAATTCGTGATTCTTGGCAGCACTGCAGAGTAAAGTATTTTGAAATTGTAGAGATGATTTTTAAAATGGTCCATGGAATAATTCCATTTTTTAGCTTCATAAGATAATGCATCGGATCTGCAGTTAGAGTGCAGATGATGAGAAAAATCAGCTCATACCCAGAGCTAATTAATCACCTGTTCATCCATTGTGACGTCAGCGCGCAGAGTGTAAAGTATGCGCAGATCATAATGCACACAAACATAACTGTGGAACGTCCTTAAATGATTGATCCTATCATCGCAACTAATCATAACAAATCATCCATATTTGCATCATATCAAGTTCAGGGGAGTGTTTCATCAACATTTTCATCCGACAAGTTGTCAGATCTGACATCTTTCTCTGATGTTGATTGGCTGAGAGGTACTGTTACTATGGTAACTGTCGGATAAAATGTGACTTGTCGGATAAAACGTCCGACAAGTCCTTTCATGAAACGCCCCCCTGGTGACAGGTCATCAGGACATATCATCAGAGGTCATGCAAAGGTCACGACGCGCACGTACGCGCGCGTCAAAATTTTAAATTTCCCCAAATCGACCGTGGTCAAGTTTGGGTACGTTTCTGGTCATTTTGAGCATGTCAAGAATTTGCGCGCGCACAGGTATGCGTGCGCGTTCTTGCACCTACCATCGGTATGCATCTTCGAGTCATCATTTGTTTCATGTCTTTCCATTGTCCATAATCTTCTGATTAATTTGATACCTCATTCAGCCTCTTACGACCAATAATACGGGAATGCGCGTCCATTTAAATTTGCATTACTCGCGCGTGCAAACTTGCAAAATAAGTCATAAATGGGCAAAAATATGCCTATATAAAATTCACTGTAGCTCTTCAGGGAGTCCGTTGACCCCAAATTTTTTCTCACTCTTGGATATAGTCAATATCTCATTTGGAGATTTCGTAATTATGTCAAGATTAAGTTATTAGTGAAAATTACATATTTGTGCAACATACATCAACGTATTTGACCGTATCTTCGTTATTACTGGTCAGTTTTCTCTCAAATTTTGATACGATGTAGCTAAGACAATTCTCTGCAAATAACGTGTGACTAATTTTTTTCTGGACCTAATTTTTTAGAAGTTTTTAAAGGACATTTTTTATTAATCAATTGTACGGTCTTGCTGAAAATTTAAAGCCCCCTTGCATTGCGGTTTTTATGTAGGACATTTTTTGTAATTTTGCCGGAACTTTATAAAGGGTAATTTTAACATTGTAAAACATCATTTACTCATTTTTTTTTAAGGAAACGCTGCAATATTGAGATGCTATTGGGTTGAAAAATTTCATTCTGGACTTTTTGCGGAAATTCCTGGATTTTTTCTATTTGGTCATTTTCACTAAATAACGTATATCAAGTTTTCAGGTACCTTCTGTCAAATGAAAAATTTGGCAATTTAGTTGATTACACATTTTCCCGAACTTTTGCAGGAATATTGCGAGTATTTGAATATTTTACTGACGTTTTTCAGCAAAAACCATCAAGAAAGAATTTTCAGGTAAATTTCGAAGTCTTACACAATTAATATATGGATATTGAAAATTCTTGACGGAAAATATTATGTGAAATGTCTAGAAATTTGCAGAGATTTTGCAAACATTTACCCAAAAATATATACTTAATTCTTTTATCAAATACATCACTGATGAGTATTAAAGTGAATGCTGTAAAATTGTTACATTGTGAAACTTCTCATAAAAATTATTAAAATTAGCAGAAATTTTGAATGAAAATATTAAAGATATTTTATTTTTCAGAAAGTATCACCTATGAATTTTCAAGTATTCTGTAAAATTCATTCCCAATGATGTTGTAAAAATTCTTGCTTGAAATCATTAAAAAAAATTGCTGACAGTACAAAGAATTGAAAAAAAAATTTTTTGCATAAAAACATTAAAGTACTGTCGATTAAAATTAGCTGTTGTGAAAATTAAGGCGCCTTTCAATACGTTATTTTGAAAAACTAATTTGGGTAAAATCGAAAATGAACAATATTAACATGAAATTAACTTCAGATCATGGGTCAACTGCACATGTCATCAAAGGTCATGAACAGGTCACGACGCGCATGTACGCGCGCGTCAAAATTTTAAAATGCTCAAAATCACTTTTTGATCAAAGTAGAGTACGAATCAGGTCATTTGATTTATGACGTTTTGATAATTTTGCAAATATGACTATAACTCCGTAATTATTGGTCGTTTTTCAGTCAGTTTTCGACATAGTTTAGCTGGTCTTATATTCCTACTATTAGTTTTAAATTCCGATCATTTTGATAACGAGATCATCATAAATAATAACAATATTTAGAAGTATATCATTATGATAAACTTGCACTTGAAAAATTAAATTTGAGGTTATGTTTTATCGTTACTTTGCAAGTGTATGACAATTACTATGGTCTGATGGTTAGTGCATCTGCCTTGTATTGCGAGGGTCCCTGGATTGAATCCCATCAGGATCTACTTTTTTTGTATTTATTAATTTTTGTCTCATTTTGCGTGTAACCACTATTAGCCAGTTTGAAGTTCCATTTTACGCATGGTAAGAACAAATTCATTCATTCTAAAATGACAATAATGTGGTTTAATATTTAATGACATATTAGCACCAACCTTGATAAAAATCGTCTGAAAATTTTGAAGAGTTTTTAAGGCGTTTTACGTGCTCCAAACTTCATTTCGTATTTACCGTTTTGCATTATCACCACCATCATTATAATCATCCGCGATTGTCATCACCACATTAATAATCACATTTAGCAATGGTCAAAATTTATTCCTATGATGCATTATGATGAAGATTATCAATCATATCTAAATGATTCATTCCATACAACATTAGCCGACACTGAATGAAAAATCATGACAGACCACCTAATTCGTCCGCATGACGAATTAAAATCTAGTTATTATTATTATCATCATAATTATTATTATCATAAATCGTTATCATAATAATTCTCATGATACTTTGTGACTGTGAATAGAGGCCTGCAAACCTAATTTTTAACCATCCATATTGTATTATTTTCGAAGGGTCCAGTTGGATCGACGATGAGCGTAAGTTTTACTGATTTCATACTGCATTTGCCGGGAGCATCTTGTGACACAGATTACCTTCAAATCTTCTTGACGAATACTAGCTATGTGGCTGATTTCACATTGTGCGGCACAAATACCGCGGAGGCTTTCGTCAGCCCTAGCAACGTGATCCGGTTCGTCTTTTTTTCAGATTCTGCGGACACGGGATTCTCTTTGATGTACGCCTTCAACACCAGTGGGGTACCCCGCGAGGAAGTTTGCAACGCGACATTGACCGAGTCCAGCGGTGAGCTAAGCTACTCCGCCAGCGGATCTACCACCAGTGCATATTGCACGTATGACATCATCGCACCTGAAAGGCAACGGATCGCCCTGACCGTGGATTCAATCAAGGTCCAGAACTCGTTCTGCTGCGTCAACAGAATGGAGATCCATTTGGGAGATGGTAACTGGAACCCTATCCAGTGAGTTCCATATTCTGCACCGACATTGAGTTCGCGGCAGCAGAGTGCCAAAAATCTGTTTCGGAGCTAGGATTTGAATCAGATTACAACATTTTAGAGTCATACCTAGTTTTTTTTATTTAAAAAGATCTTAAAAAACGGTTAAGGCGAGACGCAAATCCGTCCGATAGCCTTGCCTTTAACGAACTATGAACAAAAAACGACATCGCCTTTTAGTCGATTTGCCCCTTTTAAAGATACTCCAGCGCTACTCTTAATTGGTGCAATAGGAAACCGATACCTAAAGGGGAAAAAATCAATCTGAGAAGAGAAAAAAAAGGAAATATGTAAAAGTAGTTTTTATCAAAAATTTTTACGAAATATGAAAGTTACGGAAGTTGAAAAGTTCTTGCTGTACTTTTCTATGGTGATCGATCCTCGAATTGGCAAACATGCTAAAAATTTTTGGTTTTGTGGACAGCTCCCCGTTTGTTTTGTGTACAAGTTGGCAGCTTTTCCCACTATCTGTCAGATCGCAACTTGCCTCTTGCTAACACCACAGGTCAGAAGGAGATAATGAGAAATTTGAAATCAAAGGAGAGAACCTGAATCCTTGAACTTAGTTGACATTTTTGGAGCAAAGAGCTTGAATAATTGTAATCATTTTGTTGGCCTGATGTTTAAATAAAGACACGGGGAGATGTCATCACCATACGATCATTGCGTATTTATGATGACGTGGAAATGACATGTAATTATGCAACATGATGCGAAATTCGATAAAAAAATATTTCCGCTCTAATATGACTCTACTTTATTCAATTGCAAATCGGTATCATTCTAATTCGCAAAAAAAGTATTTTTTACTAACCTCTTAAAATTTCCATTTCAGATTTTGCGACGAAACCGTCATTTCGAAAGAAATCATCTCTGCGGATAATAAGATGCAAATCGTGTTTGCCTTGGAGGAGAATTCTTCAGGCTCTGCCAGTTTTAGTGTGACCTACCGTACGGTAGAAATTAACGCTGGTCCGTCGGACCCTGGTGTAAGTTTCGGCTGCGAACGCACAGTGGAGGAGAATGGAGGTTACATTCAATCGCCGCGTTACCCCATGACGTATCCAAAGATGACGTGCTGTGAGTATGAGATCATTGCTTCGCCAGGCCTGCACGTCGAGCTTACATTCCAGAAAAGATTTCTGATTGAAGAAGAAGACACATTAACCATAGCTTTTGGCGGATCAATGTTAGTCAGGCAAGTTGGACTTATGTATTTTGACCTGAAAGTTTTTCTCATGATATGTTTTTTGTTTTGTTATGAGGGCATTTCCTCCTGATATTTAAAGGACAAGTCCACCCCAACAGGAAGTTGATTTGAATAAAAAGAGAAAAATTCAACAAGCACAACACTGAAAAATTCTTCAAAATCGGATGTAAAATGAGAAAGTTATGATATTTTAAAGTTTCGCTTAATTTCACAAAACAGTTATATGCATACCCTGGTCGGTAAGCAAATGAGGAGACTGACGTCATCCACTCACTATTTCTTTTGTATTTTATTATATGAAATATGAAATGTTATAATTTTCTCCTCGTTTTAAAGTGAAACAACTATTAATTTATCTCCGAATATGTGGAATTAGTATTGTTTGATACTATATGGTTCAGTCAAGGTGAGGCTAATTGACAAATCTAAAAAAAAATGAAATATTGTATAATTCAAACAATAAAGAAAACAAAAGAAATAGTGAGTGAGGGACATCATCGATTGTCTCATTTGCATGTCACTGAGTTGTGCATATCATTGTTTTGTGAGAAATAAGCGAAACTTTAAAAGCCTTCTTATCTTACATCCGATTTTGATAAAGTTTTCAGCGTTATGCTAGTATGATTTTCTCTATTTATTCACATAAACATTTTTTTCTGGGGAGGACTTGACCTTTAAGTAAATGAGGAGTTGAATAGCTCGTTCTTTCTGTCACGATTTCCTCCCCGAAATTACGAACTTGAGAAGAACAAAGATAATGATTTTATTCGTCAAGGTCCCATAAATTTCTCATTACTTGACCGATTTCTTTCAATATTTCATCGTCTTTATGTATCTATTATTTTTTGCTCCTTTCAACCCAAACAATTTATTAAAAGATTGGAACATAATTATAACCAAATTACTTGCCAATTTTTAATGAAAATCGAATTATGTCAAGACACCATCTTAAAAAAAAACATTTTACCCTCTTAATACAATACCTTTCTTTTATGAATGTTACGCGCCTAATTCTTACTTATTTCCTTTTCAATACCCATCATGTCGCAGTTAAAACTTGTAAACTTGACTAATCTACGAGAACATTTATTTTTTTGAAAAAAAAATTGATACTGATTGTTTTCCTGAACATGATGAATGGAAAACACTCGATCTCACCCCTCCCCCCTCTTTTTTAATCTCTCTGTTAATTATTGTACATGAGATTCTTTACGTTGAAACTACAGGGGCGGATCCAGCTTTCGCCAATAGGGCGAGGGGGTCAATTTTTTTACCCATTTTTTACCCGATCGGCCGCTCAAAGGTTGATTTTTATATGTTTCTTTGAAGGGGTAGTCCTGACTGTCACATCTTAGCTTTATTCTCACAAAACATAAATGAATGATATTCTCATATGAGCCCCAATTGAATAGTACGAACGCGAAGCGCAAGCTAATTTTTTTTGTCCTGAAAATTGAACATTCTGAGCAATGATTGTGATCGTGAACAAGATGTGTATGTAACTAAATAATTTCTGCGAGCGCGAATCGCGAGCAGAAATTTTTAATATACGTTCGGGCCTGATAGAAAACAGTACTTAAAGGGATGGTCCGGGCTGAAAATATTTATAGCTCAATACATAGAGTAGAATTCACTGAGCAAAATGCCGAAAATTTCATCAAAATCGGATAACAAATAATAAAGTTATTGAAGTTTAAAGTTTAGCAATATTTTGTGAAAACAGTCGTCATGAATATTCATTAGGTGGGCTGATGATGTCACATCTCCACTTTCCGTTTTCTTATGTTATTACATAAAATCATTTTTTTTCACTATTTTATACTTGTGTGAATAATATGTCTCTCTTATAATAATATAGGTTGCATCAATAAATATCCAATGCACTAAATCAATTGTCAATCCAATTTTTCTAGTTGTTGGAGGAAAAAATTTGAATAAACTTAATTTCATATAATAAAATATAAAAGAACAAGTGGAGATGTGACATCATCAGCCCACCTAATGAATATTCATGACGACTGTTTTCACAAAATATTGCTAAAATTTAAACTTCAATAACTTTATTATTTGTTATCCGATTTTGATGAAATTTTCGGCATTTTGCTCAGTGAATTCTACTCTATGTATTAAGCTATAAATACTTTCAGCCCGGACCATCCCTTTAAGGACAAGTCCACCCAACAAAAATGTATGTATGGTTAGTATATCGAAGTATATCGAAGTTAAATATAATATTTTAACTTATTAAAAAAAAACTTTTAAACATAAGACTGAAATCGGGACTGAAATCATTTTACCAGTCATTTAATTTTGCATACAGGCAAATTTACTAATGTTATTAGCAAAGTCATTGATTGGTACTAATGACTAGTTCGATCAACCGATCATGTTTGTCTGTATTTTATTTATTTACTTTTTTAGATCAGAGTGAGTTATCAATAATATTATCAAGGATGCACATCACCGACTCTCTTAAAAGACAAGTCCACCCCAACGAAAATTTGATGTGAATAAAAGGATAAAAATCCAACAAGCATAACACTGAAAATTTCATCAAAATAGGATGGAAAATAAGAAAGTTATGACATTTTGAAGTTTCGCTTAATTTCACAAAACAGCTTATGCACATCCTGGTCGGTATGCAAATGAGGAGACTGATGACATCATCCACTCTCTATTTCTTTTGTATTTCATTATATGAAATATTCTAATTTTCTCCTCATTGTCAAATGAAACAGCAATAATTCCTCCCTGAACATATATGGAATTAGCATTTTTTAATACTATTCAGAATAGTCAAGTTGGTCCATATTGTCAGATTTGTAAAAAAAAGAAATATTGTATAATTCAAACAATGAAACACAAAATAAATAGTGAGTGAGGGACATCATCGACTGTCTCATTTGCATGTCACTGAGTTGTGCATATCACTGTTGTTGTTTTTTGGGAAAATTCGATTTTGATGAAATTTTCAGCGTTATGCTAGTTTGATTTTTCTCTATTTATTCAAATCAACAGTTCCCTGTGGTGGACTTGACCTTTAAGGACTGTTTGCAGTTACCCATGAAAACGATACATATTTCAACAATCAAATAATGCCAGCGCGAAGCGCGAGCCGAAAAGTTTTGACATTTTGACCTAAAATTTGACATTCTAAGCACTTTTTGTAATCATAAACATGATAGGTATATTTCTAAACATTTCATGCGAGCGTGAAGCGAAAAAAAATGAGATTTACACCTAAAAAACGGGACATACTATTCATGTTTCGTAAATCCCGAAATAGATGACTAATTGGGTATCTATCTATGTTAATAATGCGAGAGGAAAATTTGTGATATTTTATGAAAATTTATGAAACTGGATAATTCAAGCACGTTTTGAATAATAATAATAAAATGTGTATCTATTGTGTGCGCGTGTTTTTGAGATGCACATGTAGATCTGGGCATTCTAATGAAAATAAATAATGCGCGAGCTGAAAAAAAATTGATGGCGATCTGGAGAGGGTCAATTTAAGCACTATTTCAAGCATCGTAGGAAAATTTGGAAATGGATATGGATCGTGCTTCACAAATGATGCGAGCGCGAAGCGCGAGCCGATTTTTTTAATTATTATTATTTAGACCAAGCACCAAGGGAAATAGTAAGGACATTTTGTCATATGAAAAGGACTTTTTTTCAAATTCCTCTTCCTAGGTGCGAGATGAAATCCGTCGATATCGATATTTCATTCTAAAAAAGCGACAATTTCATTATTAGGAATTCATGAAACTGTTATTTATCAATCTTATATTTAATGAGAGCTCGAAATCTGTTGATATTGAGACCTGAAAACCGGACATTTTAAGCATTTTTTTCTTCTAAATACTGTTCCACGGCCTACTTGTGCGCCTATGGTAATCCTATGCAGAGCTACTTGGCCGCGTTGATGGAGTGCTGCAGGAAACCCATGTGCAGGAGAATGTATTGATGCGCAGTTGCAGTTGCGTGGTTTGCCTACTTATAAGTGAACCAAAGTAGATTGCCGATGCCAATGCGCGAGTAGGCCTGTGGGGATGAGGCCGGCCGTAGCGAGGCCGTATTTCATTATGAATATAGTTTCTATGGAAAATATGTTGCTTAGCAACTGTTGCTATACATGGTTGGAATGTTGCTTGATATGTGAATGTGAAATTGGCGCTTAGAAGTTAAAATATAGTTTTAGAATTGAGATAACACCCCCAAGTTGGTGGTTGCTAAGGTAAATAAGTTACCTAGCAACTGTTGCTATACAAAGAGAGATCAGGTTGGCACCCGCAGCTAAAAATGTTCACTGTTTACTCAAAACTCTACCCGTTAGCCAAATTTCATGCTTGTACCATAATCTGAACAATTCTTGTTATTTTTTGCACCGATCATCTAGACTATATACTGGTGTGCAATTAACCATTTAAATTACAAATGAATGAAATAAGATTTTCTGCAGTGTCTTTATGAAGATATCCGACAGACCTCTCTTTCCGTCATGTCTTTCCTCTTGAAATCACGTCAGTCGTCACGAGTACAAATAACAAATAGCTGTAGGAATATTATTATTAGGTCTATATAACGTGGCGAAAATCGACGTGGGGCGATTCCATGCTAGAAAAATCAGCCATGGGTCAATTAGACGTGAAAATGTTGAGTGTCGTACGGGACATTTCTGAGTCCCATACGACACAAAACATTTTCACCTTCAATTCACCCATAATCAAACATTATTGTTGGTAATCAATTTTTCACATGACTACCCACTATAACTTTTAATATTATTGACATTGTTTTTGTTACTCAAGCTTCGAGGTGAGAGGAGTGGTTAAAAGGATGGGGTCAACCACTAGCTGAGCCCATCAGTGCTCGACTTTCATCAAACAATTAAAAACATGTATTAAAAATAAACTTAATTGCCGTTATCTATTTATTTATTCTATTTTTTTGGCTACAGAATCGTTCTGACTGGCAACGCTGCTCCGAAGGGATCTTATATCTCACTCTCCGATCGGATGAGAATTAAATTCGAATCAAACAAGAGCTGGTTTTACGGTATTGGATTCCGAGCGTTCTTCAAAAGTGTTTCCGTCGATATCCCAGCTGTACCATCTACTACGATGGCCCAGCAGTGTGTCTAGTGAAAAAAATCAAATTATGCCAGAGAAGCAGCGAAATTATGCTAAATCACGAAAAATTATGCCAAACCGTTTTGGACCCTAGGATTTTCCACAGGGGGGGGGGGCAAAACCGTCCGCCAAAAAAATTTGACAAGCAAAAAAAAAAAAAAAAAAAAGGTCTTCAATCTTCAAATAGATCAAATATGCTAAGTAAATATGCTATTTTTATGCAAGATTCTTTGCTTAAAACAGCCTAATTATGCCCCAAATTATGCTGAAAGGGTCGAAATTATGCCAGAAAGCATAATTATGCCAGTTCTGGCAACGTTGCGATGGAGTCAATTTCGTCGCATAGCGACCCGACCGGCCCAATCATGAAATAAAATAACCCAAAATAAAGTTCAACCGAAACTATTTTTTTTTCAGCATTGATCTTTTAACCCTATTTAGGCCGGGGGGCGCGTTTCCGTTTTACACCCTGGCGAAGGCATTTTCCGCAAAAATAGCCACAAAGCGACTAGTGAAGAGTCTACACACGTCGCTGGTTGCAGCGTGCGACACAGGCGAGTCCCACACCACCGCATGCAATCTGCAGTTACTGATCAGAGCATAGAGTTCCTCGGCACTTCATGTACAGAGAGCAGTCATATGAGTGAAATCCGAACATGCTTTTGCAGTTACGTTTTTTTATATGAAAAGTATGAGGCGCCGAATGTACCAATATTATATAGAACAATTATTTGTTATATAATCATTATTTATTAAATAATAACTATTATTTA
Organism: Lytechinus pictus; assembly: GCF_037042905.1. Classification (NCBI taxonomy): domain Eukaryota; kingdom Metazoa; phylum Echinodermata; class Echinoidea; order Temnopleuroida; family Toxopneustidae; genus Lytechinus; species Lytechinus pictus. The sequence goes on along the minus strand of NC_087256.1, from coordinate 27,420,580 downwards.
TATATAATTTACATTTTATTTGTAAATAACTACTATTATATAAAATATCATTTCTAATTATTTATATATAATTCCAAGTAATACTTCATTATTTGTAAATAATAATAGTTCGACATTCCATTATTTATAAATAATGATTATTTGTTTTTCATTATTTATAAATAAAGATTATTTGTTTTTCATTATTTATAAATAATGATTATTTGTTTTTCATTATTTACAAATAATGATTATTTGTTTTTCATTATTTATAAATAATGATTATTTGTTTCTCATTATTTATAAATAATGATTATTTGTTTTTCATTATTTACAAATAATGATTATTTGTTTTTCATTATTTATAAATAATGATTATTTGTTTTTCATTATTTATAAATAATGATAATTGGTTTTTCATTATTTATAAATAATGATTATTTGTTTTTCATTATTTACAAATAATGATTATTTGTTTTTCATTATTTATAAATAATTTGTTGAGTTTTCCATTATTTATAAATAATGATTATTTGTTAAATAATGAAAACGTCTACTTCATTATTTATAAATAATTTTTTCGAGTGCACCATTATTCTCATTATTTATAAATAATCATTATTTAATGTTCGAGTTTTCCATTATTTATAAATAAAGATTATTTGTTAAATAATGAAATATCTACTTCATTATTTATAGATAATAATTTTGTTTCAATATCCCATTAATCATTATTTATAAACAATTGTTACAGTTTGCCATTATATACAAATAATCATTATTTATATACAAATAACCATTATTTATTAAATAATGCCATTATTTATTAAATAATGCCATTATCTATTAAATAATGCCATTATCTATTAAATAATGCCATTATTTATTAAATAATGCCATTATTTATTAAATAATGCCATTATTTATAAAATAATGGAAAACTCGCTATAACATGCAAATGTGGGACCGCCCATGATATGAATATTCATGATGCGATTTCCTTTTTCGTGATTTTTCTTCACAAATTTTTGTCCATTTCCTCTTCATAATGACATTTCTTGAAGCAATTTTCTAGGGATATGGTCTGATTGTAATATTCTTCATTTTCTATATAACTTCATCTTCGTAGAAATATCAAAAAGTGTAATTTTATACGATTTTTCCTACAGTTCACAATCCCCATAGGCGCGCGTGTACGGTAGGGACAACCGGTGAATCGACGGAGTGCTCTTCATCGAAATACTACGTTGGTTGGTCCCCGGAAGTGGCGGGCGGAATTTAGCCCGAATCCTCGATGGAAGTCGATCAAGTGCATATGAGCTGAGAGAGTGAAATATCAGTGTACTTGTACAGGCCCTTCTACTTTTTATAAATATTTCTTGTTGCTTTTTTTGTTAAGTTAATTTTTCCTGGTGTAGAGATAAGTTTCACTTCTAATAATGCACTTCAAATAAATTTTGGAGTGTCTGTTTGAGGCGTTTGGGGCGATTTCACCCTGGCCCCAAAATGCTCGCAACGACAATACGGGGGCATGATGACCCCTAAATTTTTAAAAACTTATTTTTCTATTGAAAATTATCTCAAAATTCACCAAAAGTGTGCACGAAAGCCTTCGTATTTCACTTTTAAAACTCCAAAAAGTGCCCAAATGACAAGCTTGGTCGCTTCGCTGTGTCGCATTCAACTTGAGAACGTTTACGCGTCTGCTTCGATATATCCCCCCCCCCCCCTCCTCCGAAAGAAATTCTGTATACGGCCATGCTCTAAAGAGCTTGGCACATTGATTTATGTATACTTTCATTTTCATTATTTTTATCTCGTTATCAACATGGCCTTACGCAGAATTTTTTCCAGGGGGGCCGGGGCCGGAGCATGACGCGCGTAAACTTTCTCAAAAAAATCTTGAAAGCGAGACAGCCACGGGACCAAGCCCAAATGACAAGCTTGCATGGTCGCTTCGCTGTCTCGCTTTCAACTTGAGAACGTTTACGCGCGTCTGCCCCCACCCCCCGAAAGAAATTCTGTGAACGGCCATGCTCAATAGAGCATATGGCACATTGATTTATATGTACTTTTCATTTTCATTATTTTTATCACATTATCATCATGGCCTTACACAGAATTTTTACCGGGGGGGGGGGGGGGGGGAGCAGCTAGGACGCGCGTAAAGTTTCTCAAAAAAATCTTGAAAGCGAGACAGCGACGCGACCAAGCTCAAATGACAAGCTTGGTCGCTTCGCTTTTTCAAGATTTTTACTGAGAAAGTTTACGCGCGTCCTGCTCCCCCCACCCCCCCCCGGAAAAAATTCTGCGTAATGCCATGATGATAATGAGATAAAAATAATGAAAATGAAGTATACATAAATCAATGTACCAGGCTCTTTAGAGCATGGCCGTATACATAATTTCTTTCGGAGGAGGGGGGCCCCGGGGGGGAAGCAGACGCGTAAACGTTCTCAAGTTGAAAGCGACACAGCGAAGCGACCAAGCTTGTCATTTGGGCACTTTTTGGAGTTTTAAAAGTGAAATACGAAGGCTTTCGTGCACACTTTTGGTGAATTTTGTGATAATTTTCAATAGAAAAATAAGTTTTTAAAAATTTAGGGGTCATCATGCCCCCGTATTGTCGTTGCGAGCATTTTCCAGGGTGAAATCGCCCCAAACGCCTCAAACAGACACTCCAAAATGTATTTGAAGTGCATTATTAGAACTGAAACTTATCTCTACACCAGGAAAAATTAACTTAACAAAAAAAGCAACAAGAAATATTTATAAAAAGTAGAAGGGCCTGTACAAGTACACTGATATTTCACTCTCTCAGCTCATATGCACTTGATCGACTTCCATCGAGGATTCGGGCTAAATTCTGCCCGCCACTTCCGGGGACCAACCAACGTAGTATTTCGATGAAGAGCACTCCGTCGATTCACCGGTTGTCCCTACCGTACACGCGCGCCTATGGGGATTGTGAACTGTAGGAAAAATCGTATGAAATTACACTTTTTGATATTTCTACGAAGACGAAGTTATATAGAAAATGAAGAATATTACAATCAGACCATATCCCTAGAAAATTGCTTCAAGAAATGTCATTATGAAGA